>NC_034410.1:132461757-132566277 GCF_002078875.1 Numida meleagris
TGGGCCTGTGGGTCCCCCGTCCCCTTCGTCACGGAATCGGGCCTAACGCCCGTAAACCGTTGACAAATCCTAATGAAAATCAAAGAAAATAAAACCAATGGTTGATAGTTATATTTTTTTATCTGTAAAAATGTTATGTTTGATTCTTTGCTCCCTTTCATGCAGAGATGACTTTTGAACCGCTGTGTAACGCACAATCTTTTTAATGAGTGAATTACTGGATGACATAGAATTCAATTCATGCTATAGTTTCTCATTGTCATAGGCATTTTTGAATGATGAAGGTTTTGTTTTTCTCTGGAGTGATTTTTTAAAGATCGCCTGTCTAGCACCTTTACCGAATATGAAGGCAGCATGTGCCAAAAAAGAGCAACTGTTGCTGAATCATTACATTTTCTATGTATCAGGCTCCAGAGGGGACATCAAATGTGCTTTTTTTCCCCTTCAACAACAAAAAGACTATTTCTAGAACTCAAATAAAATGGTCAAAAATTGAGTTTTCATCTGCTACTTCTCTAGCTTGAAGATAGATCTATTTCTTGCTAGTTTTGTCCTCAGAGACTGCCGCAGACAACAGAATTTCAACATTATTTATATTGGCTTGACAAAACACTGAAAAATTGATGAAGAAAGACACAAGTACAAACCCAATTTGTCTCTCAAATAAAGTTTTTTTTTTCTGCAGATACTGCTAATGCTAGTAGAAGTTGAATTCAAATGAAAAAATCTTCTGAAATCTTTCAGTATGATATGGAAAGAATATACATAAAAAGGTAATATTTCCAGAGAGATATTACTAAGTAGCCATTTTATTCCCCATCAAGGTTTTTGGACAGGCATGTTTTAAATCCTTAAAATGCTAATTTTTCCTCCTAAAATGCTGTTTTTTTCCTCCTAAATTTTCACAAAGCAGTGTTGGCAATATAGATTTTCTGTTTCTGCACATGGTTGGGTTTTTATTACTGTCTGTATTTTTTGGAAGACTTTTTTTCTGCTGCTTTCTGTTATTCCTTTTGAAATGCTGCAACACTATGATTGAATTTACTCAAGAGGTTACACTCAGTAATTCAGGATTCAGATGACAGATTATATAGGAATTATAAATATGAAAAACATTACTAATCTGCACAAACACAAATCTTGTGTTTTAAAAGCACATACATTTATGGTAGAATCCTGTGAGTTCTACAGGATTTTCTTTAAATGTACTTTTCATGATACTTTTTTACTCTGCTGAATAGAAATTGAAGTTTGATACGTTCTTTTGTTTTGAATTCATGAAAATAATGACTTAGAATTCAGATAAAACCACTATTTTCCAGAGCGAGTAGAATTTTCTATTTTTATTGCTTTGCAATTAAACACAAACTTATTATTATACCAAGTAATGAATGTCAGGTAAGTATAAGCTTTTTTAGAAGTTAAGAAACAATACCCAAAATGCAGAAGATTCTTGAACTCACTGTGCATAGGGATTGTATAATTTTATTTATAAGATTAAACTAAGGACTAATGTAATATTAATAGAATAAAGACACCTTATTTGCTGAGACTTAAGACTGGAGCAAATAAGAAATAATACTGAGGGCACTGAGCTAAAAGTAGGATATCTGTTATTTATGTTGCTCTGCCATTTGTAATAGCTGAGATGTTTAGTGGGATAGCAGCTGCAGCAATGATGTAATGAAATGTGCAGATTTCTGTGCAGAAGTGGAGCAATGTTGGAAAAATCTTTCAGTGCATCCCAGAGAAACATAGAAGTAAATTAATACATTTATTCTTTATATCTATGTGGGATGGATTCTAACTGCTGATGCTTAAGTTATGATAATAAATAGACATTTTTTCATCAATGATTCCCTGGGGGGAAACCATCCTTAATTTTTTCATAAAAATTTCACTTATTAACAGGACCAGCATAACTGTTAGAGAGGAATTAGAATTCCATTCTGAAGTCTTCAGTGAAGAATATCAGTGTGGCTTTATCCATGAGTTTGAACAGCTATTTCCCTACATTCACTGAAATATGCCAATGGAATTTCATAGTCTTAAATATAAAAAATATTTTCTACTACAAGGAAGCATGTGGGTATATGTTGATCTATGAGGGCTGCTTCAAAAGCAATGCTTCCTATTTTATTATGTTGGCCCACAAAAATGGAGACAGATGTTGGTGGTATGGCAGCAGAGGTTGAACATTCTTACCAATACTCTGTTAGATTTCGTTGCCGTGTGACAGATGGCAGCAAATGAACACTCTGACAAAATGGTGTCTGACATGGAAGTGTGTATGAGGCAAAGGTGTGGAAAAAATCGCACCCACTGACATTCATCGACGCTTGCTGAACATTTATGAAGACCAATCAGTGCATATGGGCACAGAAGTGGTGTGTTTCAGCAGTGGCGACAGCGATGTGAAAGACAAACCGTGTTCCAGACAGACATGTACATCTGTTACACCACAAAATGAAAAGCATCTTGATCAGCCTGTCTGTTTGAATCGACTAATGCTGGTGATTATAATGAAAAATAGAGGATTATAGCTGAGAATGTACTCTAGCAAATAGTGTTATTGTGTTCTTCATATCTATTGTATTTCCCATGGAAATAAATAGGAAGCATCATTTTTGGAGCATACTATATATGTAAAACTTCTGGCTGTAGTATGCTTGTTAGAAGACATTTATTCAAGACTCATTCAAACAGTCATACAAAATTAATATTTAAACTCAAAAGCTTTATTTATTTATTTATACTTCACTTTAGCTTGCTAACAGTAGTAAAAGACATCTATTTACGTTTTTTAAACACATCATACTATATTACCTAAAATGCAAAGCAGTAGTTCCTTTCTCATCAGTTGTTCTAATGACTGAAGTAATTTACTTTGCCATCACTAAGTAAGTGAATTACCTTTGTCTTGTAGAATACAGTATAAATTTTGCTTGACACAGTATGTGAAGCTTATAAACTGGAAGCACCTGCTTCAAAATATCCCTTATATATTAAAGAAAATATAATGTCATATTCTTAATATCTTTTTTCATTGTTAATTATATTATTTATCTTATGAATGTACTTAAAGGACCCATCACAATCATTCAAATGTTCTTTGTCATACAATAAAGTAGGAAAAATACTGTTTGTTTTCAAAGTTTAGTGCTGAATTGGAGAAGATAAACCAAATAAATGAGTGCAGCAAACACAAAAAGTAATCAAGATGTAAGTTAGTTAAACTTTTTAAAATATAGTAAGGAAGAAGGGCTGTCAAAAATATTTAGTTTTAGTTAATAAAATAAAATATTTAAAAAAAAACAGGGAAAATTAAATACTTTTAAAAGGCCATGAAAAAGGTCACAAAATTGAGAGAGTTAAACAACTGTTTAATAGTGACCATCTCCTCCACATTCACTTTCCTTTTTAATATGAATTTACCTCATGTTATGCATGTGAAGTAAATGAATTTTAAGTCCATGTGTTGTTAAGTGCACTGTCAGTTCTAAGCTAATAAGCAATACTATTTTGTTCAATTATGCTTACTGTTTTTCAGATTTTACTTGAAGACTTAAGAATTGCATTTTTCTCGTAAAATATAACCTATATCTTCAGTAACAATCTGCAGCTTACCACATTCAACAGATGTAAAAGATTTTTGTAGGGCAGCCAACATACTTTCTTTGATTTCATATGTTTCACATGTGAATATTTTCTCCTGTAAGTAGGTGCTAGCAAAGCCCATACTTTCATTTTTTGGAAAGTGTTTAAAAAAGAGTAACATCTAACATTCCTAAGTTCTTTACCAACTAAATATTTTCTCAGTAAGAAATTTCAAATAAGAGCTCAAAGGCTTCCTGTTACAAAGATGATGGATTTTTGCTACTCAGCTTGAAAATATGAATCACTCATCAAAAATCTGGAATATAAAAATGGCCCTTTTGAATAGTTTCAAGATTCTTTTTGAATATTTCTGACATCCATTTGGTTTAATTTTTAACTCAGATCAAATGCTAACTGACCTTTTTACCCCTCACTTTTTTCTTTATCTGAAGAGCCAGTCAGCCTTGCCTCTGTCCCTGGAAAGGTGATAGAACAGCTTGTTCTGGATACTCTCTCCAAGCAATTAGAAGATAAAAGGTTTATCAAGAGTAGTCAATATGGATTCACTGAGGGGAAATCATACCCCTGGTATCCTTCTATGATGTCATCACCGGCAGGGTGGATAAGGAGAAAGCAGTAGATGTTGTGTTCCTTGATTTCAGCAAGGCTTTTAGACAATATCTCCCACAACATCCTTATTATGAAACTTAGGAAGCGTGGGATAGATGAGTGGATGGTGAGGTAGATTGAGAACTGTCTGACTGGCAGAGCTCAGAGAATTGTCATCAGTGGCACAGAGTCTGGTTGAAGGCCTGTAACTAGTAGTGTTTCCCAGGGGTTGTTGCTGGGTCTGGTCTTGTTTAGCATCTTCATCAACAACCTGGATGAAAGGATAGAGTTGACCCTTGGCAAGCTTGCTGATAATACAAAGCTGAGAGGAGTGGCTGACACACCAGAGGGCTTTGCTACCGTTCATCAAGGCCTGCACATTTTGGAGAGTTGGGCAGGGAGGAACCTGATGAGATTTAACAAGAGCAAGCGTGGAGTCTTGCACCTGGGGAGGAATAACCACATGAGTCATTATAGGTTAGGGGCTGACCTGCTGGAGAGGAGCTCTGCAGAGAAGGACTTCGGGGTCCTGATGGACAACAGGTTGGCCATAAGCTAGCAGTGTGCCCTTGTGGCCAAGAAGGACAATGCAATCCCGGGGTGCATTAAAAAGAGCTTGGCCAGCAAGATGAGGGAAGTGATCCTTCACTTTTTTCTGATGAGGCCACATTAAGAATACTGTGTCTGGTTCTGGGCTCCCCAGTTCAAAAAAGACAGGGATCTCATAGAAGGAGTCCAGCAGAAAGCCACAAAGATGATTAAGGCCTAGAGCATCTCCTGCATGAGGAAAGGCTGAGTAACCTGGGTCTGTTCAGCCTGGGGAAAAGAAGACTGAGAGGGGAACTGACAAATGTTCATAAATATCGAGAAGGAACTGGGAGGCAAATGGATGAAGCCAGGCTCTTCTCAGTGGTGTGTAGCGGTAAGACAAGGAGCAGTGGCTGAAAACTTGAACATAGGAAGTTCCATTCTAACGTGCTGAAGAACTTTACGGTAAGGGTGACAGAGCATAGGAACAGATTGCCCAAAGAGATTGTGGAGTTTCCTTCTATGGAGTGTTCAAGATCCATCTAAACACCTACCTGTGAGACAGTTGTAGGGTACCTGGTTTAGCAGAGGGACTGGACTCAATGATCTCTTGAGGTCCTTTCCAACCCCTGCGATTCTGCAATTCTCTGAGTACAAATAAAGATATTCACAAAGAGAAAAAAAAAATTTACTGAATATGGCTAACTCAGTCAACTGTGTATTTTCCAGGAGTACATTTTGATGGATCAATATGTTTTATATGGAAATAATTCTAGATGGGTACACAATAATGTTATACTCTGAGCTCGTAATGCTGTTAGCTGAAGCATGGCAGAGTAATTGTAAGAAATACATGGATTACATTCTCCAATAGTACCAGACATAAATCATAGAACTATTAATATGATGACTTTTTTATCAAATTTACATTTCTTTTTAGTATGGCTTGCTAAACGGAAGAAAAAGTATATATAATATTTTTTTCCCAAAACAAATTAGTGAATATGACATATTTTCACTGAAAAAAATATTTTCAGTCTTTTGAGGAAAGTGAGATACATCTGATTTCCTTGCGGATATTACACATGCATTTAATCAACTGATTGATTAGTTTTCTTCTTACATCTGTAATTCATGTAGGTCAACTCTTGGATATTATCATATACAGTAAATTGTGTGCAAGTATATGGATACATACATTCCAGTAAAAAGAGACAAAAAAAGTTACTTCATTAAAAGTCAAGACAAGGATTAACTTTTTTTTTCCTGAAAACCGAGAAACTCCTTGAATGGGAATCTTTGCTGAACCATTGTATTATCTTCTTTTTTACTGTTTAGATATGTTTAATTCAACAGCTCTCTAAAAGACAATAGAAATAAATCCCGTTCCTTCTTCCTTGAAAAATTGCCTAGCTAGGCTTCAGAAAGTAAATTACGAAACCAGTAGTCTAACCTGAAGAAAAAATAATACAAATTATTTTTTTAAAGGACTTTCAATCTAGCCAGTAAGTTTTAAGTTTAAAGGAGACTTTCTGCTGCTTGAGAAATTTCAGAATCACTAAATTACAGATCTGGAGATCATCTAGTCCAATGCTAAAGGAAGTTTCCTACTGTAGGTAGGAAACACAAGAAAGTGTCTAGGTGTGTTTTGAATATGTGCAGAGAAGGAGACTCTACAACCTCTCTAAGTAGTTCATTCCAGTGCTCTGTTACCCTCAAAATAAAGAAGATTTTTCTCAAGTTCGTAAGGAACTTCCCATGTTCCAGTTTGTGGCCATTGCCCCTTGTCCTGTTGCCACTAAAAAGAACCTGTCCCTATCCACCTGTCCCTATTCACCTGACAGCTGCCCTTCAGATATTTATGTGTTGATAAATTTATCTTTCAGTCTTCTCTTCTATAGGCAGAACAGTCTCAGGTCTCTCAACCTTTCCTCATTTGAGAGATGCTACTTGCGCCCAGTAATCTTTGTACACCCTCGGACTCTCTGTAGAAGTTCCCTGTCTTTCTTGAACTGCGGGATCCCTGAACTGAACACAGTACTCCAGATGTGGCCTTACAATGGCAGAGTAGTGGGGGAGGATAACTTCCCTTGACCTGCTGGTCACACTCTTTTTAATGCAACTTGGGATACCAGTGATGTTCAAGGCCACAGGATTGCATTTCTGCATCATGGTCATTATGAGGAGATGCTCCTTACAGCTGGTAAGACAAAGTAATTGTTAGGATAACCTTTTAAATAAATAACTGCTTTTTCAGAAATCAAGGCAGAAGTATCATAATCAAAGCTCACAGTTGGTAACCTTTAGTAGCTCTAAGAACATTAAAAATGTAAGCATGGAATCAGACACCTTTGGAGTGCTCTTTTGCTATAAGTATGTTCTGTGAATAGAACCAATATGCATTCCAGATACATTTCTGCATGTCTACAGTTTGTTTTTTTGTTATAAGCTTAATGGTTCTGCTAGAATTCTGTTAAGTAAGACAGAATGAATTATTAATTGCACAGAAAAAAAAAAACACATTGTGTAAGCTGTATTTGTAGATTATTTGCTTAAATAGTTTAGTGTCATTAAATATCTTTTTTCTTTTTTTTCTTTCTTTTCTGAACAGTTCTGACGAATAATTTTTTTCTTCATGTATTGTTGAAAAACTACTTTCCATTCATTGTTATTTCTTCATTTGCAATTAGTTTGGCTAATCAATTTGTTACGTGTGCAAGCACTCTGAATGCGTGACTGAAATTTTTATGAAAGTTTATTAATTCAGAAACAACGCAATACAAAATTTTCAATGCAAAAGAACCATTAGTAATAAGATACTGTTTTTCTTTATTAGGACCCACTTGAAAGACTTTAAAATACTAAAAAATTGTAAGACCTCTAAACACAGAAATATTTATCTTGCCATCTTTGAGATAGCATTTTTTTTTTTGTTTAGAAAATATTATCTTTGATGTTTCATTTTATTTTTGATTTTTGAGTCATTTTCTACAAGTATAAAACTTAATCTTGTTGCGAGGCTTACCATACTATTGATTCTACTTTTCTTACTCCAGATTATTGTTTTCTGGGGCATATATGCTTTGCAGAAACATAAAGCAAGATCTTTTATGTAACTTCCATGATATATTCCTCAGACAATATCTGTAAATTGTTTTGAGCTAATATGACTGCTGACACTCCAATGTTATAGCTAACCTCAGTGCTACAAAAAGATAGAACTCTCTGAATTGCAAAGTGTAATTTGTGTTCAGCTGACCAGTCTGTTCAACTCCATGCTCAAGTATGTTTTTACCTTCTAGCCAAAGCTAGCTCATATCACGAATGTCATATCATAGAGACATTCACTATTTTTTAAGTTCAGTTTCAGCTCATACCTGCTTATAGGTCAACAATCTCTGTAAAATATTTAAAGATTTTACAGAGATTTTTATTATTTTAGTATTTAATACAAAGATAAGAAATGAAATTCACATTTAGTCTTTCAAATGTTTTTTATAATTATGCAATTATGTATTTCTTTTCACACTTCCTGACAATACTACAGGATTTGCTAAGTGGAAGAGATAACGTTGATTTTTTTCAGTTCATTTTTTCAGTATGATACCAGGAAAATGTCAAAATCAACTAAACAGCTGTTTACAAGACTCTTTCTCTAGTGATTTTTTACATAGGTCTCTTGACACTGGAAGGCAAGGCTGTTTCAAAAATGACGATTTGTATTCAAAACTCTAGATACACTACTAAATAATTTACTTTGTTTATTATGAAGCAATTCAAAATACATCAAATATCTAAAGTATAAAAAGATCTGTATTTTCAATATTTTGTAGAGCTCTGAAAGCTCTCAAATCAATAAAATGGAACTGTTGCTACGATTTTGTTTACTGGTCATTGTCTATCAGATAGTGCAATGAAAAAAAACAGACACTGTAATTAGTGAACTTGTAAACTTATACTGAAATAATTGATGTGTGATTTGTCTCTCTATAAAGAAAGAAACGCTGTTCTTTTTATTTTGCATATCTTGTATGTTCTCATCTTGTAGCACGCCTTTTCTTAGATATGTGCCTGAGTATATTTGAATTAAATATATGAACAGTTATTGAGTTGAATGCAGTTACATGATAACACAATATTCTTGCACACTCAGTGCATTGATATCATTCCAAGAGACGGCATTGTAGTAAAGACAGGAGATTAAACATGTATTCATAAGTCTTTTACCTGCCTGTAAGAACTGGCTGGAAGGGAGAATATCAGTTCTTTGGTTACAGTCCTCAAGCATGTAGTACTCCAAATTTAGACATTATCTGGTTATAATTAGAATGAAATTTTCCTATTATCTTTAATTTATGATAGGAACATTGGGGAATCGTATCACTACAGAATAATGTTCAGGAACAATACAAATATTGCATGAAATTCCACATTCCAACTCCATTAATTGTAATGAAGTAATTTAGCAGTAAGATTCTGTTTATTTTGATCAATTGTAAGACTAAATCCTGAAACCAGGAGTAGAGTTGAAAATTACAGTATTTTGAGGGAATTTGACAAAATGAAAAATCTCAAGTTGATTGATATTGATAGACTGATTATTGTCTTAACAGTTATTATGGAATCTGAAAGCTCATATCAGGTGTACTTAATTAGATGCACTCATCATAGTACAAGTAACAGAAGATGCAATTTCATACAGTTTCACCAATAGCTGTATTCATAATCTATCCTGACACAACACATAACAAGAAAATCCTCTAATTCCAACAGTAAGAAAATGGGAAAAATGAAAATGTCAGGAAGGAGACAAAATGTTATGGTCATGTTAATTATACACCGGAAAGCTTGCAAGTTACAAATACATTGGGAAAATGATTTGTAGGTAAATACTGACTATCTTCACTGTTGCACCAAAAACCTGTTTAGAATGGTACTGCAGCAAGTTGAAGTTTATGGCTAATATGTAGTAACATCCAAAAATATTCAGTGCTGACAGAGTTGAAGATGTGTGTCTCAAATTTGTATTTGAAGGATGAAATAAAAAGTATTCCTAATACAGATTTCTTGCTATAAGGCTGATACTATTGTAGAAACAACATACATTACAATGCTGTCTTCAAAAACAAGAAAAAGAATGCATAAGTAGTTTAATATTAAGAAAATTCCAGTGACTTATTGGTCTTTTAAATCTGAGAGAGAAATGTATACAAAGAATCATCGCTTGAAATTATAAAATTAAGTGAAATTTGAAATGAAATGAACATTTTTTAGAAAGGAATGGTGCAATTACATCAGTTAAGTTTGTAGGAAATTGTAAAGCCTCCTCTGACACTTAGATTAAGAACTGTATCAGTTTTTGAAAGATATTATTTACCAAATTCAATCACTGAGATAAATTCAAATTACCTTCTACAGAAGTCAAAACTTATAGTGTAAAAGCTTTTTCTCAATCAATCTGAACAGTATTACAACCTTCCAACAAGATATCATTCAGTAGTTTTATCACCACGAAGGACTGTGCCTTCTTAACTTTGCCAAAAAGCAGGATAAAGTGTATACCTTCATGAAATTAGTTTAAGCTAATGCATTTTGCCTCAAAAGTTAAGGTGAGATAAGTATACATATATGGTCTACTGTAAGTCACCTGATGAAGAGTAATTTGTAAAGCTGCCATACATTGATTTCTTTTGATCATGTGCCCATAGGCTTCTCTGAATAGGAAATATTCTGCACTTATGCTTTTTACATCTTGGCCCTCCATGGGTAGTAGCTCTTTTATGAAATGTGACAGAACTGTAATTTTTATGGGAATACTTTTGAAAATCATAGTACAAATGAACAAGCCATAGAGTGCAGACCCTAATCTGTACTTCAGTCAGTTACAGGATCCACTTTTTGTAAAAATCCTGATGTGATTCATACTGATAATAATGCTAGATATTTGACAGAATACGACAGACTTTGAGACTTTGGCTAATACAATTTATTTAAACCTGTTGTTCTACTCCTTTAGTGCTGATGAAAGCATCTTCAAGTTTTACAAGGTGACTGTAAGGGTAAAGAAAATGAATAAAAATGTTTGACAACACAGGGATCAACATTTCAGAATCTAAGTCCTAAAATGAAAATAACTTTCAGTATTAGAAAATGTGTGTTATTTCAAAACTAAAGGCCATAGCAACAATATACATTATCACAGAGAGATGATTACAAATTCAAGCTGAACAGATGAGCTGTTAAAAAATAAAGATCCCATTTACATTTAAGGTGACTGATGTACGTGAGAGAAGATTATTATTAAATAAAGATTTTCATGTAAAGATTAAATAAAATGTTTATATTGTTTGTTTACAAAGCATTTTCTAAAGAGTGCTAAGATGCACCTGTACCGCAGCAAATTGGAATTACTAAATAAAAGAGTTTTGATATCTCTCTCCTGATAAATTATATTAGCTTCTCTTTTCTAAAGCTACATGGCGATTCATCAAATGATTTCCAGAAGAAGCTATGACATTATCCTACAATAACTGGCCTTTGTGTCACTCTTACTTGGTAAGTAAAGAAAATCAGCAACCTTTTCACTCTTTCTCAGATGTGTTTCTTCCTAAACAAGGATGAAACACCTACTGGTATATTTGTAAGAAGTTAAAAGTAATGACGCTTGCTCTGCAGATAAACATCAATTCTCAGTGCTCTTAATGTAGTAGCTACTGATGCTGTGCAGTTTTATATAACCCATTTTCTTATTTTCCAGATGGCCAAGAACCTTGAATGAAAACAGGATCTTAACAGATCATCATCTCTACTTGAATTAAGAATGTTCTGTTTGTGATATTATAAATTATTTCTATGAAAAAGATAATGATTTCACAGAAGGCTGTGGTAAAAAATAAGCTGTAAATGTTTCTAATCAAAGATACTCTTTTCATGCAAATGAAAATCTAATTAGAAGAGGAAACAATCTGTTTTTTACAGACCACTATGAAAAAAGCTGCTCAGCATTATATATGGTTTGATAAAAATGTTAGCCTGAATAAAGCCTCTGGAGTAAATAAAAGTTATTGAATATCTAATCCTGGCTTTTAGGATTTAATCCTAAAATATTCAAGCCATGGAAATTCTGCAGAAATCAGAATAACTTTTTCTATTGGAGCCATTGCAAAAATGGATCTTTTGATTTCTGTTGAAGTGTGAAGTGCAGCTTCACTAGAACAGAGAATTTGTGTTACAGAATCTATGTGCATGCTGAATCTTTACATACATTCTAATAAAATCGTGATAAAGTGCTGAAGAACATTATGATAGGGTTGCAAGACTAACACATTATATAAAAAGCAATGTTTTAGAACCAGTTTGAATTTGCTTTCTTATTTTCCCCTTAAAAGTTTCTTCTGTTGACTGAAAAATTAATATAATACATTAAAGATTCTTTATCACTGTTTTTTATCCCTAAAATGTGGTCGCCTTTTTTACTCTGTTAATTTGGGAACTTGATTCTTGAAAAATAATGTCATCCAGATAGAGAACATGCTTCAAGTCGAATCTCGCAAGAGCTTTCAGTCATTCATATACAATTAACATTAGTGGATGTAAGTAGACATTATTGTAAGAACATGTATTTTATTAGAGTATACAAGTTTGTCAGTAATGAAGCTTCACAGAGAAACAGATAATCTTTTAGTAAAAGGCTATTAAGGGATATTTTTATTTTCTGAATGTAAAATGTCAAGTTGGTAAAACACTCAAGCTGAAAAAAGCTTTAGATAAAATAATTCCATTATTTTGCCTTCTCACATTAATAAAATTTTAAAGATCCCTTTATTGAGTACCTTTTGATTGCTTTGACCCTTTGGATACCTGTTTGTCTTTTATCATCTTTTTGTTTACCATTCTGTAGAAATAGATAGGTAACTAGACAAAGAAGAGACCATTGGATCACTGGTTATAGTGCTTGCCTATGTTTTAGGATTTAGGTATGTATTCATTGACTTCATGACATAGTATGGACAAGTTTATTCATTTTAATTTGGAGTCTAACTATGTTACTCCTCAAGGGAAACGCGGTAGATAATGTGAAAAAGAACTCAAGGTTTGAGATAAGGACAGGGAGATCACTCACTGGTTGCCATCACAGGCAAAACAGATTCAGCATAGGGAGATTAATTTGATTTATTACAGAATAACAGAATGTCAGGGACTGGAAGGGACCTCGAAAGATCATCTAGTCCAATCTCCTTGCCGAAGCGGGAACACCTAGATAGGTCACCCAGGAACACGTCCAGGTGGGTTTTGAATGTCTCCAGAGAAGGAGACCCCACAACCTCCTGGCGCAGCCCTTTCCAGTGTTCTGTTATCCTTACTGTGAAGAAGGCTTTTCTCATATTTATGTGGAACCTCCTATGTTCCAGCTTGCACCCACTACCCCTTGTCCTGTCATTAGATGTCACTGAGAAGAGCCTGGCTCCATCCTCCTGACACTCACCATTTACATATTTATGTGGGGGGACTCTCCATAGGCTGCAGCCTCCTTCAAGACACATCCACTGCTGCACCATGGGCTCATCTATGGCTGTAGATAGAGAACAGGTCCGTACGGTTCCCATAGGCTGCAGGGGGGCAGCTCACTCCACCATGGGCCTCTCCTGGGCTGCAGAGAACTTCTGCCCCCATGCCCAGAGCCTCGTGTCCTCCTTCTGCACTGACCTGGGTCTATGCAGGGCTACTTCTCTCACATTTTCTTGCTCCTCTCTCCCAGTTGCTATTGCATAGCACTTTTTTTCTCCTTTCTGAAATCTGTTCTCCCAGAGGCACAACCACTGTCACTCCTGGTTCATCTCTGGCAGCAGTGGTTCCCTTTTGGAGCCAGCTGGAGCTGACCCTCATCTAACGTGGGGCAGCTGCTGGGTTCTGCTCACAGAGGCCACTCCTGAGACTCTCCTGCTACCAAAACCTTGTTGTGTAAGCACAACACACTTCCACACTACAGCATATTTAATTAATAACTATACTTAAAAATATATATATTCTATTTTCATATTATTGCCTACTCTAACATCTCTCTATACAAAATTTGTCACTTTATAAATATACTCTCATATGCCAAAATAAATGCTTAAATATATTTGGATTATTGGAAAAATGAAAATGGTATTAAAATCTAAACAAAATGTTAAGAATATATGTAATTCTTACAATTTTTATTTATATTTAAGTATATTATTACAGTCACACATACACAAAAATATAAAAACGACATTAACCAATACATTTTCTGAATTTGATACAAATCCAATTAATTTTGTCAACTGGAAAAAATCCTGGACTACACTTAATCTGATATTGATTGTACTATTCTGTTTAACTATTATATCAAGAACTTAACATTTACATGCTAGTAGTTTTATAAAACTAATTAAAACTGCAAAACTTTTAAAGTATTTTACATTTAAAGGT
Source organism: Numida meleagris (assembly GCF_002078875.1). Lineage (NCBI taxonomy): Eukaryota > Metazoa > Chordata > Aves > Galliformes > Numididae > Numida > Numida meleagris. Next base: position 132,475,948 of record NC_034410.1, read on the forward strand.
AATTGGATAAAATGTATGAATGCTATTGGGAATGAGACAAGAAATGAAGAAGGGTCTTAACTTCCAACAGAGGCCTTGTCATACAGAAATCAGGATTTTACTTATTCTCTGTATGACAATCCTAATGCAGAATTTGGTATCCTGTCTTCTCGGGAAGGCTTAGAAGAGCTCATACCAAGTTGCTGTATAGTATAGAAGTTCAGACACTTGCTCCAGAGCTGTTTAAGTTTAAGCTTCTTCAGGATGGGCAAGACTCAATGCTTTAGTTACACTGATTTAGTGTTAGATTGCTTTGTGAAAGAATTTTTCATTCACCCCATCAGTCCAGCCTTCTCAGAAAAGTATTTGGTAATTTTTAGTGATAAAGAATTTTGATATGATTTCTGTTTTCTGTTGCCATATTCTGTTAGTTGATTGATTGATTGGGAATTAAGGTGGAGAAAAAAGTCTGTGGAGAAAAGTAGGTGAAACTTCTCTGAAATACTTTGTTGATTTGCTGTAGCTGGAGCATCGTTGCCTCGCTTAGGAGATCAAAATCATCATGTTAGAACCAGAAGACTATATTTTGTTCTGGTCTATGTCAAATAGGTAGGATAATTCGGCCTATATTGCTTTAAAATTCATGATCAGATCCTCAGTTGATAAAAAGCTGATGTAAGTCTGGATGAAGTTGGGCCTGAATCTTTAATATTCAGTGGTAACCCCTTAAATCCTTTTAGTGGTATTTTGTCTTCATTAACTTTCTCTTCTGGTAATGCATTAGTTTCAATATTTCAACCTGCTGTTGGCTCTTTATATTGATTTTTAAAATTAAGTTAGAAAGGGTTGTGAATTTCATTTGTGTAGATATGAAATGATGTAGAATTGCAAAGAACTATATATCTCAATAGTAGAATGGAAAGCAAGAGCTCGGTTCACAGTTAGCTATGAGCTTGTACTTAAAGAAATGCAAGAAAGCTAGCATTCTTTTAGGTAGATCTTACCATGATGCAAATATCCTTTTAATATGTAGATTGAAATAAATCTACGCATTTTCCATTGTCTTTAGAGCATCAGTGTTTTTAGTAGATAAAAATCAATTAGCTATTTTGTCATTTAGTTATTTAAGCTTGTTTATCTTTAATTTCTTCTTTGAAGAGATGCAAAGAATGCATCTGAACCAAAAGCTAGGTCCAAAATATCTCTCAGTATGAGAATAAAGGAAGTAAACTCAGTCTCATTTTAGCTGTGAATAGCTCATAGTACAATACTTTTTTTTTTTTAATATATATATATATAACAATGATAAATAGGTTAATAAACTGTAATTTTTCCTGAAACGGCAAAGATGGCAAGTGTAAAGAAAGCAACATGGTGAAACATGGTGACTGCTACACCAGAGTGGAAAATGGCCTTTTCTATAATGTATTTCTTAATAGTATTTTGAGCTGATACTAGAATTTGGCACACTAAAAACAGGCTTCTTGCATCATAGCTTTTTCCATGCCTTTTTTCTGTTTTGTCATTTAAGCATAGCAGTATACCTATTCCTCACAGTTTTCACCTCTGCTATTCTTTTTTCCCCAATCAGTTAATTTTTTTATTCTTCCTCTCCTTCACCTCTGCATTTTATCCAAATGTGTTGTTTATCTCAGTAAATACCACATATATAAATAAAGTAATTGCCATTAGTAGCAGAAGGCCCTAGGCTTTGCTGACTCAGGACATGTTTGTGCTTGTTTTGGCTTGAGTTATTTTATCTTGTTTTAGCAGTTGTTACCACCTGTTTAATGATGATATAACCTTTGTTATTATTATTTAATTATTTTAAAATTTAACTTTATAGTGATAATAAATAATTATCCTTTTAAGATCAAATAATACAAATAAAGTGTAGCATGGACACAGAATGATATCAGAAGCTATTCCTTAGTACTGAAATCTTATATTGTCACACACACTTTATAGATGCAGCAAAAAATGTATTGTTAAAACAATTTAAATCTTAACAGTCTAATCAAAGAGTTCTTATAATTACACATTTAATCATTATATCATATAACGAAAAAATTCTAAATTATAATAAAATGTAAATTGTTATATACATATACTATTAACTACCCCTTTTTCTGGAGTTGTGCTAAAACAGAGGAGATTTTGACTGAATATAAGAAAAAAGCTCTTTTTGTGATAAGGATAGTGAAGCAGTGCAACTGTTTCCCAGAGAGATGGTGGATGTCCAGTCCTTGGAAATATTCAAGGTCAGGCTGGACTGGGCTCTGAGCAACCTGATCTAGCTGTAGATGTCCCTGTTCATTGCAAGGGAGTTGGACTAGATGATCTTTACTGGTACATTGCAACTCAAATTATTCTGTAATTCTATGATTCTTATCTTCGCACTGCTCTTCTGGTTCTGAGATAAATGTCCTCAGTTTGGAATAGGATATGGCAAGTTATCAGCACAGTCAGTACTTCATCTGGAGGAGTACTTGTTCAGTGATAATGGTTTCCTTCTCTTCTTCTCTTCAGGATATACTTAGGGCTATTTTTATGTCTTTGTTAAACCTGCTTTGCAGTTTGATCTTTCTTCATTGCTCTGCAAACACATTATACATACAGTATATTTTATGTGTATCGTTCACATTTTTCTTTTCTTAGGGACAAATCCTAAGAACAGCTTTGTGTTGCTCTCATGTCAGCATTTCTCTGAGTTGTTTATGACCCCGAAGCCTGGGCTGTGTGTCCTGTCTCCTTCCATGCCATCCATGTTTGTTTTTCTGCTTCTACAGTCACAATGTACAAGCATAAGTAAAAATAAAACAGAGTATAGCACCAGTCACTAGAAAAGCAGCTGTTATAGAAAATCAAATAAAAACAAATTTCCAGGCAAACTGAAGCAAGTGAGGTGAAGTAAAACTTGCAAAACACTAATCCTGAGGCTCTGAGAGTCAGTATACAACTACAGTCTGGTACTACCAATGACAATCCTGTGTTTACTGGGCTACTAGGGTAAAAAGTCCTAGTCTGCAAACATAAATCACAAACCATATATGATAGTATTCAGGGTAAAATCAGTTTCAAAGTTAACAAAAGAGACAGAAAACCTGGAAATGCTGAACAACAGTGCTCATAGACCAACTTCGGAGACACCAATGGGGAGGATCAAACTATTGGCAGTTGGGAATATGACGATTTACTGTGATGCCCTATTGTATTTTTATAACTGTTGTATTCTGATTAGATATAGTAATGGCACTGAGAATAAATTCTAGACTTCTCACATAAAGTATGTTCTTTTCAGGCATTTAATGGTGTTTTGAGTGCAACACTCATTTTTTTCAAACAAGAAAAATAAAATATTGATCATTTGCTTGACTAGAATTTTTCAGTGATTATTCTATTATTTTCAGAGCTTAATACATCAAAAACCTTTTGCAGCATCTTTCTAAGTCTGCAATAATAAGCAAGATTTAATCATAATCTACTACTTCCAAATAAGAATTAGTATTCATTAGCTGTTGGGACCTAGTTTTTGATACTTTGAATTCAACCATCTAGAGAATACATCCAGTCTCTGAATTCAGCTCTCTGTGCTCTGTCTTATAAAGTTGAATTATATGTTTTATATGTATCCTACTGTAAGATGTGAAAGTCAGAAATAATGTCTTTTTAAGGAATTATTATCAGTTGATTTTGTCATGTTTGCCTTCATAAGAAGAAATATAATCAGCAAACTAACTGGGAGAAGTCCAAAATAAAATATTTTTAAATTTGTGCAGCAGCTGATTGCACCTTGAAAGGCTAAAGCAAGGAAGGTCGAATACAAACATCAGTGGCCACAGAGTAACACTAGTCAGAGACAATTACTATGTCAAGAGACAGCATTGATTATTATGTTTACTTTCACTTTTATAATTCAATCTCCTTCATTTTATATACATTTATTTTACATACAGAAAAGAGAAATGGAAAAGTAAGATTGAATACAACTGTCTGTGTAACAAGTTGAGCAGAGATGTTGTAAGCTTTTCTTCCATGGAATTTTTCTGGGCCAGTCCTGGGCTGTTTGATCTGACCCTGTGGCAGGTCCTGCACTGAGAAAGAGGATGGGCTGGATATCTCCAGAGGTCCTTTCCAGTCCCAGCAGGAAACATGCTGGAGCAAGGCAGGCTCATGGGCACAAAGGAAAAACAGATTTCAGTCGCTCTGTCACCATGTAGGCAGTTGCTTATTGTTTGGTGGTTCTTTTTAGCCTATATATGACACATCAATTTGGCCTGTAAGCTCCTTGAAACATGGAACAAGCCCATTGCTCTTTGTACATCTCCTGCTTTGATGGACCTAATATGTAGGGACTATTACAAACAATATGGTTAATACAATACACTGCTAAGCAGACATTAAATGACTATGTGGGGGAAGAAATTTCTTTTTTTTTTTTTTTTGCATTGTGATTCATAGCAAATTCCGCCTGTGCAGAGGTGTGTGGTTATTCCTTCCGAGGTGTAGGACTCTACACTTGACTGTGTTGAACCTCATAAGGTTCCTCTCCACCCAACTTGCCAGCTTGTCCAGGTCTCACTGAATGGCATCACAGCCTTCTGGTGTGTCAGCCACTCCTCCCAGTATCTCTTGTATTATCAGCAAATTTGCTGAGGGTGCACTCTATCCCTTCTTTCAGGTCGCTGATGAATATGTTGAGCAAGATCTGACTCAGGACTGACCCTAGCTACAGCCCTCTAACTAGATTCTGTGTAACTGATCATAGTTCTCTGAACTCTGCCAGTCAGAAAGTTCTCAATCCACATCACTGTCTATACATCTAACCCACACTTCCTGAGCTTCATTACAAAGATGAAGTGGGAGACTGCATCAAATGAATTGCTGAAGTAAAGGTACACAGCATCCACTGCTCTCCCCCTATCTAATCTTCCAGTAATGACATCAGAGAAGGCTACCAAATTGGTCAAGCATGATTTCCGCTTGGTGAAACCATGTTGACTACTACTGATAATCTTCTTTTCCACTTGGAAATGGCATCCAGAAAAAGTTCCATCACCTTTCCAGGGACTGAGGTGAGGCTGATCAGCCTGTGGTTTCCTAGGTCTCTTTTCTTTCTCTTTTTGAAGACTAGTGTGACATTGGCTTTTCTCTAGTCTTCAAGCACCAATCCTGTTCTCCTTTTATTACCTTTTATAGATGATAGAGGGTGGTTCAGCAATCACTTCTGTTCACTCTCTCAGCTCATGAGCGCATGCTGTCAGGGCCCATGGATTTGTATTTGCCACGTTTGCCTACATAATCTTTAACTAGATTTTCTTTGACTAAGTGGAAGACTTCATTTTTCCTGATTCTCTAACCTCCAGGGTCTGGGATTCCTGGGGGCCAGTCTTAGCAAAAAAGACTGAAGCAAAGAAGGCATCCAGTAACTCTCTCTTCTCAGTGTCCTCCACTGCCAGGGCACCCACTTCATTTAGAAGCAGGCCCATATTTTCCCTAGTCTTCCGTTTATTATTGATGTTTTCTTTGGCCTCCCTCAACAGATTTAATTCCAAGTGGGACTTACCCTTCCTTACTGTGTCCCTACAGTCCCTAACAACATTCCTATATTCCTTCCAAGTGGCCAGACCCTTTCTCTGCATTCCATAAACTTTCTTTGTCCATATGAGGTTTTCCATGGTGTTCTTTCTCATCCATGAGGGTATCCTTTCAACTTTTCCTGATTTCTTATTCTTAGGGATGCACCAATCTTGAGTTTGGAAGAAGTAGTGCTTGAATGATAACTAACTCTCTTGGACTTCCTTAACATCCAATACTCTAACTCATGGAATACCTCCAAATACATTCTGGAAGAGGTCAAAATTGGCCCATCTGAAAGCCAAGGTTGCAATCCTACTTATCACTCTGTTTCTTCCATGCAAGATCCTTAACTCCACTATCTCGTGGTTGCTGCAGTCAAGGCTACCCCCAGTTTTCACATCTCCAGTGAGTCCTCCCTTGTTTGTAAGAACAAGGTCCAATAGAGCACACCTGTCCTCACTGGCTCCTCTACAACCTGCATCAGAAAATTTTCATTAAAGCTCTGCAGGATTATCCTGGACTGTGAGTGTCTGACTGTACTGCTTTTCCAGCAAATATCAGGGTGATTGAAATCCCCTTGAGAACAGGTGCCTATGATTGTGAGGCTGCTTTCAGCTGTCTTATTGCTCTATAGTTGTTTTTTAGTGGTTTTTTTTTTCCTTTCATTCTGAGTGCCTGATAGATGGCTCTCATATATTTTCTTTATTTATCTACACAGAGGTTATACAATGTACAACTCTTTGAATACTGATTAATGTAGATCTGTCTGCATCTTTGAGTTCAGCTATACTTTGTCTATAAAGGTCTAGCATTCAAACCTTGGAATTTGAATAATTATAAGATTTAGGGGAAAAAAAATTTAAAGAGACTTGAATTGGACTAAGTCTTGTTGATACAACTATTGTTGATGTAGTAATTTATAAAAAATATTATACATGTGACACACAAACTTTCCCTCTTTCATTTTGGAAACACTTTGACTCTCGCTCATGGACTGGTATACTGGCTTTCTATGTCTGGCAGAGCCCTATTGTAATAAAAAGATTCAGACTGCTTTATCTCTTATTTCCATCTATTAACACTTTTATGCTTCTTTTCTTTTTGTCTGCTGGTTGTTACACAGTGCTTGATGATGGTACTATGGTAGGTTGGTTGATGTATAGCAGGTGGTTTGGTTTCCAGGTTGTATTGTCAAGTCTGCTTTTTAACAGTTATGCACCATTAAATGCAACTGAGTAAGAGTTGCTTTGTATCTCATATTGATTTTTGTGATGGCAAATTCCACCAAGTGGATTCTGTTTAAAACATCCACACTCTCATCTCTATTTCTTGTGATGTGTTTTCTTCCTTTTGATAGGTGACATATTTGCTATTTTGTAATTTAAACAGTTTATTTTTCTTCTTTTTGCTTTTATTAAATGCAGTAGCATTTTTTTTCTATTTATTTTTCTCTCTCTTTTCTTTTGTTTTTGTACTGTAGCAAAAAATAGCTATTTACCAGTTCCAAGAAAAAAAATATTTTTATGTCTTTATCAAAGCATATAGATATCAAGAATTTTTACAGTTGAATTTCTCAAGCAACTTGTGAACATCTTAAATAATGAATAGAATACATATTAAAATGGTATTTTTTAAATGGAAGGCTTTTTAAAAGAAATAGTTTTTCCTCTAAATTTAAAATACCAGTCTTGGTGCATTTATTTCACAGATCAGTAAGACAATTAAGGTACAATTTCTGTGTTTCTGAGCATACTGTTGAATTGAAAAAGCATCATGGACAAGAGAATTAAACTTCTACTTTCAATTTATAATGTTTCATTTAACATAAGTTGAGAGATCAAATTTCGAAGCCCTACTTGTCATTGACAATTTCTCTGACCTTCAGTTAGTCATTTTTCTCTGTTCTTCTTTCTGTCTGCAAACTGAATATTATGATATTGCCTACTATGTAGTACAATTGTGATGATACAGAGAATATTGTGAAAAGTGTGAGAACCTGTTAGTAAGTTCCATCTAAAGGAAAAAAAGAATGTAGGATTATGCATTTGGTGATGAAAGAGAATAGATAGGCACATGACCGGGATTTTCTACATGGTGCATTTTCACTTGATTTAATTGGTTATGTTATTTTCTTTCTGACAGATTTTGAGCAGCATTATTTTTGTTTTCAAGATTTTAATCATTTTCTAAAATATAGTATTAACGTGTTACACTATCATTAAAAATTTTAGGATCTGAAAGCTGCTGCTGAAACTGTGTAATTAATTACTTCTAGCATATATAAGTAACTATAATCCTTAATGCTTTTGTTGTGCATTTCTGCTTTGTATACGATGAAGATCAACATTGGTACTGGATCAAAAGCAGTCTTACTCATTTACTCAGTTGGTCCATTTAGAAATCTAATGAACTATCTTTTCTAATACTGAATTTTTGAATGTCTTCACTCAAAATTGAATTTCATTTATGAAAATAGAATTTAAGAAGGAGATATAAGCATAAAGTCATTACAGAGGAATTCACAGTGGTAATAAAGTTCTTAGATCAGAAATATAGTGTTTAGAATTTCAGATGTAAACAGTAGGTTTATATATGGGCAACAGTAACTGCAAGTAATTTTGATCAACTAAAGCTACTAAATTACCCAACAATCTTAGCACTGCGTATAAATTACGTTCACTGTATAAAAGTAAAAACAATGACTGTGTAGTAGCTCACCAGAAACTTCATATCTCCTATTCCCAGCACTGACATGATTTGCTAATGTTAGGTCCTGAGCAATTCTATCTTGAAAAAGTTTTTTTAGAGAATTAATATAGGTTTTGGTAATATGTTTATATCCATTAATCAGAATAAAGTTATCAATTAATTCTATCACACGTTCAGTGTTAAAAAGGAAAGAAAAAATGATGCAAAGTGGTACGTCCTTGGGATAACCTAGCATATTTTATCAGCTTTATAATTTCACTGCAGTATATTTAAACAAAGAATGCTTTAAAGATCAGAAAGCCTTTCTTTCACACCATGCTAGTCTTCAGTTATATGGCAATCATATTCTTCTGTTTTATCACGTTGCACATAAACTAAAATATCTTGAAGTCAGTTAGATTTTTTATTTTAATCTTTTTCTAAGGAAGTTTATTTATATTTGTTAGAAACATATTGTTTCCATTTCTGAAGCCTTGTGTTTCCCTGGCGACCACTGACAAGACCTTATTTAATAACAGCTGTCAACTTTTGCCTACGGTACTTCAGAGAGTAAGGTCTCCCGTATTGATGTTCATCGTGTTTTGGTTTGGTTTGGTTTCATTCATATTTCTCTTCAGTCCAGCTGAGTTAATTTCTGAAGTGCTAAAAGTATTCTCCATCAATACAACAAGCTTTACTCTGACAAATATTTCACTACTGTTAGTAAGTTTCAACCAGAATAAGACCTGCAGACATAGTAAACATATACTGGAGTAACTGGTCTCCTCAGCATCATGGCAGGCTCCCTGAGGAATGGGGAATGTACAGGTGATAAAAGAGAAACTAATGAATTTATAGATGACTCTCCTTTACATCTTTATGAAGAAGATTTAGTAGATATCCCATCTTAGTGAGGAATTTTGTAGGAGTACTGTTCAGAGGACTTCCTGTGATACTAAAAATAACAGTACAATGAGATTAGAGAGCAGCAAAACCCTTTTGTTCTGCCTGTCCAGATAGATTCTTGCACTGGAATCCCAGCTGCTTTGGCTTCATAAATGCAGGAGTTCAGTGAAACCTTAGCAGTTCTTTAACTAACTAATACCTTTGTGAGTCAGCCTGATTTTCTGCCTCCGTCTTGTCTTTTCCTCATCTCTGTCGTTTAGCCACTTCCCTCTTTATTCTGTAACAGTCCTTGGAGGAGCAGTATCAGACTCAGGTTAGAGACACCTGGATAAATGGAAACAGTGAATGTCTTCTTAACAAACTAAACTTTTCCTCGCATCTAATGCTTAAAGGAAACAAGCAAAATTATACAGTTTTCCTGATAGTTGTGATTTAACCTGGCAGGCAGCTAAGCACCACTCAGACATTTGTTCACTCCCCACTCCCAGTGGAAGAGGGGAGAGAACTTGGGAAAAAAAAACAATGAAGTGTAACTTGTGGGTTGATATAAACACTATATACTAAGATAGAAAAGACAGAGAAAAATAATAGTTATTGTAATGACATATAATTATACATATATATATAGACACACTCCACCTGGACTGTTGCAAGTCCGTGGGGCCAGATGGAACCCATCTCAGAGTGCTGTGGGAGCTGGCAGAGGTAATTGCCAAGACAATTTCCACCATCTATCTGCAGATATCTATCTTGTCAACCAGAGAGATCCCAGATGACTGAAGACTTGCTAATGTGATGTCCATCCATAAGAAAGACCATAAGGAGGATTTGGGAAACTACAGGCTTGTCAGCCTGATCTCAGTGGCAGGGAAGTTTATGAAGCAGATCAACTTGAGCATGGTGAATGGAGTTAAATCCAGTTGGTGACCTATCCCTAGTGGTGTTCCCCATGGGTCGGTATTGGGACCCATCTGGTATAATATCTTTATTGATGATTTGGATTAAAGGATTGAGAGCACCCTCAGTAAGACTGCAGATTACACCAAGTTGGATTTAAGGGTCAATCTGCCTGGAGGTAGGAAGGCCCTACAGAGGGATCTGAATAGGTTGAATCAATAGGCTGAGGACAATTGTATGAGCTTTAACCAGAGCAAGTGCCGAGTCCTCCTTTTTGGTTACAACAAACCCATACTTGGGGTAGAGACTTGGGTACAGGCTTGGGATAGAGTAGCTGGAAAGCCGCACAGAGGAAAAGGATCTGGAGGTGTTAGTTGACAGAAAGCTGAACATGAGTCAGCAGTGTGCCCAAGTGGCCAAGAAGGCCAGTGGCATCCTGGTTTGTATCAGAAATTGTGTAGCCAGCGGGAGCAGAGAGGTGACTGTTCCGCTGTACTCAGCTCTGGTGAGGCTGCACTTTGAGTGCTGTGTTCAGTTTTGGGCCCATCACTACAAGAAAGATGTCAAAGCCCTAGAGCATGTCCAAAAAAGGGCAGTGAACCCAGTGAAGAGCCTGGGGCACAAATCTTCTGAGGAGTGGCTGAGGGAACTGGGATTGTTTAGTCCGGAGAAGAGGCGACTCATGTAAGATCTTATTGCTCTCTACAACTACCTGAAAGGAGGTTGTGATGAGATGGGTGTCAGCCTCTTCTCTTGGGTAATTAATGATAGGATGAGAGGTAATGGCCTTAAGTTGTGCCGGTGGAGGTTCAGATTGGCTATTAGGAAGAATTTATTCTCAGAAAGAGTGGTGAAGCACTGGAACAAGCTTCCCAGGGAATTGGTGGCATCACCATCCTTAGACGTGTTTAAGGAAAATGAAGACGTAGTTCTTAGGAACATGGCTTAGTGGTCATTATTGGTGGTAGGTGGATGATTGGGCTAGATGATCATGGAGGTCTCCTCCAACCTTAATGATTCTAGGATTCTAGAATTTACAAAACAAGTCGTGCACAACACAATTACTTGCCACCCATCAACTGATGCCCAGGCATTTCCCAAGCAGTGGCCACACCCCACTCAATAGCCAGCTCCTTCCAGATTTATAATTCCACATAATATCACAAGAGATAGAATGTCTCTTAGGCCATTATAGGTCAGCTGCCCTGGTTCTGTTTCTTCTCAGCTTCTTGTGCACCCTCAGCCTCCTTGCTGGCAAGACAGTAGGAGAAGCTGAAAAGCTGAAACATCCTTGGCTCTGTACAGCACCCCTCAGCAACAACTAAAACATCAGTGTGTTGTCAACACTGCTTTCCTAAAGCCAAAATGTATAATCATATCAGTCACTATGAAGAAAATCAATTACATCGCAGGTGAAACCAGGACACTGGTGAATTCAACTGATTCTGTTCTGTTGTTGATACATTTAGGAGAAACAGAGGACTTAAGTGTACATCAGAAGCAGCCAGACACTCTTAAAACAAACAAACAAACAAACAAATTTTAGTGAGGTCAAACCATTGTATGATTCTATGATTCCATGATTACAGGAGTCTGATTAATAACCAGATAGGGAAGTACAGTTCAGATTAAATCAAGACTAGAAATCTACTGCTAAGAATTTTAATTCCCATAAATTGTTAAAAATATCAAATATAGGAAAGTTTGAATGGGCCAGTTCTAAGGGTGTGATGAGTGTGTTATTTTGCCTGTAAGAATAACAGAGAATCCTTGAAAATGAATGTTCTCCTTGTTATTCTTTATGTGATAAAATGAGATAGGATTGAAACATGAATAAATTATAGGAGACAGAAGAGTAAAGTTAAGCTTTAGAAAGTGCTTTGATATATTCTACCAGGTCCTACTGAATGACCAATAGCTGTAATAGGTAAGCATTTATCAGTTCTTCCCAGTGTTAAATCAAATGTTAGTCATTTGCTTAAATTCATCCATCCATCTATGTATCTTGGTGGCAAAGTAACGTAAAGTGCTAAGAAAAATAGAAATGTTTCATTATTCTGTTATATAAAGCTTTGAATTTATTAAGATTCTACCATCTATATCTTAAGAAGTGTCGATATTAACTCTTTTTGTGATAGACCTTAAGTCATCCTGTCTGATTCTGGAGCAGCCCTACTTATGTATTCTCCTTCTTTTGGAGTGGAGCAATGTACAGGCAACGTATCATTTAAAATAAGTAGATGTCCCCCTACATCTTGATGACCCCTGGCATTATTGTCTTTTAATACTAATGCTTGTTATCTCCAGAGTTGCTGTCTGGATAAGATGAATGACTCACTGGCTTTTTTCACATTTTCTTTCAATTTTGTTTGTCTCAGATGGATCCACTTGAATATGTTTGGTAAATGAAAGCATAACAGAGCCCTGAGATACAGAGCCATTTATAATCCATAAATTTTAGCTGATGGAGCAGCTTATGAACAAATACATATGAGTCCAGAGCTTAACACAAGCAGCATTTACTGACATTAATATTCCCACTGAATTCAGTATGAAAGCTTGGATTAATAACTACTACTTAGACTGAGTAAAAGTTGTAGTATAGAGTCCTCTGTTGGAAGATTGAAATATTGAGGGAAATAAGCAATTAATCAGCAGGTATAAAAGTCTGAAAATTTTACAGTCAGGTAACGTTTGACATAGGCTTCTTTAAGCAGATAAGCAGATCTGCCATTTACATCTGCCCCAGTACGTCCTGCCCCAGTTATTCCTACTGATAAAGCTATTTGTGCAGTAGTGTGCCCTTGTAGCCTTGAAAGCCAACAGTACCCTGGGCCACATCAAAGGAAGGGTGGCCAGCAGGGCAAAGGAGGTGATTGTATCCCTCTATTCTGCCCTCAGGGAGGCCTCATCTGGAGTATTGTGTCCAGGCCTGGGGCTCCCAGCACAAGAAAGTTATAGAACTGTTGGAGAAGGTCCAGAGGAGGGCCATGAAGTTGATCAGGGGGTTGGAGTAGCTCTCCTATGAAGAAAGGCTGAGGGAGCTGGGATTGATCACACTGGAGAAGGCTCCAGTGGGACTTCACTGTGGCTTTTCAGCACTTAAAATGAGCTACAAACAAGATGGAGACTGACTTTTTACATGGTCTAATAGTGATAGGACCAAGGGAACGATTTCAAACTAAAAGAGGGGAGATTTAAATTGGATGTTACAAGAAAATTATTTACTCAGAGGGTGGTGAGGCTCTGGAACAAGTTGTCCAGAGAAGCTGTGGATGCCCTATTCCTGCATGCATTCAGTACCAGCTTGGATGGGGACTTGGGCAGCCTGATCTAGTGGGTTACAACACTGCCTATGGCAGTGGGTGTTGGAATTGAATTATCTTTGAGGTTCCTATTAACCCAAGCCATTTTATGATTCTGTGATTTGTGGAGAATGAGTTTGGGAATTGTTTAATTTTAAAAACATATTTTGTTTCCTTACTTCTCTTATCTAAATGATTTTCAATGTAGAGCTATTCCTTCAACTGGCAGCTCTGGAGCCCTTATACAATTGTACAAGCTGACCTAGTGAGTGATATGGCAGCAAATCTGTGTGGAGGGTCTGTAGGCTACTTACCACCGGGACCAGTAGAAATATGTCATTTCACAGCCTTATATATAACCATGAGAAGGAAGGTAGGAAAAGAATTTATCATAGGGAAAAAAAAAAGAAAAAAACGTCATAAACTTCTGAACTGCCCAAATGAGTCCAGTAGCTTTGGCATACCAAACATCTTGAACATAAGGTGTACAGGGGACAAAAATCAATATGCACTGTTTTTATACTTTGTTACTTATCCTCATCTTAACCAAATTATAACAATTTTTAAAAATTATTGTTGTGATATCAACATATAAAGTTATCTCTATGATATCTATGAGTCATGAGTTCTTGAAAATTAAATGTTTCTATAAATTTTATAGAGATAAAATGTAAATGTAGGAATTTCATTCATTCCTTTCTGAAAACCACAACACGTTTTCAAAATTAGGATTATGGTTAGTTGATTTAGTCCTCTTTTCTGACTTTTGAATATGTTTGTTCTTTTATGGGATAAGCCTAGATAGATAAGTTGCCCTATGGAGAAGTGTGGACATACAGCCTCTGACTGTACTGGGGAAAAAAAAAAAAAAGATGAAAAATCTGAGGATGATTATCCATTTATTTCACATTTTTGAAGATTAGGTCATCAAATACATCAGTGACATTTGATGTTGTTGCTGTTTGAAAACTTCAAATATTTGAGCAAAGTAATTCAGTATTCATTGTGTATCATCTTTAAAAAGTGAGATTATTTTACAAAATAAAAGATGTTAAATTTAATTTCAGTCTGACAGAAAAATTATCCTGCTTAGTCATAGAATCATAGAATCGTTTGAATTGGAAGGGACCTTAAAGTTCACCTAGTCCAGCTCCCCTGCAGTGAACATGAACATCTGCAGCTAGATTAGGTTGCTCAGAGCACGGTCCAGCCTGACCTTCAGTGTCTCCAAGAATGGGGCTTCCACCACCTCTCTGGGCAACCAGTTCCAGTGCCTCACCACCCTTATAATGAAAAGCTTCTTTCCTATGTCCAATTTATATCTCTCCTCTTCGGGTATGAAACCATTTCCCTCTGCCCTTTCACAACTGACCCTGCTAAGGAGTCTGTCTCCTTCTTTCTTATAGTCCCTCTGTAGATACTGAAAGGCCACTATCAAGTCTTCCCAGAGTCTTCTCCAGGATGAATGGCCCCAGCTCTCAGCCTGTCCTCATTGGGGATGCGTTCCATCCCTTGGATCATTTTTGTGACCTTCCTCTGCATGCACTCCAACAGGTCCATGTCTCTCCTGTACTGAGGACTCCACATCTGGACGCAGTACTCCAGGTGAGGCCTCACCAGCGTAGAATAGAGAGGCAGGATCACCTCCCTTGACCAGCTGACCACACTTCTTTTGATGCAGCCCAGGATATGGTTGGCTTTCTGGGCTGTGAGGGCATATCACTGGCTCATGTCCTGCTTACCATCCACAAATACCCTTAAGTCCTTTACAGCAGGGCTGTTCTCAATCCTTTCTTCCCCCAGCTTGTATTGATAGCAGGGGTTTCCTCGACCCAGATGCAAGACGTTTGCACTTGGCTTTGGTGAAACTCATGAGGTTCTCCTGGGTCCATTATTTGAGCCTGCCCAGGTCTCTCTGGATGGAATCCTGTCCCTCAGCTGCGTCTACTGCACCACTCAGCTTGGTGTCATCTGCAAACTTGCTGAAGGTGCATTTGACTTTACTGTCCATGTTGCCTGTAAAGACGTTAAACAGCACCTGTTCCAGCACTGATCCCCGAGGAACATTTGTCACCGGTCTCCATTTGAACATTGAGCCATTGACCACAACTCTCAGTGCAACCATCCCGCCAATTCTTTATCCAGTGCGTGATCCGTCCATCAGATCTATTTTTCTCTAACTTAACAATCAGGATGTCATGTGGGACAGTGTCAAATGCTTTGCACAAGTCCAAGTAGATGACGTCAGTTGCTCTTCCTTTATCCATTGATGTTGTAATTCCATCATAAAAGGCCACCAATGATATGAAAATCCTGTGATTTAGAGTAGATCCACATCTTCATTTTACATAAGAGTTCTGTATTCACGATGTGCAAGAAGTTTTTAAAGTTACATTGTAAGTGTTAAAATGTCTGAAATATAATTGGACAGAATTCAAGCAAAATTTTATACAATAAAAAAGCATCCCTTCATTTGAATGCTAATGTATTAAATGTCAAAAGACAGCTTGCTTCAGAATTGTAATCGGCAAGTAGATAAAATACATCCATGATCCAGTTGTCTCTTATTATTGGATCATTCAGTAAAGAGATATTCATGAAAAACATAAGTCTGGAGTGAAGCCTAACAATAAATATAAAAATACATACATTATGAAATGCCTATTAGGAAAATAGGAAGAATTCAAAATTTTATAACTATGCACCAAAGCTAGGATCAGGTAGTATGTAAATGGGATTTTGACTCAAGCTAAAGGTTGTTACTGAATCTTCTTAGAAAGCCGCAAGAATATAGCTCTGGCAGAATTATAAGGTGAAACCTTTTAATGCGGATATCCATTTGCCACTCCCGTTTGCAACATTGCATAGGACTTTCCAGTAACTTAGCTCACCATCAAACTGAAAAACCAATTACTGCAAGAGAGAGGCGTTTCTCCCACAATTTCTTTAAAAATAAAAATACCAGCAACCTGATTTCCCACCCAGGTGACTCATATTAGATTCACAGGGCTGAATTGGTACAAAACATTCATATTAAAGACACAGAATGATTTTATTTGAAAGCTTAATTTGACCCATGAGTAAATAAAGTATATGCTTCCTTCTCCTTTAGATTATTTTCTACTACTTTCAGATAAGAGAGTAGATGTGTAGAAAGTCAGAGTTTATTTTTTCAAGAGGAAGAGTAGAGCAAATCTACTGTAACGGAAGTACTACTACTACTACTACTACAAAAAAGCTGAACTCAGAAAAGACAATAAGTTTAAGGAAATGGATTTTCTCGGTTGTATTTTCAGTTTTTATTTCTTCTGATGAAAACTTAAAAAGGGCACAACTCTCCAAGTTCAAAACAAAAAATTAAGTATGGAGAAAATATTTCTAACTGAGAGTCAGTTGAAAACAAACACAGAGAATTTTACTTTTTTTTTTTTCAAAGAAAAAATATGCATCAGAAAGTGTTCAAATTAAATATCTTTCAATTAAAAATTCAATTTGACATTTCTCTAAGTCTAGTACAAGGTTTTACTAAAAATTCAGACATGGAGAAGTGATAAGCGCACATTGTGCATTCACACACAAGACATTCATCACTAGATCTGCTACTGTCACAGAGGATCCTACCTAATTTGTGTATTGAAGTATCTCCACACAGAGAAGTCTTCTCTTGGTTTCTTCAAGGAAAATATAAATGAATACATGTACAGTGACAGTATATTCTTTGTCAGAATCCTATAGGTCTACTAGCTATAGAGTTATTTTATTCTTTCTTGCCCCACCAGGTTTTAATTATAGATGGAAGTGAAGGAGATCCTGTGGAAGATTTAAAGGAAATACCAAATCAGAGTATTCTGTAAATCAATGCCAATAAACTGTTATGAAAAAGTGTATTATAAAAGCTTACAAGGTGGTAGAACTAAACAGAGCTGCTGATAAACCTTTGAAAAAAAAATCTTGTGAAGATTTTTGATCTGGTAAGAAAAATATTAGGGATATTGCTTATGTAAAATTTTAAGTAATTAAAATACAAATTACAAATTACCAAAATGGTACAGGAACATTACAATTTTTAATTTCAATGAGTGAAAAATAAATTACAGAATAACTGAGACTGGAAGTCTCTGTAGGTCAACTACTACAATCACCAAAGCTGGACAGCCAAGTTGGGGGTCAGTTATGTTACCAGCTGGCTTTCTGATATCTCCAAGCACATGCACTTTGGGCAATCCTGTTCCATTGCTCAGTAATTCTCACATGTATACTTACTTATACTTAAGCAAAATTTCCCACGTTTTCAATTTTGCCATTGCCTGTTGTCCAGTTATTGGGCACCAATGAGAAGAGCCTAGTGCCATCTTCTTTAAGACGTCAGATTTTTATAAATCTGCGTAGGTTCTCCCCTGAATCTTCTTTTCTCCAGACTGGAAAGTAACAGCACTCTTAACCTTTCCTTTCTTTTATATACCCCATACCTTAATTATCACTGTGTCCCTTCTCTGGATTCTTTTCCAGTATGTCCATGTTTTTGTACTGGGGAGCCCAGTACTGGACATAGCACCTGAACTTGTCTCACTGCCCTGGTTTCAGCTAAGACACTGTTAATAGTGCACTGACTTTTTGTTTGTTGCTGAGAAATGGATGCTTGCCTGGGGAAATTCAATTTCCTATGGAATTCACCCTTGAAAATGCTAAAGTCTGCTCTGCTGAAATTCAAAGTTTTGATCCTGCTTTTTGCTGGCTTCTACCTCTAGGTATCCAGAAATCCTCCATTTGATGTTCACTGCAGCCAAGGCTGCAGCCCTAATATCACCAGTTAATTCTTCCTTAGGTCCAGCAGAATATCTTCCCTCATGTTTTATTGATCACATCTGTTAGGAAATTGCCATCAGTGGACTTCACAGACAACTCCTGGAATGGTTATTGCCTACTGTGCTATTGTGCCAGTTTACTTCAGGATTGTTCAGTTTCCAGGATGAGGACCAGGGTCTGTGAACACAAGCCTTCTTCCAATTGTCTGACGAAGGCCTCATCTACTTCTTTCTGATCAGGCAGTCTGTGACAGACAGTCACCACAGGGTCACCTTGGTTGTTCTGTTTGGTAATCTTGACCCGTAAACTCTCAGCATGCTCATTGTCCATCTCAATCTCAATAAATTTCTGCTTCCTGACATCATAGACAACTCTCTTGCCTTTTCTTCCTGGTCTATTCTTCCTAAAGGTTCTGCATCCATTCATTTAAAATCTAATCTGCATCTGTAACAGCTGAGGAATAGAATTATAGATGCCTAGAGTATTTTGATATGATTATTTCTATAATCATAAAGCTTTTTGGTCCTACAGGGTTATATAGAAGCTAGTTAGGAAATCTGTGAGTGCCAAGATGCCTGTGTATTCAGGGGAACCCTAAAGGAAATATTTAATAAATCCTTCCTTATAGGTCTATCCCAAAGAATTATATTCTTTCTACCACATTAAAACAACTCAGGTTTCTTTATTGTTGTAATTGAAGAAATATTTTAAAATACCCCACAGTTTTCATGGACAGTTTTGAATAAAATGATGTGAACAGAATAAGAAAAATAGAGGCTTAAGATTAGATATACTCAATTATTTTAAGTGCTGCAGTTTGTGCAACTAATGTATACCAAAAAACACAACTTGTATGCAAAGATAATATTTAAGGTTAGTCTAATTAAAATCTTAGTAGTCAAGTCAGAGAACTATTATTAATTCAGTTACAATGATACCTGTATTTATTGTCTAACACTGATACTAACCTTCTTTCCTACACTGCATTTTTATTTTAGGATCATAAAAAACTTACTTGCTCATAATATCTACTTCGTATATTAATTATCAAAATAATCATTACAAAAGGTATAATAATTTCATAAAACTCACCTATAGCTAGGTTCCTTTAAGTAATATTCACTTGATACTTAGATAGCTTTAAGCAGGCTAGGATCAGTCCAGACAATTTTGTTTACAGAGGCCTTGAAGAGTTAACACAGTGTGGCCAGCATTATCACTGTTACTGGGCTAAAATAAATTAATGTAAAATGGCTTACAATCTATCTACTTGTGAAAGTATATTTTGTGAGGGAGAATCTAAGACAGTTTAGGAAGAATCAACATTTCTTGATTATCATTCAGGATTACTCCATGTGTTTGGAGTCCACTCAAATTACAGTGTTTAGTTTCAGTGCTACAGAATTCAATGACAGTCCTTATTGGCTTCATCTACATTACTGACAGGTGCAAAGTAAAGAAGGAAGAACAGCCATCTGACTTGACATGGTCTTTTACAGTTCTAAGACTGTATATCTTATGCCATCAAATAATTTCACAAAGATAAATTTAAAATGCTGCATAGGAGATGGAATAATTCCCAGTGGCAATACAGGCTGAGGTATAGCTCTTCAGAAATGCCATTAGAGATTGTGGTGGGCAGGAAAACGAACGTTTTTTAGCAGTAAGCCAGGACATCTATGAAGATATAATATATCCTGGGCTGCATCTCTAGATGAAGTGGAAAAGGTGATGTGATTTTTCTGCTCTATTTTTTACTCATTAGGCCACACCTAATTTGTTGTTCCCACAGCTCAAGTGAGGGAAAAACTGAAAGAATGGAAAGGGTCCTGTGGACGGCCACCACTCTGATAATTATAGTAAATATTAATTAGAGTATTAAATTCAAAAAGATTGAAGAAATTGGGTTCACTCAGCATGGAAGAAGAAGGCATGTCTAATCATAGTCTTACAGTACCTAGAGAAGACAGAAGTCCTTTACAAGAATGCATTACGGCAGCACAAGCTGCAAAACATACACAAGTTACTTCAGGCTAAATTCCAACTAGGTATAAGAAATGTATTGTTTTCTGTGAAAATAATGACACTTCAGAATAATTTGCCCAGAGGAGTGGGTGCACTTTTCTAACCTAGACTTTTCTATGATTCTGTGATTTGCTATGAACATTTATATTTTGTATATTTCAAGTATATGCAGAGGATTTGTGTTGTCTGGTCTGAGGAAATATTGGTGTTAGAGAGAGGAATATTGAAGACTCAAAGAAAGACGTTTGATGAAAGTGATAAGAAAAGACACTGCTTCAAAGAAGCACACTAGAATCATTAGATTTGAAGGTTCATAAGAGTATTTTTATAGATACAATGGTCTCTGGATGTACCTTTAAGTGCCTAGTATTGTTCATATTGTTTGCACTCTGGACTGGGATTTTTTTCTTTTCATACATCATTTGCAACTGGTTGCTGCGATACCAGGAAAAATGTATATATATTAATCTATATGGTTCTAGAACATAAAAGAGAATAGATAGAAGACATTATTATAGATTTAAGGTATATTAAATATATGTTTTAATAGCAGAAAATATATTGCATAAAGGAAAACTTTAATATTAATTTTAATGAATAAATATAGAGATTTTAACATAATTTTGAAATTGTATTGGAAAGAGCACAGAATACGTCAACAAAACCATTCATGGTAACTGAGTAGCAAGTGTAATTAGCTCTAATTTAATAGGCAATAATAAAAACGTAAAAAGTCAAAGGATTTGAATTTGTAAGGAGCTTTATGTTAAAGAAGAAATGGAAAGAGATACAGGAAATCTTTTAAAACATTCTGCCTTAAAAATAGAATACCAATAAAAGACTTCTTGTTCACTGGATCTCTCTGTGAGTGTAAGGATAGCTCAAGTTCCTGTCTAGCATGTTAATCAAAAGAACATCTTTATAAATAATAGGGTACTTTTTTAGCATGTATGCACACTGAATTGCCCACTCAAAAGGTCAGTGCTATCATCAGTGTCCAATGTAGTAGTAAGATACAAGATTTGGGGTGCATGGAACCGAATATCTAATAGCTAGATTTTAAAACAAAAGACATGAATACACAGATAGACTATGATTTACTTAAATGAACTTTACTTCTCACAGTCCTTACAATGTATACCTATATATCTTCATCGGTAGTTAAAGTGAAAGACAAGCACCTGTAATCAATTCAGACAAGTGTTTTAACTGACTGCAGAAGCATCCTAAATACCTAATAGTTTAGAGACTAATGTTAGGTGAAATCAGTCATACTCTGGAGTTAAACTGGATATATAAAATAAGAGAAAAAAAAAAGAATGGATTTGAGCCTGATCCAAAGTCAGTAAGAGTCAGTTTACTGAGTTCAAATTATTTCAATATGTCTATTACAGCTGTCCACTCACAGAAAGGTAATGCTGGAGTGTAGAACATTTTATTTTAAAATGTCTCTCTGGTAAGTTCAGACTTACATTGAAAATATTTCATTTTTCATTAACTCAAATTATAAAATAACGAAACACAATATTGTTGACATCAGGCAGTTTTCCATAAGATCCATTTCATAGAGTCATAGGGTTTGTTGTGGGAGAAGCATTAAAGAACCTCTATGGGCAGGAGTACTTTCCACTAGGTTTGTTTGCCTAAAGCCCCACCCAGCCTGGCTTTGAACGCTTCCAAGCTGTGTGGCATCCATAGCTTCTCTGGGCAACATGCTCTAGTGCCTTACCATCCTCAGAGAGAAGAATTGCTTCCTTACATACGCTCTTTTAGTTTAAAAACATTCCCCCATGTCCTATCATTGTCAAGCTGTGTAAAAAAATGCTCTCCATCTTTTTTATAAGCTCTCTTTAAGTACTGGAAGGCCACTATAATGTCTTCCCAGAGTCTTCTCTTCTCTAGACTAAATAATCCCAATGTTCTCAGACTTTCATTTTAGGAGGGCTAATCTAACCCTCTGATCATCTTCATGG
Source organism: Numida meleagris (assembly GCF_002078875.1). Taxonomy (NCBI): domain Eukaryota; kingdom Metazoa; phylum Chordata; class Aves; order Galliformes; family Numididae; genus Numida; species Numida meleagris. Next base: position 132,498,107 of record NC_034410.1, read on the forward strand.
CCTTTTGATGGACCTGATCTAACAGGTCCATTTTCTTATACTGTGGGCCCCAGAACTGAACTCAGTACTGCAGGTGGAGTCTCTTGAAAGCAGAGTAGACCTCGACTTTAGTAACGCCTTTACAGATCCCAAAGCATTCTCTTGGAGAAACTGGAAGCCTGTGGCTTGGATAGGAGGACTCTTTGCTGGATAAAAAACTACCTGAGGGCAGGGCCCAGAAAATGGTGGTGAAAGTTCAGTTCAGCTGTTTACTGGTCACAAGTGGTGTTCCTCAGGGGTCAGAATTGGGGCTGATAGTGTTTAATATCTTTATTGATGATTGATTACTTGGTGTAATTACAGATTACACCAAGTTGGATTTAAGGATCAATCTGCCTGGAGGTAGGAAGGCCCTACAGAGGGATCTGAATAGGTTGAATCAATAGGCTGAGGACAATTGTATGAGCTTTAACCAGAGCAAGTGCCGAGTCCTCCTTTTTGGTTACAACAAACCCATACTTGGGGTAGAGACTTGGGTACAGGCTTGGGATAGAGTAGCTGGAAAGCCGCACAGAGGAAAAGGATCTGGAGGTGTTAGTTGACAGAAAGCTGAACATGAGTCAGCAGTGTGCCCAAGTGGCCAAGAAGGCCAGTGGCATCCTGGTTTGTATCAGAAATTGTGTAGCCAGCAGGAGCAGAGAGGTGACTGTTCCGCTGTACTCAGCTCTGGTGAGGCTGCACTTTGAGTGCTGTGTTCAGTTTTGGGCCCATCACTACAAGAAAGATGTCAAAGCCCTAGAGCATGTCCAAAGAAGGGCAGTGAACCCAGTGAAGAGCCTGGGGCACAAATCTTCTGAGGAGCGGCTGCATAAGAACTTCTTCACAGTGAGGGTGACAGAGCACTGGAACAGGCTGCCCAGAGAGGTTGTGGAGTCTCCTTCTCTGGAGATATTCAAGACCCGCCTGGACATCTACCTGTGCAGCCTGCTGTAGGGAGCCTGCTTTGGCAGGGAGGTTGGACTCGATGATCTCTAGAGGTCCCTTCCAACCCCTATGATTCTGTGATATATTCTAACCAAATAAACTCATTTTCAAACCTCTAGAGATCCCAGCTGCGTATAATTTAAATCTCAGACTTTCTGAATTCAAAAAACATTTCTTCAGTCATGCCTTAAAGCATTGCATCAGTAGCCTTCTTGGATTAGCACGTTGGCATTGCAGATCACTTTCTAAAGGAAATAGTGAGATCTACTAGCCTGAAGCGTAATTAAACAGCATTGAAAAGAGAATCCTTGTTCATTCATTCTTCCACATTTTATTCGGAAGGGATGTTTTTCATATAATATATCCCCTAGCAATGTTGAGCAACTCTCAAATATTGTATTTTTTTTGTTCTGTGTTCTGAGCATGATCTCTGTTGTATAGATATGCCTAAAATAGATTTAGAGTCTGTTCAGGGTTTTTTTTTATAGTTTAGTTGCAACAACTGAATAAGGATCTTGCTCCAGTTTCAAGGACAGTAAACTAAGACCAAGTGAATATTTTCAAATCCAGTGAAAATCTACACTTGTAATGCAATCTGAGAATTATTCAAGATACATACCTACGCATACCTTTCAAGTAAGACACAGCCTACAAATGTGTACATGAGATCTTGTCAAAAATAAACGTTTTCATCCCGATCAGAATTCAGTAATTTATTTAAATTATTTAAGACTTTTTTCCTTCTTTCTTTGTTCAGTACCAGGGAGTCCAGTATGAATTTCTCAAGTCAGTCTGAAAAGCAGTGTTGTTGTTGTTGTTTTTAACCTTCATAGAATTATTGCAAACAGATTTTGTAAATTTGACACTCAGTTTCTGTGGATTAGGTATGATTAATTATAAAGGGAACATGGCATTATAGCTGTTTCTTGATTTGAACATTTCTGTTGTGGACATTGGAATGCACAGGCTTTTGAATTAACCATATCTTTGTTCTTAAGTTTTAAAGAATAAGAACTGTATTTCCATCTGTTGGTGAACTGGAGTGGTAGCCCAGATGGTTTAATATGCTTAATTAATTTAGAAAAGAATGCAGATGGACAGAGCTTTGGAGAAAAAGAAACCCCTGTCATCTGATAATGAGAGAGGAACATAAAGTCTGAATTGTTCACATTTTTTTTTACCAGAACCATTCTAATTTTCCAAAGAACTATTATTTTTTACAAACTCAGATATGTCAGTGCAGGCAGTATAATGTGGAAGAAATGGAGTGGCAACAGATGACCTTGATAACAATTATGTAGCTAATATATCCTAGAGATTTGGGATCTGGGTGCTTTGATATTTCAGTAAAATTAGGGAAACTATTTTAATGTCTTCTTTCAAGTGTGACACAAAATTGAAATTAAAACATCTTGATACTAGAGAATGAGGATCACATTTAGTAACATTTCCTAAAAGACTTGAGATAAGCTGACTGAATAAATTCCTCATTTGAGAACTGAAAACCAAACTGCAATATGAGAAAAATTTTCTACGTGGGAGAGAGGTAAATAGTGTGGTGCCAGACTGTTTACCTATTAGATATTCTTGCCAGTGCTGAAGAACCAAGATTACTTGCCAAGATACTACAATGGTTTTATTTATTTTGGATACACTTGCAATAATAAGGTATTGCATTTTCTAATAATGATGTATTCCTTGTTTCATATACAGAATCAGAATTCACTTCACCTAGCTTTAACATAAAAATTAAGAAACTAAAGGAATTTTCCCAAAGGCTAACTGTAGCCTACTGATTCCAATCTGCTGATCCCTCTGTAACTGATAGAGGCAATTAGGCATTTGTCCTGGAGTGATAGGCAGAGAGGGTTAAATATAAGGGTGCCAGGAGACTTTAATTAGTGATTCAAAAAATTCTGGCTGGGTATTTTAACCAATATTATTAGTTTTAAGAGGGAAATCTACCTATTTGAACTTAGTTATTGAATTCACAAGTTGGCAGAACTGGGGAGTAATATTGCAGAATAATGAATTAGAAAGAATACAAATCAATCAATTTCTCAGTTAAAAATTGATAAAGGTTGTTTGTTTGTTTATCACTCACTATCCATAGTTTGGTATAGATATATATATATATTAATAATTTATAAATGCACATACCCCTGGAAAGAGAACACTGAAGAACCTAATCTATTTAATTTTTTGTCCTTCATTTTGTAACAGCTTCTGTAGCCAATTCTACATTACTTTTATTGGGTTGCTTTGAATTCATTCACACTCCTTCCTTTCCTAAGGAAAATCAAATATAGGCTTTGGAGCATATTTTTGGGGGTCAATTTGAAATTGTGCAGTTAATTAATATTCTTTCATTATTTTACAGTGACTTTTCACTTTTCATTTTAATATTTGTTTCCAGAGTTAATAACATGATTTTTATTTAGAATAACAGAAAGTTATTTCCAAATGACTGGTAGAAGAATCAAGCAAACTGCGTGATGTAAATTGCAAACTGCTAAATAAAAATGACCTATGTGTTTATCACAGAATCAGTATAATTTGTCATAATAAGAGACCTAATGGGTAAGATATTACAAGAATAAAAAGAAAATGGTACCATAAAGCACGTATCCATTGTTTAATATCATAATCAGATAAGAAGTGTTCTTTCTGGACTCCCACAGATGACCTATTTATGCCCTGAAGCATATGATTTTATTGTAATTATCTTACCTTGCATAGTTGCAACTGTTATTAATGATTATAAAGTTTTAGCTTTGTGATGTAAATGTATCGGAGAAATGAACAAGACAATGTAAGAGGCAACTAATCTGGATTTCAGCCGGAGCTGTGGGAGCCCAGCAACCAGGTCAATTACTGAAGTGTTGAAAATATGATTTTTCTACAAGGAAGTAGGTATCTAATGCATGGAGGAGAATTCAGTCCTTATTCTTAAGAGTCATTACCATTTTATGGATTATGAATAGTTCATATAAAGGTTTGGATAAAAAGTGTGCTATGGCTGACGTACTTTCAAATAGTCAGAAGGCATAAGTGGCGGCAATCTATAAAGAGGGAAAAAAACTGTGTGAATATCTTAGCTGAACAAAAGTTCTTCAAGTATTTTATCTCTTTTTCTTTTTTTCTTTCTTTTTCTTTTACTTTTTTCCTACTTTTCTTTTTCCCTTTCTTTTTTCTTTTTCCCCTGCTTTTTCTCCTTTTTCTCCTTTCTCATGCCAGCAAAATGCAATTAGAGTGTGAACAGAGGCTGCTGTGGTTTAACCTACGTGGCGGCTACATGTCATGTAGCTATTTGCTCACTCCTCACCTAATGGAGTATGAGAAAGAATCAGAAAAATGTAATATGGTTTAATAGGACAATGAAGGGAAAATAGTAACAACAACAACAGCAATAATAGTAGTAAAGAATATACAAAACAAATAATATACAATGCTCACTTCCCACTGACCAATGTCCAGCCTGTCCCTGAACAGTGGATGTCTCTCAGTTTTATTGTTTAGCATAATGCAATATGGTATGGAATATTCCTTCAGCCGGTTTGTGTCAGTTGTGGCTCCATCTTTAACTTATTGTAAGCATTGTTCAGCAGCAACTAAAATATTGATATGCTATCAATATTAGTTTTCAGAATGCAAAACACTATTAGGAAGAAAATTAACTGTACCTCAGCAAAATCCAGGAGAGAAGTTTTGGATTATAAAGGAAAAAAAAAAAGTGGAGAATAAACTAGAAATTTTGAGAATAATCTAGAAAATCTCTAGAAATGCCTACGTAAACCTATGTAAATAGATTTTCCTCAGAAAAAGATTTTATCCATAAACTACATATTGTTCTTTATATGCCAGTTTCCTAGCATGGTTCATTATTTTTATTTTCCATCAATTTCAATATGCCATGTTACAAAGACCACCTTCCTCCACAAGAAGGAAGTCCTGAAGGTGCAGAAACAGGCTGTCCCCCTGAGCCGCAAGATGAGCCGGTGGGGAAGGAGACCAGCGTGGATGGACAGGGAGCTTTTCCTGAGGCTTCAGGAGAAAAAGAGAATCTACTTCCTGTGGAAGAAGGGACAGGCAACTCGGAAAGAGTATAAAGAGGTTGTCAGGATGTGCAGGGAGAAAATTAGAAAGGCAAAGGCCCAGCTTGAACTAAGCTTGGCTGCTGGGATTAAAGGGAACAAGAAACTCTTCTACAAATATATTAACAGTAAGAGGAGGACCAAGGAGAATCTCCATTCTTTACTGGACGTGGCTGGGAATGTGGCCACTGAGGACAATGAAAAGGCTGAGGTTCTCAATGCCTTTTTTACGTCTGTCTTTAAAAGCCAGACCAGTTGTCCTCAGAGCACTCTACTCTCTGACCTAGAAGTCTCGGATGGGGAGTGAAACAAACCCCCCATGATTCAGGAGGAAATGGTCAGAGACCTACTACTCCACCTGGACTGCCACAAGTCCATGGGGCCAGACGAGATCGACCCGAGAGTACTGAGGGAGCTGGCGGAGGAGATAGCCAAGCTGCTTTCCATCATCTATTGGTGTTCCTGGTCAACTGGAGAGGTCACAGAAGACTGGAGACTTGCCAGTGTGACTTCCATCTACAAGAAGGGTCGTAAGGAGGATCTGGGGAACTACAGGACTGTCAGCCTGACCTCAGTGCCAGGGAAGGTTATAGAGCAGATTGTTCTGAGGGAGATCATGCGGCATTTGCAGGACAGCCGGGGGATCAGTCCCAGCCAGCATGGGTTTGTGAAGGGCAGATCCTGCTTGACGAGCCTGATCTCCTTCTGTGATTGAGTGACCCACCTGGTGGATGAGGGAAAGGCTGTTGATGTGGTCTACCTAGACTTCAGCAAAGCCTTTGACACTGTCTCCCACAGTGTTCTCCTGGAGAAACTGGCAGCCTGTGGCTTGGACAGGTACACCCTTTGCTGGGTAAGGAGCTGGCTGGAGGGCCGGGCCTAGAGAGTGGTGGTGAATGGAGTTAAATCCAGCTGGTGACCGGTCATGAGTGGTGTTCCCCAGGGGTCGGTGCTGGGGCCTGTCCTCTTCCATATCTTCATTGATGACCTGGAAGAGGGCATTGAGAGCACCCTCTGTAAGTTTGCAGATGACACCAAGCTGGCAGGAAGTGTCGATCTGCCTGGGGGTAGAGAGGCCCTACAGAGAGATCTGGACAGGCTGGATCTGTGGGCTGAAGCCAATGGGATGAGGTTCAACAAGACCAAGTGCCAGGTCCTACACTTTGGCTGCAACAACCCCAGGCAATGCTACAGGCTTAGGGCAGAGTGGCTGGAAGGTTGTGTGGAGGAAACGGACCTGGGGGTGTTGGTCAGTGCTCGGCTGAGCATGAGCCAGCAGTGTGCCCAGGTGGCCAAGAAGGCCAATGGCATCCTGGCTTGTATCAGAAAGAGTGTTGCCAGTAAGAGTAGGGAGGTCATTCTCCCTCTGTACTCAGCCCTGGTGAGGCCCCACCTTGAGTACTGTGTCCAGTTTTGGGCCCCTCACTGCAAGAAGGACATCAAGGCCCTGGAGCGTGTTCAGAGGAGGGTGACGAAGCTGGTGAGGGGTCTGGAGCACAGGCCTTATGAGGAGCAGCTGAGGGAGCTGGGATTGTTCAGTCAGGAGAGGAGGAGACTCAGGGGAGACCTTATCGCTCTCTATAACTACCTGAAGGGAGGTTGTAGTGAGCTGGGGGTTGGCCTCTTCTCTCTTGTAACTAGTGTCAGGACGAGGGGGAATGGCCTCAAGTTGTGCCAGGGGAGATTGAGGCTGGACATTAGGAAGTACTACTTTTCTGAAAGAGTGGTCAGGCACTGGAATAGGCTGCCCAGGGAGGTGGTGGAGTCACCGTCCCTGGAGGTGTTCAAGAAACATTTAGATATAGTGCTGAGCGACATGGTTTAGTGGGGTTTTCCAACCTAGCTAATTCTATGATTCTGTGATTCTATATGATACAGTTTAGGAATTAAAGATTTTGCATTTAACATTTATAGAAAAAAGACAACAAACCAAATGCACCAACCAACTAACTCTCTCTCCCCCTCCCCACATATCTGTTGATTAATAATAGATGTAAATGTGCAATGTTCTATGTGTTTTTATTTAAGTTACGTTAACACAGCTATGATTTTTCTGCAGTGTAATTTTTAACTAAGTGAATAAAAGACCAGTTGAGATAATTAAATAAGTATAGCAAGATGATGTCTAAAATTAAATGGACAACGAGGAGATGCATTAGCATATTTATGTTTATTTAGTCTTTGACTGTAAAGGATTTGAAAAACAACAAAGAAAAGTACTCTGTATTTCTTATTCCTGGGTAGACTTTTCCTTCAAAATTAGTCTACCTGGGCCTGCTTGGAGTCAATGAAACAACTGTTTGTTGTCTTCCATTGCTATTATTCTGTAGATACTCATTTGATTCAGCACCACTTGTTTTGTTGCTCTCCAAGAAAAGAAACATTTTGTTTTCATTTGGTATCCTTCTCTCCCACAGTAAACTTTGCACCAAAACACATTCTGTGTTTTCCTAAGAAAGATCCGAAAAATGACTGGTCCTTTTGGGTAATATCTGCTCATTGTTGTTTTGCTCATTTTCACTTACCAGGATGGATTAGAAATTTTAAGTATAATTTCTGAATATCTAGGTAATTTTGCTTTACAGATTAAATCTTTTAATACTCTTTGTTTTCTGTATTTAGAGACCTGTTTTACAGACCAGAGAGGAGTTGATCTATTAAAATAATTTCATAATCAGTGACACTTGCAGTACATCAAGATACTCAGCTGTGTTGGCTCACATGACACATTTCTACTGAGGAGATGATGATACAATAAAAAATGTTTTCAAATGTAATAAAAGATTTCCGCTCTCATCAGAAAGACTAACCTGCTGCAACAGCTGAAACACTCTTCTATGAGATTTTTTTGTAAAGATTCTTGTGGAAGTTCACTGTATGAATATACTAAACCTGATCCTAATGATCATTTCATGTTGAATTCTGAGGAACTTATCAGCAGTGTTTTCAGTTTCTTTAGCCTTATTAGGTTTACATTATTAGCAAATGCCTCAAACAGTCTGTTAAAAGATATTTTGAAGAAATTCATACACATTTATCCCTCTACAAAATCCCAACACAGATACCAAGCACAGTACAGAAAAGAAATGCATATATTCACGTATACTACACTGACTGAAGCAAGATACACAATCAAGATTTTATTTATTCGTAGTTGTTTGTAAAGATTCTTTTGAAAATTGAAGTAAATTATTTTGAAATTACATTTTAAAATGGTTCAGGATAAAACTAAACTTGAATAGGAGTGTTTTCGTTATTTTACAGTATTTTGAACACTACATCCACTACTTTCCACTGAAATGTGTCATCAGAGTTGATTATTTCATTTACATTAGTCTGTTATTATATTTATTTAATTCTAGTATGATTTTGAAAGGCAGGATCTCTTTTTGAAAATTTGACTCAACTAGAAAAGGACAAGATCTTTGGCTACCACACATTTGCACTAGAGCAAACTTTATTCATTCTAGTTAGAATTCCTAGGTTTTAGATACAGAATGCTATAAGGTTATCTGTGTGACATAAATAAAGGGAAATGTCATACTTAATATAACATGGAAAATGAATTCATTATAGCCAAAGTTTCGGTCATGCACTCTCTGCTTACTTGAATGCATGTAATAGCAACTATATGGACAGCTGTGAGGAAATGAGAGGTCTTATCTACTTTGGGCAACAGACTAATTTATAACAAGATTTTTATCAGGGACTTCATCTGTTGTTTGATGTTGTTTTTTTTTTTTATTGCCTTTTTTTTTCAATCAAAAGGAATTAACAGTTTTCATTGAATACCCAAATTAGGTATTATAAAATATTTCCACCAAAGTCACAAGTGATGGAAATACATCAGAATAAATCTACTCTTCCAAGCAGTCTTAGGACTTAAACTAGTAAGACTGCGCAGATACTAGAAAATCATCAGAAATGTTGATGTTATATGAAATAACATAATTAGGCTTTTTTTCTTCCTGGCATCAGTATTCTTTAGTGTGTGGGGATGTCTGCCTAAATGTATTCATCATTTCTATGACAAATAACCATTCAGAATTTTGACAATAAACACTCTGCAAATCAAAAAGGGGAAGAGAGCAAATGATAAGGGAGAATAAGTTATGGAAGGGGTGTTTGTTTAGAAAATACCTACAGTATTATTGGAGAAACAAAGGAAAAAACATCAAGGTACTCTCAAGAATTTACTTACTATTCATATCAATATGTAGTTTAGTTAAATGTTGTTATTATTATGGATATTGGGGTTAGGTTTGTTTGTTCGTTTTTATTATTATTAATAATTTTCCATAATTTTCCTTTATTTTTTCTTTCATTATGGTTTTCTGAGTTTAAAACACATTCTTGTTTGGTTATGATTGTTACTTGATTTTGTGACACCTGCAAAAAGTTTTGCAAAACAACATAATACAGGAAGATGAATTTTCTAATTGTAACTACTACTATTGTTTGGAAAGCTTATTCACATAGGAACAGCAGGTGTTATTCAGCTGCTTCTGTGCATATTGCCAAAGAAAGTACTTACTGGAATAATTCATTCCAGGAATATTCATTTCACTACATTAATTGTACAGCACAGTACAGTCATAGTAGACAGTCACATATGGTGAAATGCATAAGTACCTCCTAAAATATAATAATAGATCATCAGGCTGCCTTTTTACGGACCTCAAAAAGCATTTACAGAGAGTGAAAAAGTCAATTTATTAATAATGGATCTGCTATGATCAGTACAGGAAACCATTGGTAGACAATCTTTAGTAATTTTATGTAAAATACTCCACTAAAAGGCCAACTGCAGCCTGGAAGTAGATATAATTAAAACCAACAGTGAAGGAAGATTTCAGCCTTGAATAAATCAAGAATAAGCTAGAGAATACTTACCTAAGTTAAAAGTTTTCATATTTTATATCTGATATTCTTAATGTAATGTAAGGAATAGGCTGGTAAAGTTTGAGCAACAACAGCAATTATTCTGAGAATTCATGGAGCAAAGATGAAAAGAGAAATTGTAGTGCTACCTTTTAAAAAATGTGGAAAAGGAGGAACCAGGGAATTATGTGTTTGTTTGCCACATTGACTTTTATTTCCCTGGTGACTGGCATCTTGATGTAAAAGAGAGTTATTACCAAAGACTTGTCAAGAACAAATCACCTCAAAACAACCTGATTTATTTATACAACAGGCTAGTAGGTCTTCTGCACAAAATGGAAGTACTAGAGTCATTTATCTTGACTTGTGGTCTTTTGATATTGTATCTCTATACTATAATACAAGAAATCTGATTAAAAAAAATGTTCGAACGAAGCAGCTTAAGGTGGATTTCTAATAAATCTGGCAAGGAAATTGTGTCTGTGTAGAAGTTCTTAATGTTTCAATGCCAAAATGATGGAGTTATTTAAGGATCAGTAAGTATGAGTCACTAAGATGTCCTGCTTAGGAAGGAGTTGGATTCTTCTCACATGGTCTTCAAGAATGGATTGAAATGCACACAACTTTCATACAGTTTATATATAAATACACAAATAATAGGATGCTCTGCTGTATGCAAGTGAATAGACTGAATAATGTCATAACATTCTTGACCAAACAACAATCTTTATCTTCTTGCATTCAATATTTGTGTAAGAGAATGTGGATATTTTTTGACTTCCAAGTTTTGTCAGTTCAGTTATGTTGTTTTGTTCATTGGGATTAGTTGTAGTTAAGTAGAGAATTACATAGAAGCTATAGTTTTTTTAGATACATCCAATTCTTGGTTAAAGACAGTATATATCTATGACTCCATACTTTTAGGCAATTCCTATTTCAAAAGCTATTTAGTTATAAGAACAATTCATTATTCAGAAATTAAGAAACAGTACTCCACTATTTCTGGTAACAATACTATTTATAGAAATCAAAAAGAAATAGGCTTTCTTACAAAAGCTTTGCAGATATAATGCTAGAATCTAACGTGCAGAGGTTTTAGGATTGTATTTATGTTTTATGGTGTTTATTAAGTTAAAAAATTAGGTTTAAGTCTAATTCTAGGGGAAGGTTCAAATGGAGTTCTGTGCTTCTAACTGCACCATATGGTCTAAATGGAGAGTATTTTATAAATATGCCTGACACAGCTCTGAATTAGGTCATGGCTAGAACAGCCAAATCAGTCATATTTGTGTCAAAAGGACCTGCTTGTCCTTTCCGTGTTACAAAGAAATAGTTCAATACATAAATCATGTATATCTGCATGGACGTCTAATTTGTGAATCATGTTTTTGCCACTGAAATTTCATATGTTGAACAAAGTCACAGTGTTTCATCAGTATCAGCTTATGCTTTACACAGAGGAAAAATGTCCTACTTACAGAAGTATACTATGTAGATATAGGTACTAAATCCACAATTAATATATCCTTAAGGTTTTTTTAAGAACTTTCAGTTAAAGCTGGATTAAAATTCTAATGTTCTGCAGTTCAGTGACTAAATTCATTCTCTGCATCTATTTTTATTACTTCTCAGTGTGTAGTTGACATCACTGTAATCCAGAATAGTCATATATTGCATTATCTGTATGTAATAGATGTTTTGCAATTGCATTGTAAAAGGTGTTAATTTATTTCCAGAGCCTCTTAATGTTTTGATTGTATCCCTGTCTTTTACACTGATGATAGGCTGTGGGACCCTCAGAGCCCTGAGTTGGAGGGTGGAGGATATAGTATTGATAAACTCCCAGATAACCACAAAGATCTTCAGGATTTGTTGCTCCAGCTGGATGCATCAAGTCTGTGAAAATCACTGAAATTTATCCCAGGGTATTCAAAGAGCTGGCTGATGTTACCATGAGACTGCTCTCAATTATTTGGGAATCTGGAGAGATCCCTAGTTGACTGGAAGGTGACAAATATCCCAGATTTCAAGAAGGAAAAGAAGACTCTGGTAATTACAGGCCTGTCAGTCTCACTTCGGTGGTGGGTAAAATTGTGGAGAAGATTATTCTAGGAGTTATTGAAAACCAATTGAAACGATGTTTTTATTGGTCACAGAAAAAACAGATTTGTGGGGAAAGCCCTGCTTAACTAACTCCATTTCCTTTTACAGCAAAGTTATCCACTTGAATGAACAAATGAGAGCAGCTGAAATAATCGATTTGGATTTTAGCAAAGCTTTTGGTACTGTGTCTCATAATATCCTTCTGGACGAAGTGCCCAGTATACAGCTAGACAAATACATTATATATTATGTGTGAACAATTGCCTGATAGATCAGGCTCAAAGGGTTACAGCAAATGGAGTTACATCAGGCTGACAGTTAGTTGCTACTGGGATTCTGCAGGGCTCAATTTTAGGGACAGTTCTCTTTAATGTTTTCATAAATTATCTGGATGCAGGATTCAGGTGTATAAAAAGAAGATTTGCAATTAAGGCCTTGCAGAGAGATCTTGACTAACTAGAGGTCTTGGCAATCAATAACTGTGTGAAATTTAACAATAGCAAGTGCTAGATTCTGTACCTGGGATGGGGCAATCCTGTGTACACCTGCAGACTGGGGTGGCACTTATCTCTTCTCCCTGATGATCAGCAACAGGATCTGAGTGTCCTGTAGCATGAATGAAACAGCATGCTGTTGTGCCAGGTAGGGCCTGGTTGGGTATTAGGAAAAGGTTCTTCAGTGGGAGGATTATGGGGCACTGGAACAGACTCCATAGTGAAGTGGTCACAGCACCAAGTCTCCTGGAGTTCAGAAAGTTCAAGAAGTGTTTGGATAATGCTATCTCAATAATGGTTTGAATTTTTGGTGGTCCTGTGTAGGGCAAGGAGTTGGATACTATGATTATTCTGGGTCCCTTACAATTTGGGGTATTCTGTACTCTATAATTTTATGTTTCATTTATATAAATTTTTGTTTGCAGCAAATGAAGGCATCAATAGGTTGGAAAGATGATTTGCAAGTTTCCCTTTTTTTTTTTTTCCCAGTGCATTAGTTTTCTGTTGCTTTTGTTAGTTCTGGGAAACTTGCTTGATGAAGCGATGAGTCATGACTCTTGAGTTTACTTGGCGATTTCAGTCAGAATTCAATATGATATTCAATTCATATTTATATCAAAATATGATACCATTCAAACTAGGAAGAGGAGATATATCTGTATTCCAATTTGTAAGCAATACTTTTCTTCAGAAATCTGCAATAATTTTTACACATTCAAGTTGCTGTGAAGGTAATGTTTCTTATTTATTTCCATGGAAATTATAACAGATACAAAGAGCACAATAACACTGTTTGATAGAGAAAATTCTCAGCCACAAACCCTATTTTTCAATCTGGCCATCACCATTAGTTATGCATTTTAGCCAGTGATGAACAAAAGCCTGCATGCCATGCTGGTAGAAATCTGCACCAATGCGGTGACCCACTGCTGCTGTTAACACTGCTGAAATTCACCATCCACTGCCTCACTGTGCTGACAGCCACTGTTTGGTTTCCATAAACATTAATCAAGTGTCAATGAATGCTAATGGGTGCAATTTTTTCCACACGGATGATTTTAATTACACACCTTTTTGCATATGCATTTCCATGTTAGATGCCATTCTGTCAGATTGCCCCTCTGCTGCCATCTGTCACAGAATATTGGCAGGAAGGTTCATCCTCTACTGCCATGCCATCAAAATCTACCTCTTCTGTTGTGGATCAATGTAATAAAATAGGAGGCATAACTTTCGGAGCGACTCTCATATAAAACATATATTTTTTCAGATAAAATAATTTTAAAAAGCAAAATTAAAATATACTTTAACATTATACGATAACTACAATTGAATATAAATAATTTTCAAATATGACTAAAAGTTATGTAATACAATATAAAGTTTTTTCAATATATCATTTCTTACATAAACATTAACGTTGTATGTACTTTTTGTTTCTTACACATCATGCTATTCCTTTCTGAAGAATTTGATAGTGATACTTTTGAGAAATTGCATGTGAAATTTCCTTACTCAAAATTGTGATGAAGCTATTGCTGGCAAATAGTAATTCAGTAAATTGATTTCAAGAAATAGTTTAAGTGTTGTAGAGAGCATTGCAAAATTTAATCTTTCAAAAAGAAATGTAATCTTCACATATTTTGCATATTCTTGTCACCTTCAATGAGCCCTTACAAATATTTAATCAATCGTGTAGAGATTGGATCAAAATCTAACACTCTTTCTTGCTTTAATGTAGCTAATATAGTAGGATGTGTAATGAGTACAATGTAACTGATTTCTAAAAATGTGGGTTTCTGTGAATATGGAAAGCATATGGGTGTTAACTATAGCTGAGTAATATCATCAGCAGATGTGCCCCGAAGTAGAAACAAGAACAGATGTAAGAGGCCAACCATTAGGTTATCATCGAATCATAGAATTACCAAGGTTGGAAAAGACCTCCAAGATTGTTTAGTCCAACCATCCATCTACCACGCATATTTCTCCACTAAACCATGTCCCTTACTAAAACATATAAATGTTTCTCAAACTCCTCCAAGGTTGGTGACTCAACCACCTCCCTGGTCTGCCTGTTCCAGTGCCTGACCACTCTTTTGGAGAAGAAATTATTCCACGTATCCAATCTGAACCTCCCCTGGCACAACTTAAGGCCATTCCCTCTAGTGCTATTGCTAGTTATGTGGGAGAAGAGGCTGACATCCACCTCACCACTGATTTATTTCAGGTACTTTGTAGGAAGCTATAATGTCTCACCTGAGCCTCCTTTTCTCCATACTAAAAAATTCCAGTTCCCTCAGCCACTCCTCATAAGACTCCAGGGCCTTGATGTCTTTCTTGTTAGTGAGGGACCCAAAACTGAACACAATACTCAAAGTGTGACCCCACTAGATCTGAGTACAGCGGAACAATCACTTCCCTGCTCCTGCTGGCAATACTATTTCTGGTACAAACCAGGATGCCATTGGCTTTGTCTACCTGGGCATACTGCTGGCTCACATTCAGCCAAGTGTGTCAACCAACACCCCCAGATCCATTTCTTCCACACTGTCTTCCAGATACTCTGCCCTAAGCCTGTGGCATTGCATGAGATTGTTGTGGCCAAAGTGCAGGACCTGGCACTTGGTCTTGTTGAACTTCAACCCACTGGCTTCAGCCCAGTGATCCAGCCTGTCCAGATTCCTCTGAAGGGTCTTTCTACATGCAGGCAGATCGGCACTTCCTCCCAGCTTTGTATCATCTGCAAACTTACCAAGGGTGCACTCAATTCCCTCATTCAGGTCATCAGTAAAGATATTAAATAGGACAGAATGAAGTAGAAGTTTGGTCTATCAGGTTATGTTGTTAAAAACACAAACAGGGAGATCCATAGCTTGTATATAATGTAATCATTTGGCAGACTTCAACCCTTTCCACTTGTAGTGGAGGAACAAGGTCAGGCCATCTGTGCTCCCTGTGTTTGAATGATTGGTGTACAGGAAAACACTGTTTTCTGTTCGTTAGCCTTGCAACCAGCTGTGTTTGTTTTATGTATATGTGTTCCTACAAGAGAGCATACGCAGTCTTGCTACTGCCTAGGCTCTGGAAATAGGGAGCCACTGTAGTCTTGTTTCCTGGTTCAGTAGCCTCTAACTATATATATGAACCTTCTTATTGATCATATACATATTACTGTTAAGGAAAAGCATATATTTTCTACTCCTGGTTAACCTGACATGAACCAATGGGGGTTGCATACCTTTTTGTGTAGTTGCTATTTTAATTTACTTAGAGACAAAACAATCAATTTAACAATTGGTCTGGCTTATATTCCTATGGAAATAGATCTATTTAGACTACAGTGGGACGGAAATCTTATTTATTTTGTACAGACACCACTTCAGCAGAATAAACATTTGATTATGTGTAATTTTGTTTTTGACTGTGATCTGGTAACAGGAATATGGATTTTCAGCAGTCAGTCTTTTCCCTGTTACACCCTAAAATACTCTGACTTACTAAAAAGTAAAGCTTACTGATGACAGAAGTACAGCCCATCTTTATCACCGAGGGCATTTCTAGGTGGTCAAATTATTCCAATTAAATTGCTCTAATGTGACTACATGGTATACTCAGCAATTTACTACCAAATAAAAAACCAACCAAACAAAAAAGCAAACCCCAAACCAAACAAAACCAACCAACCAAACAAACAACAAAGCAAAAACAAATCTAAAAAGGAATATAATTTTCTTTTCGAAGAGCTTAAAAGGATGTTTTTAAATTGTATTTTTGTTGTTTTGTTTGTTATTTTTTGAGAATGCTGTTATTATTGTTGTTATTAGTATTATTATCAATAGGAAAAGAAGTTATTTTGATGTTGGCCTATATGAAACTTTTTCAGAGGTAGAGAAGGATCTGCTACTTCCTTTTAAGAGTAAAATTTTCATTAAATAAAAGAAAGCAAACAGTTAGCAACAAGTCATTTAGATAAAGGCTGCTGAGCAAGATTAATACACTATCACCCGCACAGTGAAAAAAAGGATATTTAGATGGAATATGGAGGACAGACTTTGTAGCGTAGCTCTAACTATAAATTCCACAAACCAAAATGCAGGAAAAATTCTTTGAAATAGTGTACTGTACAAATAAGCATTTCAGAAAGCCTTGCATGTAACTAAATATAACAGAATCTATTCAGAACTCTCTTTAAAAATGAACAAATAACATTTATAAGAAAGACAATAAGTAATTATTCCTATTTTGAAATTATGATTTATCTGACCATGGAAAGATTATGGTTTGTACCTGTTATAATACAACTGGGACTTAACTAGTTTTTAAACTGTTAGATTTTCAAGGTTTTATAATATTTAAATTTTAAAAAATGCAATATGTCAGTTATGTAAATATTGACATGCATTATGATATCCATACACAAAGAGTGGATAAAACTGTATATACTCACATCATCCTGTTAACTGGAGAAACAAGATTTTATTGTATCTTAATCCCCATTTGAATTTTGACTGCTGCATCCTTTTGGTATATACATCCGATTTCATTGCACTGTGGCTCAGTTTTCCAGTTTTCTAACTGTTTTCCATTTTTAAAACTTTCTTAAAACATTCTTTATTGATTACTAGTTTATTTCCAAGCCTGCCTACATATGCAACTACTTTTTGAATAGAATTTTACCATATAAATTTAAATACAGAAGTATTCATATATTTCCATATAGATATTTATAGAATTAATTTATACCTGTGGTCCTAGAAGAGGGTTCACAATAGCATATTTAATCATTGAAGACAAAAGATCATAGCTCATTTAGAAAGTATCACTAATCAAGCAATTCTTAGCTATTGGCAAGATGTGAAGTAATGTAGCTTGATGGTGGAAGAACAGTCTTTGAAAATTAGTCTCTCAATGCTTGGCATTAAAAGTGCTATATAAACCAGTAAAATGTAATGGAATATAATTAGGGCAAAGCAGAGGTCAAGCATCCTTTAAATTGAGATTAAGCATATTACTCATGACACTGTAGACATCATTAGGCATGTATAATGTCTATGAAGAGCAATCTATGTGAGAGGGTATCAGTAATTGAGCTTGACATCACCAGCCAGCCGAACCAGACTTCTCTTGTGATGCATAAGTTATATAAAACTTCAGAAATATTACTTTTTTCTAGAATTGGAAAGATAAGCCTGTGCAATAGCGAGTCACATACTTCTACAAAAATATCTACACTAAGACAATACTATTTCTGTTATTTTTCAGTTGATAAATGACATGCAGAGCATGAGAAAAAAGTGGGAAATGAAAGTTTGAAGGTAAAGAAATAAATGTCAGAAAGAAGAGGGTGGGAGGAAAGGAATTAAAGATGAGTGCTTTTTCCAGATATTATAAAATCCAAGTCAATGATGAGAGAATATAATAGAGAATAAAAGTGAAAAAAAAAAACAAAAAACATGGGGAAATTCAGTATAGTCAACTGATAACAAATGTGCAGATTTGTTCTGTTTTAGTATTACTACCACATTGCATTCACCAAGATGAAAAAAATTGCAGTGTTTAAAAAAAAATAAAAAATGAGGAGAACCAACATAGATACAAAGGAAAAAAATAACAAGAACATGGCCTCTTAAAATGACATTTAAATTGACTAATTCAACCTACATGGGCTGCTCTGAAAGTAATATCTCCTGTTTTCTTATGTTGGTTCATGATGTCAGAGGGAGATGTTGGTGGTATGGCAGTAGATGTTGAACCTTCCTGCCAACATTCCATTACATTTTGTTGCTGTGCAACAGATGGCAGAAAAGGGACAGTCTGATAAAATAACATCTAACATGAAAGTGTGTATAAAGCAAAGGTGTGCAATTGAATTCCTTCATGAAAAGAAATTGCACCCCTTGAGAGTCGTTCATAGAATCATAGAATGGCATAGATTGGAAGGGACATTGAAGATCTTTGAGCTCCAATCCCCCTGCCACTGGCTGTGAACACCTCCAGTGATAAGGCATCCACAACTTCTCCAGGCAGCCTGTGCCAGTGCTTCATCACCCTCTGAGTAAAGAACTTTTTCCTTATATCTGATTTAATTTTCCCTCTTTTAGTTTAAAGTCATCCCCCCTTGTCCTATCACCATTAGATTGTGTAAGAAGTCACTCCCCTTCCTCTTTATAAGCTCCCTTTGAGTACTGGAAGACAACAATGAGGTTTCCCTATAGCCTTCACTTCTCCAAGCCAAACTTCCTTAACCTTTCTTCATAGTAGAGGTGGACCCGCATCCTTCTTGTGCTGGGGGCCCCAGGCTTTACAAGAGAGGAGTAGAGGGGAATGTCACCTCCCCCGTTCTGCTGACCACCTCTCCTTTGATGCAGCCGAGGATGCAGTTACCTTCTGGGCTCCAAGAACACACTACTGGCTCATGTTCAGCTTTTTGTCCAGCAGGATTCTCAAGTCCTCCTTCACAGTACTGCTCTCAGTGAGTTCTTCTCCTACTTTGTAAATATATCTGGGATTGCCCTGACCCAAGTGCAACACCTTGCACTTGTCCTTGTTGAATCTCATTAGACTATTATGGATCCATTTTTCAAGCCAATCCAGATCTCTTTGGATGGCAACCCTCCCTTCTATGGTGTCACCTGCATCACCTAACTTAGTGTCATCTGCAAACTTACTGAAGGTGTACTTGATTCACTCATCTATGTCATTGATAAAGATGTTAAAAAGTACTGTCCCGGGACAGACTCCTCAGGTAGACCAGTCATGACTAGCCTTCGCATGGATGTAGAACTTTTGACAGCAACCCTCTGGCTATGACCATCCAACCAATAATCCACTGAGTAGTCCAGCCTTCAAATCCATATCTTTCCAACTTAGATGTTGTGTGGGACCATGTCCAAGGCCTTACACAAGTCCATTGTGCAAGTTCATTGACACTTGCTGAACATTTATGGAGACCAAACAGTGGATTTTAGCACAGTGAGGTGATGGGTGGTACATTCCAGCAGAGGCAACAGCGACAGTGCCTCATCTCCACTGGCGCTGATTTTTACCTGTGGCATGCAGACTTTTGTTTATTGCTGGAGAAAATGCATAGCTGATTGTGGAGGCTAGGTTTAAAAATATTGTTTTGCAGCCCAGAATTTGCTCTATTAAATAGTGTTATTATGGTCTTTGTATATGTTATATTTCCCATGGAAATAAATGAGAGGCAGTACTTCCAAAACAACCTGAGTATAAAAGTAATGAACTACAGACGAAAATATTTTATAGATAAGCAAATGAAAAGATTGTATCTACAGTTTTGTTGAATGACTTTGAAAGGAAGGCTGAACATAAGGAATTAATTAAAATAAGTTGATTTTTAACCGATTTACAAGAAACTAATGTCACAAAGATAACATAGGAGATAAAAATGCTGTCCACGTATTTTGAGGCACAGATAATCGTGCCTCTGCCAGTTGGATAATGTTTAGTCATTATGCTGAATAAAAAGCAATAATTGCATGCTAAAGAATATGAATGATGCAATTTAGGTTGCAGTAATAAAAGTCCACAAATTTGTAAAACGGAACAAGTGTTCTATCAGCAATGTTCAAAATATTCATTCAAATAATATTCTTTTTTGTGTTGATTTTTTCCTTTGATGTTCAGTATTTTTCAGTGGTTAGCAACTACAAATTGACTTAATCTGTATCTTCTAAAACAAGCTGTAAATTGTTAGTATATTTTAAAGAATCTTGGATAAATGAAACAGCCTGAGTTCTTTACTGTGTATTTTAAATTCAGTTCATCAATAAGAAGTGTTATTTAGAAAAGAAAGAAATGCTAAAACAAAAACAAATCAGCACAGAAAGAAAAAAGAAGCAACAAGAAATTACCACAGACAGAAAACAAAAAAAATCTTGATTGAAGTCCAAAATACAACAATTTTCAAGAACCGTATCCTTAATTCCAGTTTATGTAACACTGCTTATTCAAACTCCCCCAAATTTTTAAAAGATTTTCAAGTAAGAAGTCTATTAGAAGTAAGGTACAGCATTCCTTTTTTCATAATTCTTTGACAAGACAGCAAGATTAATCAACTATATTGATAACACCTAAAGAACAATACCAATACTTCTGTTATTCAGTTAAACATACAGCACAAGATATTTTATTTTTATTTTCTTTTATGTTTTTCTTCAATGGCTGAATAGAGAATCAGTACCTGACATATGAGCCCCTGAAAATGTTGTCCTGAATTTCTGTTCCAGCTACCTCCAGCAAAGCAACAGTGATAGTCCACATTTCATTTAATTCTAGCAATAACTACCATTAGTAGGAGCAAGTGCCATGGGCTGCAGGTTGGACTTAGTACAGCAGACTGAAGTGGTGCAGCTGTGTCATGGCTGCCCCTTGTAGACTGGAGACCTGTTTATCTCTGCACTATTTGTGTCCTCAATGGCATGACAGTTGTACCTGTTGGCTCAAGTACCTTCAGGATCTCAAACTATACAAAACATATAAAATAAATATACTAAGAAAATAAAATATATAGAATAAATGTCAAATTCTGGTGAAAATGAGTTAGAATTAAGAAAGCATCCAAATGACTGAAGGAGAGAGGAAAATGGTATAATCTAGAGTGAGTATAAAAATGAGCCTATTTATCTGGAAAGTTGGTGTAATTCCACAGCAAATCTTTTAACAGATTTGAGCAGTTTCAGCTTTTATATTTTTAGTATAAAACGGCAAGCAATTTTCAATAAGTTCAGTATTAGTGAGTGAAATAGTACTGGGCTTACTGATTAAGTATTCATCTGGTTTAAACATAGCTACAATAAATATTAATGTCTTCTATTTCCAATGTGAAATTTTGATATTAAATGCATAATTTTTATACGTACACTCTCATTGAAACACTTTGTTTCTGTTAATATAATTATTG
Organism: Numida meleagris; assembly: GCF_002078875.1. NCBI lineage: Eukaryota > Metazoa > Chordata > Aves > Galliformes > Numididae > Numida > Numida meleagris. Next base: position 132,519,568 of record NC_034410.1, read on the forward strand.
ATAGCATACAAAACACTTATTTTGGAAGTCAGCAATTCAGAGAGTTTATAAGAAATTTAACTACATTTTTATGATGGAGTTTTCTCCTTGCTAAAGCTTTCCTACTTGGTACGTTTATTGAAAAGTTATTTTATAAAAATGAATAAGGTTTGTTTTTAATATGAGCTGAAATAATTAGTTTCTAAATAAACAGATTCTTGGATATTATTATTAAGATTTTCCCGCTGGAGTAGAAAAAGTAAGGCCAGCAAACATCTGAAGACTCAACTTGCAGAATACTTGTATAATATTTTCTTTGGGAATCAAGCTAATTAGCCATAATTTCTACCAGCTTAAAATGAAGAGTACAAATGATGGCATTCCCTTCTCTGTGTGTCACATGGGTAGTCAGTGAGTCTTGCAGCCTAAGGACAATTTCTATTGCATTCTAGTTCTTCTGTTCTTTTTCTCTCAGAACTCTGAACAGGCCATTTTTGACATAAAATGTAAAGACTTTCCGGTGCATATATGACTCACATTTTTTCTTTCAAAGGAATGATTTGTCTACATTTTTTTGATGTGTAAGTATTCTGTATTTTATGTGAAAGTAAAAGATAATGGAGGATAGAAATAATCAACTAGATAAGCCTGGAACCAGATATCTGGAAACTGATGATGTGAAAATGTTATGACCTGTGAACTGGACTAGGTGCTAGATGAAAGAATAAAATCGGCTTATACTGTTGCTCTATTAAGAAAAGCAAGTTATACCCTTGTTTTTCCACTATATTTTTTACTAATATTAGTTACGGCTAACTTTATAAAATGACATATCTTTTCATTTTCTTGCTGATACTGAGTCACTATGTAAAACATTTACAGCCTGTGTAATCTCTCTAATCTCAAGCAAGATCAGAATAGGGAAATGAGGAACGTAGGTGCTATGCCTGTGCCAGTAGATATTTTTGTCAAATGGAGTGTTCAATAAGAAAGAAGAGGCTCTCCCACCCACAATAGAATCTCTCCAGCTTTCTGAAGTTATTCAGCAAACCAGATTACTTTTATTGAAGGTATTGAAAAGTTGTTGTCATATTTTACTACTCAAAAAATAACTTTTTTTTTTAATACGTAGTATATATTTCAGTGATCATATTCAAGCAAAGTTTCTACTTGTGTGTCAAAGTCCTTGTAAAGACTGACTGATTAAAAGGCAATAAATGATTGACGTGCACTCTGCTTCAGTTCTGGATCAGTTTTGTGGGGGGAGATTTAACAAAGGGCTCAACAGACTCTCGTAGATCTTATCGCTATGAGGCCTCCGGAGTCTGGAGACAGGGCTAAGGTGTAAACAGAATACTCCTTTAGTATGCACAGCTAATGTGGTCACATCTGGGACAGTTAAGGAACCCTTTGTTTGTTATCTGTGTTGTTGTGAAGAACTTAAGGATAATTAACTGTGAGTGAATTTACTGCTTACGAGTGAAGGATATATAAGATGTGTGTAAAACACAATAAAGAAGGACTTACTATTCTGATGCCACACTGACTGAGAATTCTCTAACGGGACAAGCGCCGACACAGTTTCTGCTATAATTCAGTACAGATGTGCTGAATGTCACTGGATGTCAGAAATGTCAAAACACTTAAAACCAAATCCAAATCCTAAGATGTAAATTGTGACATCTAGGTTCATAGCATTTGCCTCTGAGAAGTTGGTTTGGCCTTCTGGGCCATAAATCTTGGCTTCAATTTTCAAATGAAACAGCTAGACTTCTAATGGTAATTGCTTAGCAGTAAGTATGGTAGCAGTGAAGCACCTTTAAAAAAAAATTATTTGTTTAAGGAGAAGGAGAAAAGAAATTCCATAGTAAAAACTGCAAGTGACAGTATGAAGATTCATATTAAGAATTTATTTTTCATTTTAAAAAATATATTTATACCCTCATCTCTCTTTACTTAAATGTTTTCCATACATAAATGTTTTTATGTATAATGTTTGAGACTCACAGAACTGTAGATTATGATACAATTTATCAGAATGATGTTGGCTTACCAGTCATTTTTTTCCCCTAAATGAAATAATTCACTTCTTCTGCTGAAGCCCACTCACTGCTGAGGGCAATAAAGGATGATACTTTTATCTAAGTAGCCGTGCATTTTATGTTAGAAATCAAATCCATTGTACTGTTTTTAATGGAAATATTTGCAATGCTAATGTGATATTCTTTACACGTTTTTGACTAAATTTACATTTTTACATATTTATTTCCTTCTTTGCAATACGTAAAATTTTGATGTATTTTTGAGTCTTTCTCATTTAATCTACCTGAAACATTAAATTCCTCTCTCTCTCTTCTTTTTTTACACTGCTGCATTTGGTTTGTTTTTCTTTTGATTTTCTAAATCTAATTAGTTCTCAATTATCATTATACTATTTACAGGAAATGTATAACATCCACAATGTCAACAATAAATCAAGAATTTTTGCATTATTTTTCCAGAAATAATATAAAGAACATACCAGAGTATGGATTTCTGACATACATTTTTAAGCTTGGTAATTAGTTTTCCCTCGTTTTCAATATTTTCTTTCTCCACAGAAATAATTTGCAATGGGAAAACATGATGAAAGTTCAAAAAGTTCAAAACTTTAATTATTAGAATTTTAAAGACATAAACCAGAGATACGTGGAGAGAAAGATGTACACAAAAACAGGTAATGACTTGATCAGCAGGATAGTACTAATAATCACTGACATGCGTACGCTGTCTTTTTTCACCTGATCTGGAAAATGTAGCAAGGTAGCCAATGCTCTAATTCCAGGTAGTGCATTTATAAATGCTATTAAGGTTTATGGACAAAAGTAAGTCAGAATTTTTAGGAGGTAGCAGTTTTTATACAAATTATACAGCTTGGAAAAAAAAATTAAAAAAAAATCAGAATAAACAAATCGTTTTTAATGTCTAAAGTGAAGAATAGAAAACTTCAAGCCAAAAATCACTATTAGCTTATCTTATGTTAATAAGTTAGGTAAGGTAAAGAAAAGTGTGACTGGCAGTTATAAATTAAAGAGGATGTTAAAGAAGGAAAGAAAGAGATAAATTTTCTGTATATCACTTCATGGAAAAATGTTTAGAGAAACAAATAGCAGCTACACGTCTGCTAATCCCAGCTTTCCACTGAATTTTTTGTTATGTTTTGGAAAATACACCAAGAAGGGTCTGCTGGGTTTGTTAGCATGCTGTTACAGTATTTTGCTGTTACTGTTTCTCTGCTCCCTTTCTCTTGATTTTTTTCTTAAAGTAATTATGTTCACGATGGTGACGGGTATACATAAGAAAATTGTTAGATAAACATAATGACAGGGAATCCAAGTGGTTTTTCTTCTTTTTCCATTGTTTAATTTCATGTGAAGCTATTATTTATCATCAGCTTTTTCCTTTATCCTCTCACCCTTTCCATGCTGTCTGAACTGCATCTATGGCTCCAGATAGCTGTTCATAGAATGCCTTTTCCAGTGTTATATAAACTGATGATTTATACAGTATCACAAATTGGTCCATCTCACTCTCCACCCTCAATGTGAAACCTTAGGCTCTTCTTCTGCTAGGCATGGTATCAGGCCTGGGAGGCGCTGCCGAGCTGTTTAATGGCTTATTCTGTAGTGACTCCCCACAGCTCCTCAGGTGCTCAGGGGGAAAGAGGAACTCTTCCATGACTCACTAGAAAAAATTATAATGTAATGGCTATGAGTCTCACACAAGTGAGGACCATGCTTGTACTGATGCACTGCAGGGCAACCCATGTTGCAGGACATGTTTGTGAAATTTTCTTGGTATCAAAGAAGCAGTGTTATGGAAAGCAAACATTAGAATCCTACAATATGATTCCATCTGCTTCTCACAGATCTTAGGGCAACTGCTCTTCATGAGTGCAATGGCCACAACCTATGTTTTTGAAAGATGTCTGCATCTATTTAACCTGTGCTTAGGGCTTGCACAGGCTCTAAACAGTTTAAGTTTAGAAATATCTGAAAAATGAAGTTCACTTATAAGCAAAAAAATACAAAGAACCAAAAAAAAAATACAGTCTGTTTATTTAAAATGATGTCAGGATGATAAATAGGTTTCAGGAAACCACTAGAAAAGTAATTAAAATTCCAGAAACCCTGGTAATATTTTGTATGAAAGAAGTTTAAGCAGCAATTTGATCATGATCTATGCTTGCTTATAGGAGAAGGTAGCTTATCTGACTACAGTACAGCAAAAAAACTGCTATCAAAAATTTGAAGCTAGAGGAATTCAAGTGATTTATAAGTTATACATTTTTAGTAGTAGTTTACCAGAGAGCAGCAAGGCTGAGGGGTCCCATACAGTGAGCAGGGACGGTGCTGAAGAATAGCACTTACACAGTGTCTCTGGGACAGAATTGACAGGCTTAGGCTGATTAGAAATGAGGACGTAAATCCATGATCAAGAGTAGGGGTGAATCTCAGGTGAGGCTGCTAATGCCCTTTGGAACATTAATGAGACACTGAATTCTTCACTTCAAGATCTTAGTATGATATTGGCATTTTTGTAACTCAGTCTAAATGGGCAGTGGCACTTACTCTCTTTTTCACGTACACTGAGCATGATTCCATTGCCAGCAAAGCTTTCTAGAGGTTTACAATTCCACTTCATTTACACTAATATATATAATTAGGGTAATATTTATCCTATTAAATATACTGAAAATGGATACATTTGCACCACTTTCAGATGAGAATTAGACTAATTTTTAAATGCAATTGAATGGAATTAATTAAGTTTAGGAATGGTAGTGTCTCATTTCCTATCTTATTGATTATTATCTTATTGATAAGATAAATTCAAAAGCTTTTGCTCAAATGTAAAGTTGAAATTTTTGAATTGGAACAATAATTTTTGCAACAAGATGAAGTTCCTCAGCAACTCAGATGAAAAAGTACAGGATTTTCGTTTTTTTCTCTGGTTTTGAAAAAATAAATCAAATGCTGAACACCATTCTGACAACCTCAGAAGGCACGGTATCATTGTTATCATGATACTCTGACTTTATAATACCTATTTACTATTATTTGTTGGATTAGACAGTCTATTATATCATACTCAGTGTACAGGAAAAAGAGAGTAAGTGCCACTGCCAATTTAGACTGAGTTACAAGGAGTCTATCATATACTCCTTGTTCAAACGAATTCTGTATTTTTTAATGATCTTAGGATAAGTAGAAGATTAAAAAAATGATGATGGTTGAGAAGTTCTTAGTGAATGCTTCTACATTTTCTAATGTAAGTACCAAATAGCTGTATTTTGTTTTACACACAATTTGGCCAAAATCGAAGTCATATATTGAGGAATGGCCTCAAGTTGCACCAGGTGAGTTTCAGGTTGGATATTAGGTAAGCTTCTCTGAAAGAGTGGTCAGGCACTGGAATGGGCAGCTTGGGAATGTGGTTCAATCAACATCCACGGAGGTGTTCAAAAACTTGTAGATGTGGTACTAAGGAACATGGTTTAGTAGACAGGATTGCTGGTAGGCAAATGGTTGGACTGGATGATTCCAACCTTGGATTATTCTATGATTCTATTGTAGAGGAGAAGAAACACAAAACTACACAGAAGTAGAAGGGGCACTTTTCTAGCAACAAATATTTGTTCTGGTCCCAAGTCCAGGACAAACTTTACTTTTGAGTCAGTAAACTGTCAGAGCCAAAAACAATTACATACTAAGCCACACCAAAAGCAATTCAGGGATAGTAATAGAGCTAGTATAACTTTTGTTTAGCTCTTCATTGTTCCTTGCCCAGGAGAGGGAATAGATATGAAGGGGTGGTTAAGAGACTCGTATGAAAAATGAAATGTGATGTCATGTTTGTTATGAAATAAGTGTTGCCACTTCATAACTCTTCTTATTGCCTACCTCAGGCGTGTCAGCCTGAGAGAATTTTCAGCCTGTCAGAACTCATACCACATAAGACGCTGAACTGCGTGACATTTTCTATTAATTTCCAACATGGTACATTCTGCTTGTATGCATTCCCTTAATATACAAATTTAAGGGTTGTTTTTCAATTATTTAAAGGACAGCTGTGCAAACTAAGAATGTGTTTAAAAGAAACAGTCCTGTTTTTCAGTTTAGCTTCTGCTCTACTGTCTTAAAATCTCATCTTGCTAAGGTCGTAGGTTGCCTTCTGTTGTCTTTCTTATCTCCCATCTTCCCATATGGTCAGAGACATGTCATTTAAATCTTTTGTGCTTCATTGCCAGGAAAAAAAAAAAAAGAGAGAGAGAGAGAAAATGAAACATTATTATATATCCCATAAGTTGGAAAGCTTGCACGGAACTCTATAATTGTTATTCTGTGCTTTGTGATTAAATACTACCTAGTAAACAAATGAAGAGTGTGAATGAAAAATTAGTACCTCTACTATCTTATCTTCTAGACAATTGCTAAGTGTTTTTGACAACTAGAGTAACTTTATTTATCTAAGTTATTATTTACATAATTCATCAATAAAGAATAAATGGGAAGTTTTTTCACTCAGTATTCAGACACTGGAACAGACTCCACAAAGAAATGGTCATGGCACCAAGCCTACTGAATGTCAAGAAGTGTTTGGATAAAACTTTCTGAAATAAGGTTTGAATTTTTGGTCATCTTGTATGGAGAGATAATAATGTGATAATATGGAGAGAGATGTATATAAAAGTGAACTTCAAATGAAGACAATGGAGTGACTATTCCCTACTTGTGTTGGAGAGATGTGTGAATATTATCTACATTTGTTCTGCATATGATCAGTAAATCTAATGTTTTTCAGAAGATTCAGAGTTAGTACTGTGCACAAAATATCCCTCAGCAAATTTGCAGATGACACCAAGCTGAGCAATGCAGTTGATACACTGGAAAGAAGGGAATCCATCCAGAGGGACCTGGACAGGCTGGAGAAGTGGGCCCATGTGACCCTAATAAGGTTCAACAAGGCCAAATGCAAGGTGCTGCACTTGGGCCAGTGCAATCCCAGGTATTTATACAGACTGGGGGAAGAACTCCTTGAGAGCAGCCCTGTGAGAAGGTCTTGAGGGTCCTGGTGGACGAGAAGCTGGACATGAGCCAGCAGTGTGTGCTTGCAGCCTGGAAGGCCAACTATGTTGTGGGCTGCATTAAAAGAGGAGTGCCCAGCAGGGAGAGGGAGGTGGTGGCCCCCCTCTATTCGGCTCTTGTGAGGCCCCATCTGGAGTATTGTGTCCAGCCTGGGGCCCTCAGTACATGAAAGATGCAGAGCTCTTGGAACAAGTTCATAGGAGGGCCACAAAGATGATCAGAGGGCTGGAGCACCTCTCCTATGAAGAAAGGTTGAGGGAACCGAGCCTGTTTAGTTTGGAGAAGAGAAGGCTCTGGGGAGACCTCACTGTGGCCTTCCAGTACTTGAAGGGAGTGTATAAACAGGAGGGGGTACGACTGTTTACATGGGTGGTTAGGGATAGGACAAGGGGGAATGGTTTTAAACTAAGACAGGGGAGATGTAGGTTAGATATTAGGAAGAAGTCTTTCACTTAGAGGGTGGTGGCACACTGGAACAGGTTGCCCAAGGAGGTTGTGGATGCCCCGTCCCTGGAAGCATTCAAGGCCAGGCTGGATGTGGCTCTGGGCAGCCTGGTATAGTGGTTGGCAAATCGGCACTCAGCAGAGGAGTTGAAACTTAATGATCTTTGAGGTCCTTTTCAACCCAGGCCATTCTATGATTCTGTGATTCTATGAAAATGCGTGACAATGCATGCATGGAAATTCCTCTGAGCATTTCTGGGAAACAGTGGTTTTTATTGTGAGGCCAGGCAATAACTGCTTGTTTTAAAGACTAGATAAACAAATTTTTTGAGAATTCTGGATTTACGTCAATAATTTGTTGGAGCTTTGGTTCTCACTGACAATGTATATATAAAATATATTCAACAGGATTTCAAAGTTTTACTGCAGTCATCACCAGATTTTCTAATAGATTCAGCTTTACTCATGACAACTGACCTCTTCTGATCATCCAGATAGGAAAATTTCAAAGTTAGGCAGTTCTATATATAGCAGAGTTATGAGTGTAGGAAGTGACATACAGAAATTTAAGAAAGCTATATATCTAGTTAGGCAAGAGCTTATTGCATTCTTCTGTTGGCTCTTCCATGATATCATTCTTGTCTCTACAGTATTCTGGACTGGACCTTTTGTGACAGGAAAATGGCCAGTCAAAATGTTTCGAGTGCCAAAACTATTTAATGTTTATACCATGATGAATATTGTGACAGGTTAAAATAAAATATGAAAATGGTCATTACACTACTCAGGAGAAAAACAAGAAAGATAATTGTGCTAATACTGTAAAGTAAAACTTAGGACTTCCTGCATGGCATGTTCAAAGTCATAGCAACCGTCATTTATCTGGGGTCCCTTTGGAACAAAAAGTGCTGTATTCTGCACATCATTTTGAACCATATACATTGCTTGCTCTAAGTGATGGTTTAATTAATTAATTAATTAATTAAACGGTTTAACGGTTTAACGGTTTAATTTAATTAATTTCTTTCAGGAATAATGCAGTATAAAACAGCCTTAAACTAAAGATGAGAACGTGTTCACAACAACTGAATTCATTAAAAAAGAAAGCTTGTTATATTTTATTTTTTTTTAATGTTTGGAGCTACTTGTATTACAGAATCCAACTATTCATTTAAAGCCTTTGTAAATCTTTAAATAAAATACTAGTTTAATAGAACTTGCTAGAAAGTAGATGAATTACATAGTCATCAGAGTCAGCATTAAAAAGTTTGTTCAGTCAGCTAATTAATATTTGAAACCTTAAAGGTCATTTTCATCCAGTAAATAATCAGAATCAACAGTCTGGGGGAAAACTGCCCCAATATTTAAGCTCTAACCAGTTGACACTGCTCTGTCAACCTTTTACCTAACATAACGTACAATTTCAACTCACAACCATAAAGATTCATAGGTTGTATCTCTTCTAGTGAAGGGTCCAAGTCCTCCATAGCTGTTTGAGATCAAGTGATTCAGTATAATTCACCCCCACATGTTTAAGCTCCCTTCCATGGCAGAACAAGGAAGCCTCATTCATGCTGCCTACTTTTTTACTCATCATTCTCCTGAATCAGGCTCAGGTCTTGTCTGGGTGACTGAGATTTGGCATGGGATAAATTATGGTAGAGTGAGCTCTAAAAATTAAATGATGACTGTTTTTGTTTTTGGTTTTTTTTTCACCCGACTTTGATCTAGTACAGCACCTGGTTCTGTTTATTTTTGTTAGTCACCATGAAAGTCCCCTTGAATCAAGGAAGAAATTAATTACAATATTCAGTATTCAGTTCTTCAGAATACGCAGCATAAAGCAGGTCAAAATCATCTTCCCAAACTGCATTATTTTTTCCTTCCAAGTCATTGTGGGCCTTCTTTTCTTATTTTATTTTCCAGTCATCTCCATATTTCTTTTGTTGCTTTTTTGCATTTTTCCCATATTCAGACATGTCCAGCTCTGTTACTTTGAATACCACATTCTACTGAAAAAGTTGTTTTTTTTTCCCCTTATACTTAGTTTCTGGCCAGCTTTGCACTCCATTCCTTTTTTTTCCTATTGCATCTTGTTTTTCATCTATCTATTTTTACAAAGCCCATTAATTTCTTAAATGTATTTCCAGTGAAGGATAGCTAGCATATTCTCCAGTTTCAAAGAGCCTTGTTATAACTTATAGCTCAAAGATATTCCTGCTTCTAAAAACCAAACTCTTGCCATAGTACATAGTTGAATGTAGGCATCTCCTATGCTTGATGCCTTTGAAAGTTGCATTTCCTGCTGAGAGAAGTCACTCGTTTTACTACAAATTAATTTTAGATTGTGAAGGTTGTGAAACCATCCAAGCACTTCCCAGAAGTGAGCATTTAAAGGCAGTATATAATAAATAAGAATTTCAAATGGCAATTTCCATTGATGGAAAAAAAAAGTCTAGTTTTTGGAGCCACGCATACTGGAATATTAAAAAGACTTAAAGAAGGTAAACCAGGTGTAAAACAAGGTTGTATTTTCACAGGATCATGTAGGAAGACAGTAGAAAACAAACCAAAGAAACAAAAATAATTTAAAAAGTATTTCTTTTTTTTCTTTTTTTTTACCTTGACTCAAATTAGATAAGTATAAAACTGGATTATACAGGAGTATTCACTAAAGAACTTCATCTATGTCAAAGATTTGAGCTTTGTCTAGAAACAAAACAAAGTGTTGTAACTGTTTTTAAGATATTAGAAAAATTTATCAACAGGCTAATCTACTTTAGATAGTTCCTATTGCAACTGTTACGTAAAGTACAAAGGAACACTAAGAAAGGTTTCTTCTCAGAAAATGCAGAACATCCTGCTGATAGAAATCGTTAAGGAGCACAGTCAGTGTGATTAAAACCAAGGGATCAAATGCAGAGAATCAAAGCCCATGTGATGTAAGGTACCTTGATCCACAAAATTCTAGACTACAACATTGCATAAGTACGTGGAGAATATTTGTCTGTATAAAATTATTTAAAGAACACCTAGGCTTCCTAAGAAGATTATCTGGTAAGTTACACTTGTCTCAGTGATACCTGCTTCACCTGTGGATCCTATTGCAGGGCAGAACATGAAAAAATGATGAATTAAAGCCTGTCAAATATTTGGGTCAGAAACCAATGACTCATCCCAAAATAATGTTGTTTTTTTTTTTTTTTAACAAAAAATAATGAAAATAATAAATGTCCAGTATTTTGAAAGGGTTGTTTAAAACTAATCCCAAGACCAAAAATAAAAAAAAAATATGAATCAAGCGTCTAAATTCATAAGGTTTAAAAATAGTGAATGAATGGAATAATGTCTCACTCCAATTTATAGGAGGGAATGTCTCACTCCAATTTATAGGAGGGAGCGGAGGTTCTTTCAATGTATGTATACCCAATGGTGAGATTAAGACACAACGGGTCAAATGTTAGCACGACCAGTTTATTGCAAGTCCTAGTTGCTTAGGGAGAAGGGGAAGGGAAGGCAGGTGACAGAAAAGGGGTAGGAAAAACCAAGGAGTCCTTGCAGAAAGCAAGAGGCAGATAGTCACCATCGTGGGTCCAGCATTGTTCGTAGTGCCTCCGTTGATCTCAGGAACTTGTGTAATCACCACAGAGGATGGGAGAAAGCCAGGAAGCTTTGCAGCAAGCAGGCCCCGGTGGGTTCTTTCCACTGTCAAAGGTTTCTTTTCTTTTGGGAGTTCTTCTCCAGAGTTCTTAGTTTAGTGGGGACCTTTTATCCCCCGTTTCACAGGTTTTTTTCCTCTTCCTTTCTCTCTGTTAGTGTGACACATCTGGCCCAACAGATAAGCCAGCAGGGAGTGGTGTCTTGATGCCATTCACAAGCATTATCACCTTTTGCAGTGGTCAGCTCCTTCAAGATGCACCCCCGAAAAAGACTGCTTGTCCTGCTTCCGCTTATCAATCATAAGCAGAAGCACCCTGGCATGGTGACACCCATCACTCACGCCCCTAGATAACTGGCAGTTGTCAGTTAGAGCCTTATCACCCAAAAGGCCTCAGGAAGCAAGCTTTGCGGCAAAAGAAAAAATAGTTCTTATCTTCCACAAATAATTAATTGATAATTGCCCTTTTTTATAAGCTCTGTTTCTGGATTTTCTTACTTACAAATAAATAATCATTTATAATCTTCTCTGAAGTTAATAGGACAGCAAATTCATCTCAAAAACTAATTACTGAACAACAGAAAGGTAAGTATTTACCAAAAAAGACCCCAACACATATCTAAAGATTTACTGGCATAAAAGCAAAAACAGTATCTCTGTAGAGTAATGTAATAAGTACATTCAGTCTTATTAATATTCAGTGTATAAAATACTGCAGTTGAAATATTCTTTTGGAGTCTAAAAACTCTTTTTAGATAAAATCATGGAAATTAAACCTAATTTTTTTGTAGTCCAAATGTCTTCATTAATTTTCTGATTGACCTAGAGCATTCACATTCTTATAATTCTAGAAACTGTGGAATAATTAGTCTTTGATTCAGCAAGCTAGTGATCTAAAGTAAGAAGCTGATAGATTTCCACTACAATATTTCATCATAGAAACTCATTTCATTCCTTTGAAATCTTTCTGTTAAAATGGGTTAATAGTGTTTGGCTTCTTCTCTATAATCTTATATGCAATGTGAGATCAATAAACTCAAAGGCTGGATATTTATCTTTACAATCAGAACTGTTGCTTGTTTTGTGGTGTTGTCTGCAATCTGCCACCCACAATATTTTTCAGCCATATTCCACCTGGAACTTCCTCATAGAAGACAACGTAGTCCGTCTTGTATGACAGCACTTTCTTAACTGTATTGCAGAGAATATGGAGTTTTTCTTTGATGTATGATCTTTACATAAAAAGATGACAGATTTATTTTGTTATTTGCATTTAAAAAGTAGACATTAAAGAAATAGTATATATTGATTAGGAAAGAAGATTTACTGCAAAATGTTATTGGGTAGGATATTCTTGACTCTTTCAGCCTTTTCCAGACAGATGACACCTCTTTACTAGGACAGCAGCAGTCTAGCAGTGCACTGGCAGCAGCTGATGAAATTGGACATGCTTGTCATCATTTCACATTCTCCTCTGAGAGGTATCCAGGTGCTTTTTTTCCAAGTGCTTGCTCTGCCACTCTTAAAATGCACAGACATTCTGGTACAATTATTAAAAAGAAATGAGATTTAAAAAAAAATAATTTTGCATCTTCACAAATTAAAAAGAAGTGACATTTCACATGTACAAAAACTAACTCATTTTGTTTTAAAACAGTATGAAGATGTTTATTCCAACTGGCCTGAGAAGATGCTCTGAGAAGACATCTGAGAAGACAGTAAACTTAGAGATAAAACTCAGTTTTTATGACAGCAGCTGATATTTCACACAGCAGTTACTAGTTACCATTTTTCATTTGAACAAAACCATTTAAAGTGATGAGATCATAGATGACTGAGAATTAGAAAATGTAAAAATTACCAGAAAGTAAGATGAAAAATGCAGACAGGTGCATTATTTTTTTTTTAATGGAAGTTCATTATTTATTATACCAATAATGAAATATAATTTAAATTAATATTGAAAGTTATCATTACAAAACTGGGTGAAAGTTGTATTAGTATATTTTTGTAAGATAATCTACTTATACTCTTTGTCTATATGACAGTCATGAAAGTAAATTATCCTTTAAAATATATTTTAAAAGGTACTTTTTTTAACCTAGTACAGTTTAATAGAAGTTTTACAGCTCAAATTTTGTCAAAGCGTTTCGACACTATATATCATCTTTTATCTTATTCAGTATATTTTCAAGTATATAACTGCAGATAATATTGGGATCAGAAATCCAATTAGCTATACATTAAAATTCATGAATCAGATCTTAATGTTGTTACTTAGATAAAAGATTACATTTCATTATATTTTTGGCCCAACAAGGGAATTTCAGAACATAATCTTACTTTTTTTTACTGAAATTTATCCTATCTGATTCCAAAATTTTGTTCTGACTAAAAGTATAACCCATTCTTGAATGGATCAGTTGTCCATTTACAGAAAGTTATATATTTCTTGCTTAGAGTGAGCAGCATTTTTTTAGTAACATAACAAGGTTTAAGTTAAATGGCCTTCTGGGAAATAGTAACTGAAATGTGCATCTTATTTTTCCTTTAAGACGCATCTCCAGTTCTTTACATTTTGGTACTGTGTTATTTTCCTTTGTAAATATTCCATCAATCTGGGAAGTATTTATCAGTTTTCAGATAGTATGAAAATTTGTTGTTACATATAATTATTGAATAATTTAATTGTACTCCCCGTCATTTATATTTCTCTTTTTTTTCTTCATATTTTATGAAATGTCTATACAGTGTCCACTTAGTTCTTTTAGTCTGAACTTGATTCTGTCTGTTACAATGTTTTCACAGGAGAGGCAGTGTGTTGCAGGGAGTTATTGAACACCAAAGTAAGATCAAGTCAGGTCACTGCTGCACATGCACTCGTTGTGAGAGCTCATCCTTTGTTTGTTCAAGTGCTGTAGGGCTATTTGAGTGTCCTGCTATAGTATTTCCTATAACATACAACTCAGATTATAGCTTATAACAAATTAAATATATATCTATCACGATCTCCACCCCTTGGTCCTTCTGAACCAAATTAACAGCGCAAGGAATTCCTCCCCTTGTCCCTGGCCTGTCTAGTGGAAAGGGGTTTCCTGCTTTGGTATTTCTTATCACAAGTAATTAAAATCTTAGAACTGTAGGACATCCTTAATTGGAAAGGATGCACAATGATTATCAAGTCCAGCTTCTAGCCCCACGCAGGACCACCCTAAATTCAAACCGTATTTTTGAGAGTATTGTCAAAATGCTGCCTGAACTCTGAAAGGCTTGGTGCTGAGACCAATCTGTGACTATCTGGGGATCTTGTTCCGGTGGCTGATCTCCCTCTCAGTCAACATCTCTCTGCAAGGCCTCCTTGCCCTCAAGGGGGTTAACATCTCCTCTCTATTTAGTGTCATTCACAAATTTACGTAGTATACCTTTCAGTCCTGTATCAGAGACACTGATAGAAATATTTCACATCACAGTGAGAAACTCTCCTGAGCCCTGCTCCATCCATCCAGAGATGTACCTGCTCTGACATTGACTTATCCATGACCAAAAGTCCTTTGAAAAGTCTACCTACTGTGTCATGGAATTACCCATAGCTTTCAGGTGTGCAATGGACAATACAGGGACTCATCTACAGGCCACAGTCTTTCTGACTCAAATTCCGACTGTGGTTCCAGCCTGTCCAGTACAACAACACAGCAACAACACTGATGTCCTGGCCATGGCCTTTGCAGTTCTCAAAATGTTCCCAGGCAAACCAAAGTGTGATAATAGGTAGTGCAGCAGAAGACAAACAAAAGAAGCTGCTAACAAACACTGGACTCTAGCATACAGTAAAATAAGCAAGCCCTGTAGTAAGCACAAGAGCCTCCCAATTAGCAGCTAAACCACTATAACTTCTATAAATTTCCTCTAGCACAGTCCAAGCTCCAGTCAAATTTCATCATCTTAATCCCTTTGAATCCCATATTGAGTGGGGGGTGATTCAAAGACTGACTGCCCCAGCAGGTAGCTAAGTACCACTAACTTACTTTCCCAAAGTGGGTTGATAATCAGAAATGTAGAAGTGAGAGAACCAATTCGTTGAGATAAAGACAGTTTATTAGGTAGAGCAAAAGCTGCATGCACAAGCAAAGCAAAACAAGGAACTGATTCACTGCTTCCCACTGGCAGGTGAATATTCAGCCACTTTCAGGATATCGCAGCTCATCACACTTAATGATTGCTTGGGAAAATAAATGTAATCACTTTGAATGCCCTTTCCCTTCCTCCTTCTTTACCCCAGTTTTATTACTGAGCACTCTGCCATATGGTATAGAATATCCCTTTGGAGAGTTTGGGTTAGCTGTGTCCCCTCACAGCTTCATGTGCACCCCCAACCTCCTCATCCTCCTCACTAACAGGGCAGCATGAGAAGTAGAAATGTCCTTGACTTTGTGTAAGCACTTCCTGGCAATAACTAAAGCACTGGTGTGTTGTCACCACTCTTTACATAAATAATCAGAAATACAGCTTTACATGATCTGTATGGCAAAAATTAACTCTTATCGCAGCCAAAACTGTGATACAGACATTAAAGTTTTCATTCATATTTCTTAAGTCCTTAAGATCATCCATGTCTATGCTTAAAGTGCATATTTAAAAGTAATTTGCATTGTTTAAACATACCATTTTCTTTTTCATGATATTTTCTGTAATGTTGGTTCCATTTCAGAAGCAAGTGTACTCTTTTTTTGAAATCTATCCTCAGTTTTAAAACATGTATTCTTAACTCTGTTTTTTCCTGTTTTGTTACCTTCTCTGTTTTTGATATAAACCATGTGAGTAGTAGCTGTTTACTATTTAGAAAGGTATTCCATCTGATCTTTCCTGTCTCTTTTTGTATTTCCTCAAGATTCTCTTGAAAACATTAGCTCCTGTACATCAACTTTCTCAACATTTTTTATTTTTTCTATTGTACAATTTCTATTGTCACCCGAAAGAAACTTTCTGCTTTCTTTTCTCACTCTTATTACATTCAAATTCAGGAATAGAATTTTGGATGATTAAAAAAAAAAAACACCCACAAAGCAAAAAAACCCATTAAAAAAACCCAATGGCTCAATTTTAAAAATAAAACATATAATTTTTGAGACTTATTTTCTAATACATTTTTTGAAAGTACTTAAGTCATGCTTCGGAAAATCATTCTGTTAGATTTGGTTTCTTCATTGGGTTTACTATAAATGCATATGTACTTTAAAGAAAAAAAAGAAATAACTTCAGAATCTTGTTCTGGATAACATATTTAGATAAATCAATAATTTTACTTCCATGAGGGATGCTCCAAAAGTAATGGCTATGATTTTATTATACTGGCACACACGATCAGAGGCAGATGTGGGTGGTATGGCAGTAGATGAACCTTCCCAACAATGTTCCATTACATTGACATTCATTGATGCTTCCTGAATGTTTACAGAAACCAAAGAGTGGTGAGTGGTGCATTTCAGCAGTGACATGAAACCCAAGCCACGTTCCAGATGGCCATGCAAATTTTTATGAGCATGGCATACAAGCTTTTGTTCGTTGTTGGTGAAAATGTATAGCTTATGTTGATTAATAGTGTTTTGTAACTGAGAATTTGCTTTATCAAATACTGTTATTGTTTTTTTTGTATATCTTGTAGATTCTGTGGAAATATATAGAAGACATTACTTTCTGAGTGACTTACGTACATTTATTTATAGGAATACAAAGAATCCAAAAGACGTATGTACGTAAATCATGTTATTCTTTTCAAAGAATCTACAGCATAAGGGTTCTAGTTTAATATTATCTTTATAGCTCATTGAAAAGTAACACAAATTATTTGATACCATATTACAAATAAAGATCTTAGAAGCGTATATGTTAGTAAAATCTTCTATCTGAGGTAATTCAGAACTTTAAGCACGACCCAGATTTCTTTCCAAACACACAAAGTGCCTTGGAGTAGAAAAAGAATGTTATCTAGTGCCTTTTTAGTGCCCTTGAGAGATACTCGGTTTGATTCTTCTTGCTACAGAAATGATATCTACTTGACTTGGCTTCCTTGTCTTTCTCAGCTGAATAAATGATCCTACGGAATTCATTAAATCATAGACTGCGTGGTTACAGAAAAGGAGCTTATGATGTGAAAGTATAGAAAAGAAGTTTTGCCATGAAATAGTATAACCCATCAAACTAATATTGAACAACACTATAGAAAAGTTTGTGTTCATCAATTGTTTTTTCCATCTAGTGAGATAGATGAGAATTCTGCGTAAAGGGAATTTAAGGTCAATGCCTAATTTATGTGACAGATTTAATTAATCAATTTAATAATTCATTAGATAAATAGTGAGAACAATATACTTCCAAAGGGCTATACAGTACATTTAAGACAAGATAACACTAAGATAACCCAACTGAAATATTAAGCAAAGCTGGCTATTGAACTTCCCATGGATCTTATGCACCTATTTATCTTAAGATCTAAATTCTGGGATACTCCATTAATTGTAAAGGTTTGATTTAGATATTCTCATCCATGAGAACTGTGCTAATGTCACCTAACTCTGCATAACTGTTTATTTCATTGGCATACTAGAGCAATTACGACAGAATTTGTGCATATGTCTTTGCTCCAAAGTTAATTTCATGATATTCCTTTCATGCTGTTCCAAGGTTCATAAGTGCTGAAACAACAATGAAAAGTGATGCAAAAAAACTTAAGCTGCAACAAAGGCAATCTCAGCTTTAAAAGGCTTCCTAGAAGTTATCTGGAGAAGGTAGAACAGGATAGTCTCCATTCACAGCTGAAAGATTTTAGGGGAAACTGATACTATTATTTTTTTATACTATCTCTAACATATGTTTGATTATCTCCTTTTTTCTTTGCTTCCACCCATCCACTTGATGTATTAGCTTACTATTGCTTTGAACACCTGAATAAACAAAAATTTTAGCAAAGTGGTTCTGTGGTATGATGAGAGTGACAGGAAATGTTTTATCAAGATTCTTATAATTGCAAAACAAATGGTGATAATCTACTAAGAGTTATTGTCATCTAGTAGTTGGCCACAGTTGTCTGTGCTATATTCTTGAAATATTCTTTTTTTTTTCCAGATTTTACAGTGATTTCAAAAACAGCTTTAAAATTTCTCCAAAGATATTCCTTGCTGCTATACTATATTGTATTAAAAAACAACAACAACAAAACTCAAAACAGGCAAAATATAAAAGCAGTCAGTCATAAGTCAGACAGAAACTGAAGGGAAACTGAAGGTGAGTAAATCAGCATGTGTTCCTCAATGGGAAAAAGCCTAATGTTTCTCTTTTTATGAGAATAATTGTCTTCTAGAACAGCTAGTAAACATGATTTTCTTCTCACAGTGAATTCATCTTCCTTAAGGGACAGAGGAAAACATTTAAAATATAACGATCCAGCTGAGTTAGGAAAAATTCTCGTATATTATACATGATTATTTCTTCTAAACTCACCTTATGACTCTGTCTCAGGAGACTTTTCTCACCTCTGAGGGACACACACACAGAAGATCTGGATTCTCTAGAGTACTACAAGAAACCCCACATCTAATTGTGAACAGAAACAAATTCTCAAAGCTCTTACAAATATGTTCCTCCTGTCAAGTAGTTGGAAAAATTTATCATATTAGCTGAGGAATTTGTTGGCTTAGATAAGGCAGCAGGATGTAGTACTTAGAACTGAAATGATTTTTAGTGGTTCAGGACATTGACAGTTGAGACTTCAGTAATAGTCATTTTTGATCTCAGACATTTAACAGTATTTCTTGTTTGGGGTATCTTTCTCATTTTTATCACAGAAGCCATGCCTATGCTTCTCTCACTCTTTAATATATTGTATTGTGTTGGGAGGATATGATTTATCTGTACCAAAATCAACATACAGTCTTCTACATTTTATACATATCACTGATTTTGTGCACCAAGTAACAAAGATATTTTTATTGACAGCAAATAGTAAAAAGAGCAATATAAAGGAACAATAGTAAAAAGAACAATTTTCACAATGTAAAAAGTTATTAAACATAGTAAAACATTCTTTTCTAGAGAAAAAGAATTAGAAATACAATGGACTTTGAATAACACCTAAGTGGTAATGATATATAATTGCTCTCCATCCCTTCCATCAGCAGTGAAGCTTCAAAACGATGATCAAAGATGATGACTAACACTGCTGCTTAGGCTGCAGCACATTGTTATAATTCCTCACCCTCATAATAATTGCAGCATGAGACAGCATTAAGATGAATATTTTGTCTTAGATGGTTTTCAGTCCAGACAAATAGGACAGGAGTTTGACAGGAATGAGCTGTATTAAAACAGCAGTGTCAATAGATCTATCATGGACAGTTGCCTGAAATGCCTGAAAATACTTTGAACATTTTACATTACTATACAGTATAAAAGCATTACTCACTGTCAAACCCTTGCTTCAGAGAGAAGCCAGGTGCTGCCTCACTCAACAGACTACAAGCTGAAGTGATCTGAAGTCAAACATATAAACTAATAACATAATGTGCTTATTACCTTACCTCCTATGATTAATATGAGGTGTCATTAAAAATGCTAAATTCAAATGGTTCTATTGAATTAAACTTGATTATGAATTTTTCAGAAGTCTTATCTGATGCTGATTCATCAGCTATGAGAATGTGTTACATAACTGATTAATTATGCATATAGAAATAAGTAGGAAAGTAGGGTTAAAAATAAAGATGAGTTTCATGGGGTTTGATATTTTATATTAAAAATGAAACTTATTTAATTGAAAGCATTGCCATTCAAAAAAATCAAGATTAATATAACAACAAACCTAATTTTCTGGACAATGGAAAATATTTTCTTGAGGGTTTTTGCTTGGCATTTTTTTGGAAATCTGTTCATGTTATCACAGAATGGGTTGGGTTGCAAGGGACATTAAAGATATCTGATTCCAGTCTCCACTGCCATGGGCAGAGTTGCTAAACAGTAAATCAGGGACTAGATCAAATTGCACAGGGTCTCATTCAACCTGGCCTTGAGCAACTCCAGGGGCATCCATGACTTCTCTGGGCAACCTATTCCAGTGCCTTACTACCCTCAGAATGAAAAATTTACCCTAACCTTTAATCTAAATTTCCCCTCTTAGTTTAAAACCATTCCCTCTTGTCCTGTCATTGTCAGACCATATAAAAACTGTCTCCCTCCTGATTACAAGCCACTTTCAAGTACTGGAAGACAGCAGTGAAGTCTACCTGGAGCTTTCTCTTCTCCAGGCTGAACAAGCCCAACTTCCTCATCCCATGTTTGTAGGAGCGATGCTCTAGCCATTTTATCATCTTTGTAGCCATCCTGTGGACTCACTCCAACACCTTTCTTATGCTGGGGACATAATAAGGCCTCACAATGGCAGAGTACAGGGAGATAATCACCTTCCTCTCCTTGCTGGCCACCCCTCTTTTCATGCTGACCAGAATACTCTTGGCCTTCTGGGCTACTACTGCTGGCTTGTGTCCAGTTTTCCATCCATCAGGACCACCAAGTTCCTCTCTGCGTGGCTGCTCTCAATATGTTCTTCTCCCAGTCTTTACACATATCTGGGATTGCCATGATACAAGTGTAAGTCTTTGCCCTTGGCCGTGTTGAATCTCATTAGGTTCCTGTGGGTCCACTTTTCCGTAAGGTTTCTCTTCCTTCTACTGTAACAATTCCATCACTCAGTTTGGTGTAAACTGCAAACTTGCTTAAGGGTGCATTTGACTCCACTGTATTTCAGCATTATCTAGGAAAACAAATTTCTGGTTAAGACTATTAAAATTTTACAATTATTTCTAATTAATTTGCAGATATATTAATAGGTTTTTTTAAAACCTATGAATATTTTTTACCTTCAGGTTAGATTATGAACAGATAACTACCATGCATTATACAATTAAGAAATTCTCACTTGTCATGGTTTTATGATTTTCGGTTATTGGTACTCCACATCATAACATCATGTAGTGAATGTACCTGGTTCTCAGAAGAGAAGGACTACTACATTCCCCACAGCACTTTGCTCCTCTGTTACCATTTTCCAGTTGGAGGGAAAAGATAAAAGCTCACAGTGTAAAAACTTGCAGATCACGAGACCTCGTCCCTTTTTCCGCCGTCTCTCATCTTGGCAGCACCTCGCTCTCCAGCCGTCTTATCGTCGGTAGTAGAGTAAGGCCTACCTTGATTTTGGGACATTCTCTCTCTCTGTATTGGATTTATCAGCTTAAATTGTAATTATTGTGTGTTGTACTATAGGGTGTTGTTTTGCATTCCAATATCTTATTTAGTAAATTAGTTTGTTTCTCCTCAGATTGTTGCCGCTGTTCTTTGCTCTCAGGGCCATCTCCCTACCCTTTTCCCCTTTTCCCTTTTCCCGGGACGTGGGCCCTTGGGTCCCCCGTCCCCTTTGTCATGGAATCGGGCCTAACGCCCGTAAATCATTGACATCACTGTATTTCTGTTTAAAGTTATTAATTTCTGACTATGATGTGGATATCTGACTTGCAAGAAATTCAAACTTAGACTCAATAAATCCTAGAACAGACCACAGAGATTATTCTCTAAAGCATTTAAGAGATGTGAACATGACAATGCTTGACATATTTTCAAGAGCAGTGTAATGTGGAAAAAAATGGAATAACCCTTGAAGATTTTCTTTCAGAAAGAACATGTTAGTTGCTTTTCAGAATTTAGGAAAATATCAGGATGTTTTTAAGGAAGTAAATTTTTTAAAGCATCTTATCCTGAAATAATTTTAATTAAGAAAGTAAGACTTACCCTGGAGCCTAGAAATAGATCTAGTCTACAGGTAAATTTTTAGTGAGGAAGAGATCTGCAAACTCCTTTCTCCACCTAGTATTTCCAGATATTTTGACATATATCTTACCAGTTTTGTTCGTTTGCATAAATATTCATGATTAGTCTAAACTTACTAGATTGTCTTTTTCCAAAGAGTTCGTGGAAATTTGATTTTTTTTTTGCATTTAAATGTAAAGCTTTAATTTATTCCCAGTATAATTTTTCCACATATTTATTTATTTCAGTAAAGGACTGAGATAATGCTATCACTCTTCTTACCAAACTGGATGAGCAATATCAGTATCACATAATTTTCTTCAATTAATTATTTTCCTGAAAGCTAAAATTACTTTCAAATATTTTGTATATAGCTTGAATGATTAATGTAGTATATTTTTCCTCAGTGCTAAAGGAACAAAAAGGTGATATGTTTTTGCTCAATGTGTTGTCAGTGTTCTTCTCATTCTAAATCCAAAAAACACAGCACCATACTAGTTGCTAGGGAGAAACTTAAACCTATCCTAGCCCAAATCAGGACACAGTACTTTCAAGTCTACCTCCACTTTGCCATTGCTACTTCTGCATCTGAGTTCCAAGTGAGGAAGGGTTTTCAGCTGGGGTTTGTTTTATCTGGCACCAAATACAACAAAATAATTCCAAAGTCTTAAAAATTTAATGTTATTTGAACATAAAAGAGAACATTTTTTTTCTAAACAGAGAAACCCAGTAGGTAAATGAGAATAAGTTTATAAATTGCTCTCCCTTCCTTCTCTACTAGGTGCATGCCTCAAGTCTCACTGAGAAATTGACATCTTTTAGTAAATTCCCACATAGACACAGCAGTTTCTCCAACTCACAAGCACAGGAACATCTATCTTTGACTGCCTATAAGGTTGAAAAAATTACCAGAATCAGTGTCCTGTCAAACATGAATCATTCAGCAGAACTCAGATCACAGCTAGTGGAATGCTCCTCGTGCATACTAGACTAAAGTAAGGCATCTCCAAAGGAAAAAAGTTTCACAGAATTGCCCGTTGAAAGGGTACAATTATTGCTTTTCTTTCAGTTTTTTTCCAAATCACTTACATCAGTTGCCTATTTCCAAGTGGAATTTCATCTACATGGCTGCATTTGTAATGTTAATACTGTAGATCTCATTAGTAAATCAATATTTCCCAACACTCATTTTACAGACTTTGTATATAAAATGTAAAATTAATAGCAATATTGCAATGATACCATTGGAGCGATAACTATTATATGTCTGATATATGTGCTACTGTATCCTCAACCTCATTCTTTCCTTTTCATAATCTGGAATTAAAAATTAGAATATTTTCTAATATTATCAATAGTATAACAAGGATATTGAGATATTTGACTGCACCCAAAAGAGGGCAATAAAGTGATAAAAGGGATGGAAGTCATGTCCTATGAGGAAGGGCTGAGTGCACTTGGGTTGCATAATCTCAAAGAAAGTAAGCTAAGAGGTAATCTCATTGCTCTCTGCAACTTCGTGAAGTAGAGATGTGGAGTGCATGCAGTAATGGCATAAACATCTACCTTGAGAGTTTCAGACCGGATATTAGGAAAAAATTCTTACTTTGAATGTGATAAAAAACTGGAACTTCTGAGTGAGGTGATTGATGACTCATGCCTGTCAGTGCTCAAGAGGCATTTGTATAATGCCCTTAATAACATGCATTACCTATTGGCAAGCTTTCTTTGAAGGTCTCTTCCAACTGAAATAAACCGAACAATTCTATTATTTCATGAAATTCATAAATACTTTTTATTTACTCTAATAGAAAATTTATGAAATTACAAGCAGAAACTGTCTTGCTATCTTTAGTACCAGTTCTTTGATATCATCCTCATACAGCTGTCAGTCTCCATGCTCATTTGTTCACAATTTTTTAACTTCAGAAGAACAGATTACACACTTAACTTTCTCATGTAAGTACATGTATATAAGTTTATTTTTTTCATATTTTGCCATGAACACTGTAGTATTTCAATTAAACTTCTGTAGTACTTTTTAAGAAATCTCTTTATTTAGTCTAAATACAGTTTGGTATAGTATTCTCTAGTATGAATATTTTTTTGAAATTGCATTCACTTCTCTTCCATTTAGAAGAAGGTTACCTATCGACCACACAGACAGCAGTCAGTTGCTGTGTGATCAGTTCCTCAAACGGGAAATATGTCAGTTCTTTTGGTTGTACAACTGTAGTGATGAGAAAAATCAACATGATAGAAAAGGCATTACAAAGAGGTGGAAAGACTGGCACAATAGAAAGGAGCTACAAATGCAGGGAAGAAGATTGCTCACCCATATCAGAAGACTGGTTCATAGGAAAAAAAAAAACCTTCCTCAGTGGAAGTTAGCCCTTAAATGAGGCCTAAAAGGGGTAGAGCCAGGCTCTAGGCTCCACCTCTTCTGGCTGCACAGGTGAATTGCCTTCAGCTGTGCTCCCAGGGCTGACTGGGTCTTTCCTCCAGGTGCTCAATCAGTGGTTCAGGCCATGACTCAACAGTTCCTATGCAACTGCATAGTAAGAATAGGTACGCTTCATTTTTTAAATACTTCCTATACTCTTTTCATCCAAGAAGTGATGATTTTACAACCGCATAAATCTGAATAATTGTCATTTTTACTTTTCAATTGAAATTCATTTTTTTTCTCATTTTTTTCCTTTCATTTTTTTAAACCAAAATCATCAACATGAAATTCCTTGGCATGCAACCGTTGAAATTTTGTGTAGCAAAGGCACATATGAAAAGGATCAGCTGAGAACAATAAACTCTCTTAGAATAATGCTATGGTCATATAGCTTGATTGCAAATTATTTTTGTATGCCAACATATATTTACCAAATATAATGGTGATAGCAGATGCTTTTACTTTTTCTATGAGCTTGACAAAATCTTGTCATAAAAGCTTGTTAAAAGCATTCTAAAACTTGACTCAGATATACCAAGAAACCAAAGTCTTTGCTGTAAGAAGAAGGAATAGTGTTTTCTTAACACTTCTGAGAATTATACTATTAATTTGTCCATAGAAGTGTTTGGACCGAGGTTTACTAGAATGTAGTGCAGGCACTTTCAGTGTTGTGAGTCTTGGAGTATTGCCTTTCTTTGAATAGTGAAAAGAAACAAATGTTATTTTTCTAAATGAATACAGTAAGTTTTACACACATCTATCATTTTATATTAATGCTATGAATATAGTACAGTAATGACTAATCTGAGAACTAATGAGACAACTTTTTAGATTGCACTATTTTCACCGACCTAGATTATTTTGTGTTTGATTTGCCTGATCAGATATGACTAAAACAAGCAATGCACCCTTTCCATTGTTGTTCTCATCAGCTTGACTGTCAGTCATATTTAAATTAAAAAACAGAAATAAAATGATGATGCCTGGTTAATCTGCAATGCATTTGGAAAGCACAATTATTGAAACTGGACAGACATTTATTTGCTCCCTTATATATATTTTCTTTAGTTAACTGGATCAAGTAAACCTGAATCAAGTAAAGAAAGAACTCATGTTTGACAGATGACATTCACTGTTAGAATTATAGAATCATAGAATCACGAAGGTTGAAAAAGACCTACAAGATCACCCAGTCCAACCATCCACCTACCACCAATAACTCCACTAAACCATGTCTCTCAACACAATGTCTAAACATTCCTTGAACACCTCCAGGGTACATGACTCCACCATCTCCCTGGGCAGCCCATTTCAGCACCTGACCACTCTTTCAGAAAAGCAGTATTTCCTAACGTCCAGCCTGAATCTCCCCTGGCGTATCTTGAGGCCATTCCCCCTCGTCCTGTCACTAGTTACAAGAGAGAAGAGGCTAACCCCCAGCTCACTACAACCTCCCTTCAGGTAGTTATAGAGAGCGATAAGGTCTCTCCTGAGCCTCCTCTTCTCCAGACTGAACAATCCCAGCTCCCTCAGCCGCTCCTCATAAGGCCTGTGCTCCAGACCCCTCACCAGCTTCGTCACCCTCCTCTGAACACGCGCCAGGGCCTTGATGTCTTTCTTGCAGTGAGGGGGAAAACAATACACCTTTTCTTTCCCAAATTTTCCCAGGCTTCCTCTCCTTAATTATAAAAGAAATGTTTAATTGATGGCTAAAAAAAGGTGTTCATAGTTATTAGTATCGACATTTTAATTTACTAAAAACTAGAACTACTTTCTTTAGTAACTTTGAGAGAAGTTCTCATTTTACAGTTCAATACTTTTGATACAAGCATTTGTTAGTTAATACTAAGGAAAGTTCTTTTCTTAGTATTATATTATGCTCTGACAGGTTTTCACCCACACCTCCAAGCCTACAGAACAAATAGAATCTTTAGTGGAATTTATTGTAACATAACTTCTGAATAGTGTCATAAC
Organism: Numida meleagris; assembly: GCF_002078875.1. Lineage (NCBI taxonomy): Eukaryota > Metazoa > Chordata > Aves > Galliformes > Numididae > Numida > Numida meleagris. The sequence goes on from NC_034410.1 coordinate 132,546,047, forward strand.
ACTTCATAATGGTATTTTCATTTTGACTGTTACCTATTGTATTCTAAATGATAGTACTGAAGTGAAACTTTTTCATCTTATCTATACAAAATATTTTGACCTTCTCAAACAAAAATGTTTTGACAGGTAAAAATGTAATACTTTAATTATTTTTTGTTTCACAAAAATACAGATATTTCATAGGATGTAAAAATGAGCATTTTCATCCAGCTCCACTAAGATCTTGGCTTAATATTTATTTTAATTAATATGCCTTCCTGAGTAATATTTTAATAAATTCCTTGACATCTTTGATCCATGCTAATGAGTTGCTTAGTAGAAAACTCATAAATCATTTTCTTACCTTACTATCATTCTCCTTTGCCTACCTTTGTAATTTAAATCATTATGGAGAAAAGTTGTTATTTATATTTTACAGAAAATCTCAACTCTAGACATTTCATTAGTAAAAAAATGCACACTAACATCACTGTCACTGAACTCTGAACAATACTTCAGGCTCTTTTTATAGCTGCAATTCTTCATGCATTTGTCCTCCATGAAGTGTTTATAATATTCCACATAAACAGTGTCCTCAAACAATGAAGTCTCTGTTCTCTCTGAAGCTTTGGCTGTTCATCAGCATTTTTCTGTTTTAATATTTTTTTAGTATTTGAGGATTACCTCAGGGCTAAATTCCAGTGATTTTTCTAAACTCACTCTCAAATTCAAGCAAGCTGATTTTTTGGCCCTCTTCCTTCTTACATATATCATACTTTGCTTTTCACTACACTATGTCTCAGGAGTAAATCAGAGTAATTAGCTTCTGTTCTATCTGGCTAATTGGTGCATCAATCTTTCAAATTTATGTGATGAAAATAAAAAAAACTTTACACCAGTGTGACATAATTTCCAAGTGTCAGCAGATATTTCCTGTTTAGTAGTGCATCCACCTAAAATACAGTGCACTGTATAAGGAGCCAGACCTGGAAGATGTTTGGAACGCGTTAGAACTGTGGGAATTGTCCTCCAAGGATATCTGCTAGCAAAGCACATCAGTATGCTGACTGTTCTACTTTGTATTAAAAGCCTTCACACAAAAACCGTCACACAAAATGTAGGGGACATAGGTAAAATCTGTTTGCAATGGGATTTCATTGTCATCTCTCCTTTCTTGGAGAGTTCCCAAATAGCAGGTTACAGTACTTGCAGAGACATAGGCAGTATTAACTGTTTCTTCTTCAAGATCCCTCACCTCACCTGGAATAAAAAGCAAAACAAACAGCACACAAAACCAACAATCAAACAAAGAACTCTAACTTGGTTAGAGGGAGCAAGAAGGACAACATGTGAACTTCTGCTTGAAACTGCAGATGGAAAAAAGGAGAGGTAAGTTCCCAGCGCTGATGACAATGTCACTATTCTGCATAAAGTAAAACAGTAGAAAAAGAAACAGAAAGAGCAACAATCCATAACACTCCCTGGTTTGCAAGCTGCAGTACTTTCAAGGGAGTTATATGGCACTGTTCACACATTATGTGATGTATGATATTGTGTCAGTTTGGATTAGAGTCTGGTTTTCTGTACTTCATTTCCCTCCAACTTAGATTCTAGCAGCTATCAACAGAGTATCAAAAACCTCAGTACTTAATGCTAGGGAGCATCAAAAATAAGCCTTATCTCTGCATTTGCTAGGTCAACATAGTAGTGTTTGAATCCTGTTTTCAGGCACAGTAACTAGTTATGCAGGGTCTAACAGCTAGTTTCCAGTCCTGGAAATGAGAATATTACTGGAATGTTTATTAAAAAAAGCATAATAATGCTATGGAAAAATCACCAGAGGAATTTACAAATAGTGAGATGAAGGAAAAGCAGAGCACCCTAACAGCCATTCCAGGATCCTGAAAGTGCAGAACAAGCAGTAGGTGAATTATTTATTTCTATTTTGCCCAAACGAACTGAATTGTGTTTTCTCTGTTTTGAATATATTCTTTTCTAGCTTCCATTTGCAAACCATCCTTTAAGCTTGAAAACAAATTTGGTTCTTTCTTAGGGTCTATTGGTCTCTTTTCACAAATGACAAGTAAGAGGATGCTAGGAAATTATCTCAGGTTGCACCAGGGTGGGGTTTAAATTGTATATTTGGAATAATTTCTTCACCAAGAGGGTGGTCAAACTGCCCTTGTCTATCCGGGGAAGTGGTGCCCAACAAAACTGTGGAGTTCTGGGAGTACTTTAGAGATATATTGACAGGACATTAAGGGACATAGTTTAATGATGAGACTTGGCAGGTAAGGTTGATTATAGGATTTGCTCATCTTTTACAGTCTAGATAATTCTATAGTTCCAGGGTAAGCATGAAAATATCTAGCCCTGCCCCATGGTCAGACTAACAGATTATTAAGATAAGAAATTTCTTGACCCTGCAGAAAATGAAACCATAAATGTATCTGGCACAACCTGACCTGGGTCTAACTATAAGAAAGGCAGAAACATAAGAAGCTGTAGGAAAGGAATATCAGGAGCTAAGTGAAAGCAAAAGCTTAGAAAGAGAATGCCAATTTGTCAAGGGGTTGTCCTCTAAAAAGTCCTGTTTTTATCAGTATTCCATATCATGACATCATGTGGCAAGCTGTTTTATGCTTAAGCATACTGCCACGTGTACTTCCTAGGTCCTGTGCTTCTCATGTGAGTTCCATCTCTCCAAGAGGAAGATACACTGAGAAGAGACAGACTACAATCCCCAGATCTCTAGTACTCCCGATGTGATTTCTGATTCCAGGTGAAGGGGGAGATCTGTGCCCTTCTGGGAGGCCAGCAGAGAGCACCTGCTAAGGACTTGGACTCCCTCTCCTCTTGTTTTTGGTTCATTTGATTCTGAATTATTCTGTATTACCTCATATTATTCTGTATACCTCATAAATTTGTTCTCTTATCTCAATTGAGTCTATTTTTTTTTTCCTATTTCCACCCCTTCTGCAGGGAGGGAGGGGTGTCACGTGTTTAACTCTTCAAACCGCAACAAAACAACTAAGAGTGTAAAATCAGCAAACTGGAACAAATGGTGAAAAGTTTAAATGGAAGAAGGGCAGTGATGATAAGGTGAAGCAAAGTATGTGATTGAGACTGTTTGGAGATCTCTGGTGAGCAGCCCTGGCCTGACCAGCACAGCCTGGAGCAGAACTATAAACCTGTTCTAATCTCAACACAGGTGTCTGACTTTACTTTTGTGGTCAGGACACTTGGATTTTTTCCCATAACATTGATTAGGACACACTAGAGAGAGGACGGGGAACAGAGTTAATGATCTCCCTAACAGTCTTTTTTAGGACCTCACAGAAAATGAAAGATCTTGAGAGGTTCAGCTTAGAGGTAAGATTCCACCATAAGATGTTTAATGGAATATACAGAATTTTTTTTTTTTTTAATGAGAAATGTCTTTGGTAAATTTTAAGCTTAGAAAATTAAATGAATTAATTTATGACTGTCTCAAGATCTGTGTATCGTGAAGTTCAGCAGTGTTTTGAATGTTATATAAGACTAACCTGTCCAAAGGCTGTGCCCTTTTGGTGTAATAGTGCGATTTATTTGTTTTCCTCTGAAACTATGAAAGTGGGATTTAAATACCCTGACTCATATCACAGGACTTTAAGAAACAATTTCCCTTAGAGTGTGTAATTCCTTATTGTAAAACAATTCTGTTTTGAGGGCGATGAGTTCAGTTATACTGGTGAGAGCACAGAAATCTCAAGAGGGCTAAAATAAAATCTACAGGTGTTCTTTAATTTATGGTATTACAACATTCTGTATCACCTCAGAAGGTTTTAAACTGATAAGCTCTTTAACATTGAAGCTGCAATGAAAAGGGAAAGTGGATTCTTTTGAAGTTTGCTGCCACAGCTGCTTGTCTGTAGAAATTCTGTGACATACCATGATGCATAGACCTATGTTTAGTATGGTTCAGAGGAACATCTTTCACAGCTGATGCTTAGATCTTCTGTTTCTATAAAAGACTTCTAAGTGCTCCTTTCCTCTGTAAGTCATAGCCATTATTCAATTGCAGCCTGGACCTTTTAATATATTAGTGTAATGACAGTTCTCTGAATGCATACAACTGAATCGGGCATTTAACAGTGCACACTTCACTGTATTAATCATAAAGACTAATGTTTCCATGCAGTGCTGTTTTAGAAGAAGGATATTTTGTCAAAGTTTAATCACTTACCACTAAAGTCTGAACTATAAATTGACAGCACTATTCTACTGAAACATTTATGAGATCTAAAGCACAGTCCTATTCTAATCTTCCCCTCTATCCTGACATCTCATGATTTTGTACATATTTTTTGTGAAAGAGGAAGGTTAGGTCTGATATCAAAGGTGTCACACTCAGAAATATTTAACATGGTACTATGTGAATTAGTTCCCAGATAAGAAGAAATCAGATTAATTTACTGATTGGAAAACTAACAGTGATAACATCTTATGGTTTTCCCTATGGTTTGTCTGCTGCCCTGATGTGTATCCAGCTCTTCCTTCTGTGTGACCAACTTCAAATTATTATTTTTTCGGTGTTAGCACCATGGCATTAAAATATTTGTAAAAAAGTGAATTGTATTTATTCTAGCTAAATAATCATCAGGATTATAAGTTAAATTCTGCATGGAGTATTTAGTGTCAGATCAAAACTCAGCTTGACTTTCTGACTCCAGGCTACAGAGATCAGAAAGGTTTTTAAAAGGCAACTGATAGTACTACTGCTACTTTTCCTTCCTCCTCCCTTCCTCCCTTCCTCCCTTCCTCCCTTCCTCCCTTCCTCCCTTCCTCCCTTCCTTCCTTCTTTCTCCCTCCCTCCCTCCCTCCCTCCCATGTGCACTAAATTCAGCTCAACCAAAGCTCAGAATCTAAGCCTAAATGTTTTGTAATCTGAACTAGTTCTGGGAATCATTGTAAGACATTGAAATTAAAACCACAATGTGTATTTTATAGTCACTTTAAGACAATGCCTAAGTTCAAAAACACTTAGATATAATGAGCAAACTAATCCCTGAAGCAGTTTCACTTCTGAAAAGCTTTGCCAGGTATGAATCTGGTGAACATCTTCCAACAAAAAGCAATATTTGCAGTAGGTAATACAGCATAAGATCGCATAATGAGTTCTGACTAATGGAGACCTTATTAAAATTTACTAGTTTCTTGGCAATGAAAACACAGTGATATGGCATTGTAACAAAGATAGGTAGCTCCACAGTGCTGTTCTATCTCTTTCCTACTGCTCAACAGAACAAGAGGAGAAAATACAGTAAAAAGAAGGTCATGTGTTTCAATCAGGATGCAGAAATCGTTCACTAATTGCTGTCATGAGCAAACCACACTCAGTATAAGGGATATTAATATAATTTTTAATTATTGATAACAGATTAGACCTGTGAGTACTTAAATCACACTAAACGTACCTTCTCTCCCCATCCACTCTCTTCTATCTTCTCCCCTGAGTGGCACAGGGGAATGGGGGTTCCAGTCATTCTATAACACTTCCTCTCTGCTGCTTCTTCAGTTAGCACTCTCTTCCTCTCCTCTAGTGTGTGGTCATTTCCATGAAATGCAGTCCTTCACAAAATGATCTAACACGGACTTCCCACAGGCTCCAGTTCTTCAAGAACTTTTGCAACATAAATCTATACCATGGGACTGCTCCTGTGTAGATCCTGAATGGGCTGCAGTTCCTGCCAGAAGACTTGCCCTACCATAGTCTCCTCTCCACAGGCTGCAGCACTGGCCTGTTATCTGACATGGGACAGTTCTTGGACTCTTCATAGAGGCCATGCCTTCCAGCACCCTCCGCTCTGCTACGAAACTCTTGCCACACAAAGCAAATGCACATGCTATGTCTTAAAATGACTATGTATTAAAAACAAACAAACAAACAATAAAATATAAATCAACATTCTACAACGTACCTTACCTACCTTAAAAACTTTTGTTACAGTTTATATTCTTGGTCTCCATTTCTTTTCTCTCATTATACAAAAAATAATAACCGTAAGAAACAATACTAAATCATAAATGAGTTTAAAATAGTAATTGAATACTACATGAATTCATTGTATCTTTTTTTTTCAAAAAATTAAATCAAAATGGACCTAATTACACATCTACTATAGGAGGAAGTAACAGAGAAGAACTAATCATGGTCCCCAAACAAGAACAATATGGTTACATGTAAGTATTTTTTTTTTTTAATTAGAGGATTTCAAGGTAAGGTTGAAATAATACTAATTAAGGTGGAAGGATTCTGTGGGATGGACTTCATGCCATATATGTGTAAAATTATTAATTCATAACAATTTTGGATCTCAGTCTATTGTCCTTATTTATACTGGGATACAACTCTTCAGATTATCTTCCCAACCGCTTTGCTGCAACAAGTAATTTTGCCTGAGCAAGGACCACACTAGACCTTCCTTAATCACTTCAGCCATGAGGAGACTAGACAAACAGAAAATGGTAATCATGACTTCCTCCCTTCCTTTTCCTCAAAGCCCCATGCAGTGTTTGGTGTTACTGAGAACGCTGAGCAGATGCATAGCTTTCAGCATTGTTTAGAGCTAGAAGCAAACTGCTGAACTCTGGGAGTGGTGCAGAAATAGGAAAGAAACCATGCATTTGTGATAGAATAATATAATTTCTTGGCTGAAGCAATACAGCTGTATGTTTTAAATAGAGCTTCTTTCTTGGTAACATAGATACATTTGTTAAAGCCTTGCTTAATATTCAAATAGATTTAAATAATGTACTTGTTAATGTGTTAACCTTTGAATCAATGAAATAATCACTTTTCTCTATCCTGCTGGTGATGTGTTTAATGTATCCCAGAATATGGTTTGCTCTCTTGGCTTCCGGGGTGCACTGATGGCCCATTGAGAACATGCTTTCTGCCAGGATTCCAAGGCCATTTTCTGTAGGACTGCCCTGCAACCTCTCATTACCTAATCGACACTTAAGTCTGGCATTGTGTCATGTGCTCCAAGAAACTGCTTGAGCTAACTTCAGTTACATAGTGAAATTATGGAATCTGCAGTGTTATGATGCTCTTTGCTGTAGTCAGTGATAGAGGCTGAAAGGTGCTGACTGTGATATACTGCCCTGTATAGAAGAACCCCCCTCTATACTTCATCCACTGTGAGAACAGAGCAGGTAAGAGATGAGTGTTTCTAAAAGATTCCTTCTGTCATTATGTGGGTGGGGAATTAGATCCTATTCATGGTCTATTAATGAAAATATCCTGAGTATTGGCAACTATACACTTTTAAAGACAGACTATGTGATATCCACTTTCTATTTCCCTTGTCCCCAGACTAGCTGTCCACATAAGATATAGAATTAATTTTTTGACTGTGTTTGAATTCAGCTCAGGCATCTGAATTCAGCTCAGATTCAGCTCAGCCATCATTCTGGATTTCAGAAGAATTCACCAGTAATAGTATAGTATAGTACTTCTATATTATAATTATCTATATTCTAGTATAGTATAGTACTTCTATATTTTTTTAATGTTGTGCATTCTTGTATTTCCTTTTTCTTCTCTTCCTTAAAATTCCAAATGAAATTAGGGACTGATGGATTCAGAGCAGTAAGAAGACAAACATTTTTTTTCTGTTTTTCATTGCCACATTAAGAAAAAATCTGTAGCCAAACTTCTCTAAATGCTTCTCAGTTTGATACAAGAAGTACAAGTGATGGCAAAAGGTTTAAGTCAGTTTTAATTTAAATCAGAACATGTAAAATATCTCTAATAGAAATCCTGTCAAGTATTGATTAGCACAGAAGCCAAAGGGAGACAATTTTATGAATCAAAGCCCTATAGACTCATGTAGGCAAAGAATTTTTTCTCTTTTCTTTTGTGTGCTTATGATTTCAACTAACTATAAGAACTCATATCAAGCACCTTGCATGTGGTCTTTTCATACATTATAATGGCTCTTGAACATTTCTTTCTAATGTATGACGGTGTCATGCTTTTAGTATGCAGCTATAGTAAATGGAGTCATACATTTCGCATTTTAAGCTTCTAGCAGGACTGTCTTTCTACACAGCAGCTCACCAATTGAATATTAATATCATGCTTGGTAATTCAGAAACACATGGTGAATTTCCATCGTCTGTAAATGTCTGTTTAGCAAGTATTTAATATTCAGGCAAAGAGCTTGGTTTCTGTATCTACAGTTATACTCAGAGTCCGAATGACTTACTACTGAGACTCTGTAGCATTTACATCCATTTTTTCAGAATGTCGCAATCTACTGTTATGAGATTTTCCATTATTTAAAATCAGTGTTGTATTTCAAAATTGTAAAATATCCTGTACCTCATAAATTTATATGATTTGCTATTGAAACATAAGTCATATTAAAGAAAAAGAAAACATTTTCATTTATTTTTAACATTGAGATTACCAACTAGTGTCAGCTATTGCACAGCTTTTTACATTTGGTTTTCCTTAGATCAAATCTCTTGTCTTGAAAAGACACTGAATTCACTGACACAATGATTCAATAATTTAATAGTAATTGAAAAGTGGGCCAAATTCATAATTTTCTGTTTCTATATTTTTTTAATGTTGTGCATTCTTGTATTTCCTTTTTCTTCTCTTCCTTAAAATTCCAAATGAAATTAGGGACTGATATTTTCTGAGGTCCCAGTTAGAACAGGAACATAATTATTTGTAGCTGTACTGATAAAAATTTCTTCTCCTCTACTTAAATAATTATTTCCAAAATTTCTGACTAGATTTTCATTTTAGTCAAAGGCAATGGCTTTATAGCATTAATAAAACAATCACTTCAGCCTTACCCTTCCAAACCTGCACATCTTTCCTTTTCCTCTTTTCTCTGACTTCTGTTACACTCTCCCATTTTCTTATGTCACTCATTTGATCATAGCTGTAGAAGTGCATCCTCAACATTGAAATAATAACTCCATAAATAAATAAATAGATAAATAAAAATCAAATGAAAATGCCAGTAAGAAAAACATGATTTCGATTCTCTTTAAGTAATTCTGTCCCTTTCCTCTGCTTTGCTTTTCTGGTCCCTCAGAGTGGAAATATAACATGGGGGTTATTCCCTAAAAACCTTCTTAATTATAAATATATATATATATATAAGCTTATTTCAATTCAAAGCAAAATTCCAATGAGTAAGTTTTTTTTTTTTTAACCTATCAGGTTGCTGTGCAAGTGCAACCCTATTTTTCTCTCAAAAATAATTGTGACACAAGAAAACTTGTAATAATTCAAAAAGTAGTAAACGGAAGCTACCTGGTGCCCTATATGTGAACTGGATAATATAATTTCTACTACTGAAGTCTAATTCAGGAAATACAGGTGTTCTAAGAAAACATTCCAAATCTTGTTCTTTATATAGTTAAAAATTAATATTGGGAAATCAACTCTTATGTAAGAACAGTTCTGATGCTCATACTGATAAATATTTTAATACCAGGGAAGATACAAAAAACTAGAAGTATTTGATTTATGGAAACATAATTTCTAATACAAATATAATAACTCAATCTATTTACTATATTGAACAGAAATTTAGACAGTAACTTCAACAGTACAAATGTAAAAAGGAGATACCCTGTTGTAAAATGTCTGTTTAATCTACCACAAAGCACTCTCAGAATACAACATTACCACGTAAGCTAGTTTGACAGTTGATGAATTGGTGGGTAGTATGCAGAAGTTAAATTGCCTGGCATACTCTTTTAAACTCAGACTATTTTATTCAAGAGTCTGCCTGCATATAAATTAAAATACAGGAACACAGTCAAAATACTAGTTCTGAAAAAGGAAGAAAGAGACCAAAAATATATTATAAATTGTTGCATATAATTTTGGGGTCCCATTCTTTTTCCTTCAGATTACAGCTGTGAAAAGAGTTAGATTCTATTCATTATGTTTATGTCCATTTTCAAGATATACTGTAAAATGTTTTAGCTTCCAGTTTTCCTTAACTGAATCTATCAATAGAATATAACCTCTTTGCATTATACTACATCAGAAATCAACAGAAATGTTCATGAGCTAATAGTATTAGTCTCTGTAATGGAGAATATTGATATATTTAAAATATCCACTTCAGTTTTTCTACAAAATGTAATAGAATGCTAAGAGAAGAATATAAAATCTATTTTTATAAAGTATAAAACCATATAGAGAAATATTCATCAAGTTATTATATAAATATTTTGGGGGCTAGTATAATAGTTTGTCAGCAGTTTCACTGTAAATTATTGCCTTTCCTGAGGCTTTGAATGTAGCTGTAAAAACACAGGATCACAGAATCACAGAACTGTGGGGGTTGGAAGGGAATTCTAGAGATCATTGAGTCCAGTCCCTCTGCTAAAGCAGGTTCCCTGCAGTAGGTCACACAGGCAGGCTTTCAGAGTCTTGAGTATCTCCAAGAAGGAGACTCCAAGGCTCTGTCGCTCTCACTGCAAAGTTGTTCTGCATATTTGTGAGGAACTTCTTATGTTCCAATTTTTGGCCATTGCTCCTTGTTCTATCACTACACACCACTGAAAATTGTCTGGCCTCATACAATTGTCTCCTGTACTTTATATATTTCTAAACATTGTTCAGATCCCCAGTCAGTCTTCACTTCTCTAGGCTGAACAAACCCATGTCTCTCAGCCTTTCCTTGTACAGGAAATGTTCCAGGTCCTTTATCATCTTCGTCACCCTCTGATAGATTTCTTCTAGGAGATTCCTGTCTTTTTGGAACTGGGGAGCTCAGAACTGGATACAGTATTCCAGATGTGGTCACAAAGGCACACTGCTGACTCATGGCCAACCTATTATCCACTATGATGCCTAGGTCTTTCTCTACAGATCTTCTGTCCAGTAGATCATCCCCTAATCTGTACTGATGCATGTGATTAATTCTCCCCAGGTGTAGGACTCTACACTTGCTGTTGTTGAACCACATCAGGTTCCTCTCTGCCCAACTCTCCAGTCTGTCCAGGTCTTGTTGAATGGTACACAGCCTTCTGGTGTGTCAGCTATTCCTCCTAGCTTTGTGTCATCATCAAACTTGCTGAGGGTGGACTCTATCCCATCATCCAGATCACTGATGATGATGATGTTGAACAAGACTGGTTCAACAGCACTGACCCCTGGGGAACACCGCTAATCACAGGCCTCCAGTCAGACTGCCAATGATCACAACCCTCTGAGCTCTGCTAATCATCCAGTTCTCAATCCACCTCACCATCCACTCATTTATCCTGTATTTTCTCATCTTCATTTCAAGGATGCTGTGGGAGAAATTGTCAAACACCTTACTGAATTCAAGGTACACAACATCCACTGCTCTCCCCCCCTCTACCCTGCCAGTGATGACATCATAGAAGGCTACCAGGTTGGTCAAACATGATTTCCCCTTGGTGAATCCATGTCAACTCCTCCTGATAGCCTTCTTCTCTCCCAATTTCTTGGAGAGGTCATCCAGTTGTTCCATGATCTTCCCAGGCAGGGAGATGAGGCTGACTGGCTTCTACCAGCTTCCTCAGCACACATGGGTGCAACCCACTGGGGCCCATGGATTTGTGCACACTGATTTTGGCTAGATGGTCTATGACCAAATCATACTCAACCAAAGGGAATTCTTCCATTCCCCAGACTCTCTCTCTTACCTCCAGGGTCTGGGATTCTCAAAGGGCAGTCTTTGTAGTAAAGGAAGAAGCAAAGAAGGAGTTCAGTATCTCCACCTTCTCAGCGTCCCCTGTTACCAGAGCACTCACCTCATTTAATAGGACTCATATTTTCCCTAGTTTTCCTTTTTCTGTTGACATACTTTAAAAAAACTTTTTTGTTATCCTTTACTTCCTTTGTCAGATGTAATCTGAAGTGGGCCTTAGCCTTCCTCGTTACATCCCTACAGGCCCTGATAACATTCTTATATTCTTCACAAGTGGTCAGGTCTTTTTTCTACATTCCATGAACTTTCTTCTTCCCTTTGAATTTATCCATGAGCTCCTTCCTCATTCACACAAGTGTCCTGACATCCTTCCCTGATTTCTTACTCTTAGTGATGCACCAGTCTTGAGCTTGGAAGAAGTGGTGTTTGAGTGTCGAACTCTCATGGGCACTTCTGAATTCTGGGGTTGTAATCCTGTTTATTACTTTGCTGCTTCTACACAAGATCCTCAACTTCACCATCACTGCATCTCAAGCTGCGCCCAACTTTCATATCCCCATCTAGCCCTTTCTTGTTAATAAGAACAAGATCCAGCAGCACACCTGTCCTTGACAGCTCCTCCACCACCTGCATTAGAAAGTTGTCTCCAATGCATTCCAGGAACCTCCTGGACCCTGCATGCCTGATCATGTTGCTAATCCGACAAATATCAGGATGGTTGAAGTCCCCCATAAAAGCCAGTGACAAGGATTGCGAGGCTACTTCCAGTTGCTTATAGAAGGTCTCATCAACATCATCCTCCTGATTAGGTGGCCTGTAGTACACATCCACAACAGTGTCACCCATATTAACCTGTCCCTTATTTCTCAACCACAAGCTCTCCTCTTAATCATCTTCACCCCAGGTGGAGTTTGATATGTTCTCATTGTTCTCTCATATAAAGAGCAACTCGACCACCTCACCTCACCAGACTGTCTTTCCTAAAAAGGACATAGTCATCCATGACAGCATTCTAGTCATACAAGCTGTCCCACCATGCCTCCGTGATCTCAATGAGACCATGGTCCTTTGAACTTTAGTTCTTCCTGTTTATTTCCTATGCTTTGTGCAGTAGCATACAGGCACTTTAGGGAAGAAGAGGGTGTAGGTATCTGTAGAGTGATATAAGAAGATTTCAAATAGGCATACTCATTCTTGAGGTATCTGGCCTTCTGGCTTTCATCATAAGAGGCAGCTAAGGAACATTTGTTACTGTTGTCTTGGCTCATCCCCTCAGTTGACTGCAATGTCATGAGCATTGCCATTGTGGACCCTACCCTCCAGTTCCTTCAGTTTAAATCACACCTCAGTTATGTTTGTTTAAGTTATTTGATTATTTAAGTACCCTATTTAAGCACCCATTTTCAAAGAAAAACATTTCACACTATAGAAAAGATCTTTATTTTTTTATACCTGCATGTTCTTCAAGTGTTGATACCACTTTAACTACTAAAAGAGAAAAAATTATTCTGTCACTTCTTCTAAAGAGATATCCCATCTTATTTTTGCAAGGAATTTCTTAGAAGATTGTGTTTGCATAGTGCTGAATTAAATATCTCAGCAAGATTACTTTACTATTGACATCAAGCAGTGGTTGGTAAAATGGCATATTATTGCCCTACAGTGCATATGTACAAACCTAATTGATATGCAGGTATTAAACCAGCTATTAAATTGCTACATAACATAAATAAAGTATGTAAAAGAGCTATTATGTCTAGTTTAAATACTATGATACTCAGAGGGTATAGTGTTATAGAAAATAATTGATTTGGAAATATCATTGATCACTTATAGTTAATGTAATGGATCCTTTGGAGAAGACTTTCATCAGCAGTTAGACTTTTTCAGAGCTCTTTGGGAGATTTAGCTAAGGCAAAGATCTGATTTGTAGGAGAGATATGGTTCTGAAAGGTCTGTTAAAAAGGCTAATGTATACGTGTAGGTATGGGAGATATATTCTCTCTTCTAAATAAAATATTACCATCTTGGTAATATTAAATATTTGTCCACTTTCAAATAATTTTATTTTGACAAGTATACTAAGGCAGTTAACAGTCTAGGAACATTCAATCAATCAATTAATGAATTAGGAGTGGACACTATGCAACTGATGGTCTGAAAGTATGATTTGTTGAGACCTATTAGGAACAAAAAATGAATATCAGAGACTCTTTTAGAACAAAGAAAACAAAGAATTTCCACTTAGAAGAGCAAACAGTAACTTATAGTTTTTTCTGAGTCTAAGAGAATACAGAGCAGTGTTGGTTTGGTTTGTTTTGATTTGGTTTTCTTTTTGGTATACTTAAATTGGACTTGCGATCCCAAGGTAATTTTTCAAAAGAGATATACCATCTATTATTATAGCAATATTTCCCAGATCTGGGAAATATTTATAAGACTGACTCCCTATGAAAAATGTGTATTGGACAGGTACATGAGACAGCACACACTATAAAATAGAACCTATATGAAATCCACTTGAAGTAATCAATACTTATGTATGTAGTCTATCTCCATGTATTTGACATATTGTTAAAGTATTTGATTGTTAAAGTATTTGATTGTTAAAGTATTTGATGTATTTGATGTATTTGTTAAAGTACTGATTATAAAATAGGAACAATCTCCCAAATGAAGATAGTGTGCATGATGGTTTTACAAGCTAATGTGAGTTGAACATTCTACTAAAGGAAATTAGTCTTATTTGACATAGTGAGTAACACATAAGCATAAAATGGAATTCACTGGGACAATATCTGTCCTGAAGTGCTGTCAAAATTGTGTTAGAAGAAACATAAAAGTCATTAGCAGAATGCTTTCAAATCCCTTGGCTATGGACAAAAATGTTACAAGTTGATTGTGAAAGTTATCAGCCATTCTATGATACTATGATTCTGTGATCAGTGCGTGAAAACCACACCTATTACACTCTGCTGTAGCTCTGAGCAAAGCGTGGAAAATTACCCATTTAATGCGATTTTATAGATCTATTGATAGCACAATAATATATTCAAGATTTCATCACTAAGCTTTAAGAAAATACTGTCATTTGCTTTTTTTCTTCATGCTTTAATAAAATATTAAATCTTAATTAGCTTAGATTATGGAAACTTTAACTCATGTATAATAATTTTAAAAATGGCTTAATAATAATAAATACCTCTTGAATTCATTTTATATATATTGAAAGGATAAGAAATAATTGTAGGAAAGGAAAAAGAAACTTAGACAGAAAGCAAGTGGTGAAAGAATGTGCTGTAAGTACGTAAATATAAGCAAGTCTATTGTTTTTTTTTGCAGAATTAGAATCTTAGGTACCTATCCTGAAACATGTACTGAGCTTGATGCTAACATAATTTCCAAAAGAAATTAGAGACACTCTAAACAAGGTATTGTTTGCATAAAGAAAAGAGTCTGTAAAAGTGCCATATGAAATGAAAATCAGGCAACTGGTTTGATCCAAGTCATATTCTTACAGGTTGCTCAGCATGGAGTGCCTATGAAACTACACATTTACAGGAAGTTGTTGTCATTTCTAATTGGTTACTGGATTGGTTTATTTCAGTAAGACTTTATTGTGTATTTTTGCCCTCTAAAATGCCTGCTAATGAGACAAATGAAATTCTGCCAGATTTACAATGGTTCACACATCACAACATTACGATCACTTGCACTTTCATGTCAAGTCTGCCAATTTTTACAATATTCTTATTAATAATACTGTCTATTTTGAGCTGCCAAAAAGTGTTGTATTTGTGATATTTGTGATATTTGTGAACTTCTGCACAAATGTGCATAAGAACTTCTTCACAGTGAGGGTGATGGAGCACTGGAATAGGCTGCCCAGAGAGGTTGTGGAGTCTCCTTCTCTGGAGACATTCAAGACCCACCTGGACATCTACCTGTGCAACCTGGTCTAGGGAGCCTACTTTGGCAGGGGGTTGGACTTGATGATCTCTAGAGGTCCCTTCCAGCCCCTACAATTCTGTGATTCTGTGCAATATGAAAAATCTGGAATTATATATGTTTTTAGTGAGAACCACTAGTGTAGAGTTTTATATTTCCTCCAATTGATTTGTTTGAAGTGAACTCTTAACCTCAACATGTAATCTCCGGTAAAGTGATATTGTTATTCTTCATCATCCAATCTGCACGTTAATGAAGTCAAGGAGATAAAATGAGTACTCTCTTAATCCTGTTTTTATGGATGCTATTCACATACAGACAGTCATTTGCTTGATTTCAGTTCTAACAACAGAAAATATATTATTTTTTTATTCTTATTTAGCAATAGCAATTGTACTTTTTTATCACAATAGGATTCACTTTGTCATTGTCCTAGCCTAACTCTGCACCCCTATTTCTTATTCCTTTATTCTTATTTTACCAGCTCTATCAGATATCTCTGCTGTGCTCCTGTTCTGATACTAGCTCAGTGCTCCATACCAGTTTACCTCCTTTTGCCACTGAACATCTTTTCTGATGACTTATTCAGCTATATAACTTATCTAGTTAGTCTTGTTTTCTCTCCTCTGAAATTCTCTCTTCTGAAATTAGATGGTGAGCTCTTCATTTCATGGACCATGTCTTTTTATTTCTCCTATAAAGCCTACATGGCATTTATGGGAACAATATAAATTAATAATAATAAACATTTTATACTCTACTGATATACATTTAGGTATTTGAACTGTGCAATATTGTGCTCACTCTGAACAGATGTCAGTGTGTGATTGCTCCCACAGACTCACAGATTCCCAATTGATGGTGGCTGCTGGGGCTCACCCTACAATGCAAAGCCCACCGTCACCCCAGACAAGAGCAGGACAGGCAGGGACAGCTCTGGACATTAAGCACCTCCCTGGGGACTGGGCAAGCCTGTGCATGGGTTTGACTTGGCAGGGCCCATGGTTGGGCAGGGCAGGGCTGTGGGGAGCTGAAGACCAGCCCAGCTGCAGCCTTAGGGGCTAGGGCTAGCCCTTAGCCCCAGGGGCTGTAGCCCCAGAATCTACAGTGGGATTCTGGGTCTGGGCCCACATGAAGAGAGGCCTGCAAGAGGCTGAGCAGGGACAGATGGCGCTGGCTCAGTGCTCTCAGACGAAATATTTTGAACAACCATTTATTTATTACCTATATAAAATCCTTATTTGTATGTCTCATAAAAATGTAAAAGTTAAGCCAGCTTTGGGAGAAAGAAAACAGACTTTGCAATGGTGATCTCTCTTGTGTTTTGCAAAATGAACAAGGACATGCACAACTATTTGCAGTTGTCACTGGTTTGCTTTAGATTTATAACTACAGGTGAATGTTTTTAACTGTGTTGCACAGAATGAAAACTGTAAGATCTGGTAAATCAGCAAGTATAGAATCATAGCATCATAGAATCATAGAATCATAGTTGGAAGGGACCTTTAAAGGTCATCGAGTCCAACTCTCCTGCAATGAACAGGGACATGCACAGCTAGATTCAGTTGCCTAGGGCCTGATCCAGCCTCACCTTGAAAGTCTCCAGGGATGGGGCACCAACCACATCTCTGGGCGACCTGTTCGTATGCCTCACCACTCTCACCATAGAAGATTTTTTCCTTATATCTAACCTAAATCTGCCCTCTTTCTTTAAGCCTGAAGCCATTTCCCTTTGTTCTACCACCACAGACTCTGCTAAAGAGTCTGTCCCCTCCTTTCCTGTAGCTCCCCTTTACACACTGAAAGACCGCTATCAGGTCACCTTGCAGCCTTCTCTTCTCCAAGCTGAACAGACCCAGCTCTCTCAGCCTGTCCTTGTAGGAGAGGTGTTCCATCCCTTGGATCATTTTTGTGGCCCTCTTCTGGACATGCTCCAACAGGTCTATGTCTCTCCTGTACTGAGGGCTCCACATCTGGACTCAGTACTCCAGGCGAGGCCTCACCAGCGTAGAGTAGAGGGGCAGTATCACCTCCTTCAACCTCCTTTCCATGCTTCTTTTGATGCAGCCCAGGCTTTTTGGGCTGTGAGGACACATTGCTGGCTTATGTTCAGCTTGCACTGACCAGTACCTCCGGGTGTTTTTCAGCAGGGCTGCATCGAATCCTTTCATTTCCGGGCTTGTACTGGTAATGGGGGTTGCCTCAATACAGTACAACATATTGCATTTGGATTTGTATCAGCAATTTTCAACCTATCAAAACTGATTTTTGATTGAACCTGATATGTGGACAAATTATTCTTATAACAGAATGTTGGGAACATTGCATTTCCTACACAGAATGCTGAGATGATTTAAAGTTCACAATAAAAATCTTGTAAATCATATGCAGACATATTTATGAATTTGAAGAAACTTGTCTTTGATGCCAAATAATAAGTATGACTTTTGTAATTTTTTATCATATTTGTAGTATCAACACCAAACTCATGAGATCAGTTATGAGTGACAGAAGTGAATTAATGATGTCTTTACATTGATACAGTTGCTTAAGGTGAACCAATATTTCTAACTAAGGGATAAGGTTGTGATGTATTTTGCCAGAAGACATTAGCTAAATGTTGAAAATAATGTATTTTTTTTATTATTCACCACCTATATGAATACATACTAAATATCAGTAGTGAGAAGTTTCATTAAAAAAATAAAAAAAACTATGGGTCATACAATCTTTTCCTTAATTACTGATAATTCTTTTTAAAAGAGTTGCTTCTAAAACTTTAAATATTTAAAAGTGTATTTTTATTTCTAATAAAAAAACTATAAAAGTGGCACCATTTTTTTATCAGAGGAATGCTCCTGTGGTGTATTTAAAATCATAATTACTGACTTTACTCATCAAAATAAGTTTAATATTTTATAACTTACTATTAGAAGAGCTTTGCCAATAAAGTTAAAAAGAAAGTTAATTTGATTTCTGCTCAGTTTTGTATATCAAGTGCATCACTACACCTACTCACTGAGAGCAAGAACTTCTCTGCAGTGTTCCCTAAAAGCACAGCCTAAATGAAATGCATAACATAGTATCATAGAATCGTAGAATCATAGGATGGCCTGGGTTGAAAAGGACCTCAAAGATCATTGAGTTTCAATCCCCCTGCTGAGTACAGGGTTGCCAACCACTAGACCAGGCTGCCCAGAGCCACGTCCAGCCTGGTCTTGAGTGCCTCCAGGGACGGGGCATCCACAACCTCCTTGGGCAACCTGTTCCAGTGTGCCACCACCCTCTGAGTGTAAGACTTCTTCCTAATATCTAACCTACATCTCCCCTGTCTTAGTTTAAAACCATTCCCCCTTGTCCTATCCCTAACCACCCATGTAAACAGTCGTACCCCTTCCTGTTTATACACTCCCTTCAAGTACTGGAAGGCCACAGTGAGGTCTCCCCAGAGCCTTCTCTTCTCCAAACTAAACAGGCTCGGTTCCCTCAACCTTTCTTCGTAGGAGAGGTGCTCCAGCCCTCTGATCATCTTGGTGGCCCTCCTCTGAACTCGTTCCAAGAGCTCTGCATCTTTCTTGTGCTGGGGGCCCCAGGCCTGGACACAGTACTCCAGATGGGGCCTCACAAGAGCTGTGTAGAGGGGGACAATCACCTCCCTCCCCCTGCTGGCCACCCCTTTTTTATGCAGTCCAGGATATAGCTGGCATTCTGGGCTGCAAGCACACACTGCTGGCTCACACCCAGCTTCTCGTCCACCAGGACTCCCATAGTTATGGTTATTAATGCTGAACATGAATAAAAATATTAGTGATTATAATAAATACGTAGAAAAGAAATGGGTTTTTTATCAATCTAGATTTTCAAGTTTTTCTTTAAAACGTAGTTCGTATTTCATATGCTATATTTTGATTGTAGCAACTGTAGCCAGACAATTGGTCAGAAGGCTTATGATGCCAGCAACTTGAAAGACTGAAGTGAGCAGATGTAAGTGAGAACAACAGGAGTAGTACTGCAAGTTATGGTGTGATCATGAGTCATGAAAGCTTATATGAATTTGGTGCCAGAAACTGGAGCAAGGGAGCTTCTGGTTGTCAGCAACTGGTCTGGGATCATGCATCAGAGGACCTGTGTCCCCGGGTGCCAGTGGCTGGAGAGACACAAGTGAGTGAAATCAAGTGCCAGGCTCCAAGGTAGGACCATGGTTTGGAGGGATGTGTGTCTGTGGTTCAAGCACACTGAATGAGAGAATGTGAACTCTGTAGTGCTTAAGATCAAGCTGGAATAACCAGTGAGTATGTGTGTTGGCCTGGGAGCTTGGAGGTGGGTCTTGAAGGATGAAACCCCAGAACGGTAGACTACTGGAGGACAAGATAGGCAAAGCCAGCTGCTGGAGGGTTTGGAGTCAGCTTGGAAACACATTCCTATGTGTGCATGTAAGACAACCTATACCAGCAATGAGAGTGGAGCTACAGCCTTGTTAAAAAAAAATAAAAAGAAGAGGGGAAAGGAAGGGAAGGGTGTGGAAGGGAAGGGTGTGGAAGGGAAGGGGTGGAAGGGAAGGGAAGGGAAGGGTGTGGAAGGGAAGGGAAAGGTGTGGAAGGG
>NC_034410.1:132568199-132776533 GCF_002078875.1 Numida meleagris
AGAGCAAAGAACGAAAAAGGAAAAGAGGGGAGGGGAGGGGAGGGGAGAGGAAAACAGAAAAAAAAATGAAAAAGAGGGAAAAAGAGAAAAAAAGTGCGTAGGGAGGACTACATTTTTCCCTTTGTTACTGGTTTTCACAGAATCCTAAAGATTTACACATCGTAACCTTTGCTAGCTGTGATCATGTTACGACCTTCAATACTCAAGGAAATAGGTGAGGAAAGCATAGACTGTGTGAGCAATAGTTAGTACTCTGCTTCTGATTGTTACACCAGATAGATAGAAGGGGTGATATATATCACCTTGAAAAGAGATTTCATTATTCTGTACAGCATGGTGGGAACATAAACTATGTTTCGAAATTACCTTGAAAGTTTGAGCTGGAATCCAGCTGCAGTGAAAGATTCAAGTATTTAGTGATTTACAATGCCTTGTTGAATATATTTGTGAGTTTTGTTGTTGGAGGTGGGTTTTTTTTGTGTGTGTTTGTATGTTCTGATTTTCTTCCTAATATTTGATATTCTTCTGTGTTCTTGATTTAGACTGAAAATAATGTTGATAACACACCAATGTTTTAGCTCTTGCTTACATTAAGCCAAGGACTTTTTTTACTTCTCACACTGCCCTGACAGGGTGAAGGCTGGAGGTGTGCAAGAAGATGGAAGGGGACAGAACCAGAACAGCAGACTGGCAAAAGAGTTATTTGGATATTTCATACCATATGATGTCATGTTCAAAAATAAAACTGAGGAGTTCACTGAGGTAGGTGTAGCATTGCTCAGGGACTGTCTGGGCATCAGTGAGCTGGTGGAGATCATTTGTATTGTGCATCACTTGCTTTGTATATTTTTTTGCATTCCACTTCCCCTCCACTGGCCCACCTCTTTTATTTCCTATTACGCTGTCCTTATCTCAACCCATGAGTTTTACATTTTTCCTGATTGTCTCCCACATCCTCCTGGGGGCGGCATGAGCGAATGGCTGTGTAGTGCTTACCGCCTGTCAGATTAAACCACAACAGTTTCCTAGCTTTTGTTTTTTTTTCTTGCTTTTTTTTTTTAGTTTTGTTTTACTTTTCTTATTTTTCCAAAACTGATCTGTCACCTTTTTCATTTGTCCATACATTTACAATTCAAACCTTTTTCTTACTTTTGGTGGTTGTAATTTCAGTCCTCCAGCAGCTGGTTCTCAAAGTTTATGTTGTGGGTTTCTTTGTCCTGAATGTTTTTTCCCATATATTTTTTGTCAAACTGGTGAAAATGAACTGATTTCTTTACTCAGTTTGAGAAATAAGTATGTTGTGATTTTCTGCAAAGCAGTTCCCAGTTTATTTTTAATACAAAACAAAACAAAACAAAAATACAATATCCTTTTCTTCTACTATCAATTTCTATGCACAGTTTTTTTCTCTTCAAAAGCTTCCTGTGTTTGCACAAAATAAAACATGCACCTTATTGGTGGATAAAAAGGTGAGTCTAGTGTTTTTTTGCACTTTTCAGGATAATTTGAAATTTCCAGAAAATAAGAGAGGAAAAAAGGATCAACAAAATTCAGGCATTGTAGTGAAAAGACTCATTAAATCCTTGTACTGGTTCAATAAATCTTTCTTGGAAGGTGACTATTTTCATGTATTTCCAAATTGTTTTTATTTCTTCCATTTCACAATGATGCATTCACTAAAAGACTGGCAATCACTTTGTCCATCTAATTCAGACTGACTAAAAGATAAGTAGATGTGTATTAGACGTTTTATATCACTTCTGGCATTGAAGCAATAATAGTGAGCTTTTTGAATTTTACAGTAAAAAATGACTCAAATCAACTATGTTATTTGCCTTCAGTTAGTATAACAAGACATCATTTCTGTCATCTGGAGCAAAACAAACAATGCTCAGAGTGAAAAGAATGGAAAGCTTTTAAGATATTGAATAAACAGTTGAAAACAACAGCCAGAAACATTCTTAATCTCTCATTTGGATGGTGATTTTGGATAGCTTATGATTTAACAGTTTAAAGAATTTATTTGTCAGGTGAGCTTTCTAAACGTTCATAATTCCAAACCAGGCTACCAGGCTTCTGACAGATTAAATGCTCACTTGCGGTTTATGTACTCAGGACTGAATGATTCAGAAAGCTCACTATTTAGAAAAGTTCAAATCAAACAACAAACATTAAAAAAAAAAAGTGAAGTAAGAGAGGCTCTCTTCTGGGGGGTTTCGCATTTTTTTAATATTCTTTTGTTACTTCAGAAATTGTAGAATATAATCGTTAACATGTACAGATCTGTGTAAAGGACTGATCACATGGTGTTGTTTCTCACACCATAATCACAATACAGCAGCTAAAAAAAAAACACCTAAAGGAATATATTATAATATTCTACATTTCTTACTGATGCTTGAGCTTCACACACACACAAAAAAATCATTTTCTTCATTTTAATGAAATTTAAAAACGATCACAAGAACCAATCATTTGTAGTAGATCAAATTCAACAGTTCATATCACACTTAGAACAGGGACACAGACACTTAGAATAGGTGTACTCTTTGCAGGGTAAAGAAATGACTAGATGTCTGGACTCAGAGCGTGGTAATGAATGGATTTCAGTGCAGTTGGTGACTGGTCATGAGTGGTGTTCCCCAGGGGTCGGTATTGGAGCCCATCCTGTTTAATATCTTTATCAATGACCTGGACAAGGACATTGAGTGCTCCCTCAGTAAATATGCAGACGACATGAAGCTGGGAGGAAGGTAGGCACTTCAGAGGCATCTGGACAGGCTGGATCTCTGGGCTGAGGCCAATGGGATGAAGTTAAGACCAAGTGCTGGGTCCTACACTTTGGTCACAATAACCCCATGAAACACTACAGGCTTGGGGCAGAGTGAAAGACTGCGCAGAGGAAAAGGACTTGGTTTCCCAGGGAGGTGGTTGAGCCATCATCCCTGGAAGCATTCAGGAAATGTTAAGATGTAGTACTAAAGAACATGGTCTAGAGTGGGCAATATTGGTGGTAGGTGAACTTTTGGACCAAATGATATTAGAGGTCTTTTCCAACCTTAATGATTTTATGATTCTATGCTTTTTAATCTAATTAGAATTCACAATTATTTAGTCAGTTTAGGATATCATCCTTCAATGAAATACTGGAATAGATTTTTTTCTAGCTTATTTTTCCCCAACACCCATGGGATAAATTCATAATTTAATTCAGAAGTAGATAATAGATTTGAACTGAGCTCAATTTAGTTTTACAGAGTTCATATTTAATAGGGCTGCAAAGGCCTTATGATGAGTGTAGATTGCATGACAAGACTTCAGTTGACAAGAGAGAAAAGTTTAACAGAACAAAAAATGAGAAATCCTATGATAAAGTGATAATGTCACAGTTTATTCTACATTAAAAAAAAAATGTTCTTGATTCCTATGAAATAGACTATTTAATCTTAAGGGTCTGTAAAAAAGCCTACATATATCTATTTAGTTCTCAACTAAAACATTTTATAAAATTAGTTAAAATGAATGCTGCTTTATAAATTTGGTAACTTTATCAGTCTATCAAATGATAGACAATCATTTAGATTCAGGATATTTTTAGCATTGTAGCACATATATAAATAAGAAAAGAGCCCAAACCATCTGGAATAGAACACATAAAGCTAACTCAGTGACTTCAGAATCGACTTAAATTTTCTCCCAGAGGAATAGAAACTGTGGCAGGATCAAGAATCAACAGTTACTTACATACAGCATTGCAAATATAACTTATATGAAAGCACTGCAAATGCATTTTTCTTATTTTTAGTGCAATCTGTTGACTTTCAGGCCATCTAGTAATTATTCAAGAGAACGCTTTTGTGTTTCACTTGCAAATTCTTCAATGCTATTATACTGTCATCTTTGTATTTCACAACTTCACCAAGAAAACTCAGAGTACGGACTTGTGACAATTACTGTTCAATATCAAGTGACTGTGGACCTAAAAATGAATTTCCTGATGTTGGTTTTTATCTTGATGTTTACTAAAAAGAAAAATAACTTCTTCCATACAGAAAAATAATAATCCCTCTCATAAATGTATTCTGGTTTATTTTTGACTTTTCTTTCTACAGTACTGGATGATTAAGGAAAAAATTACCAGTGCCATATATAGGTCTACTATGTTCATATTTCAACATATTTCTCTTCTCTGTGTATTGCAGAGACAAGTATAGGTAAGATTTTTGATATAACACATTATCATTACCACTTCAACTAGTTTATTTTTTATTACTTAATCTATCTTAATGAATCAGTACCTTACAGACAGCTAATATCTATAAATATCAAAGATTCAAGGACTTATCTGCATATGGTCATGTTAGGGGTAACTGCCTCTATGTGTCACAAAATATATTGACTTCTTTATATAATGACTTCAAAATAGAAAACAAACAATCAATCAAACAAACATTTTCTATAATTTTATTGTTATTTAACAAATTTATCTGCTTTATATCATCTTTTTTCTATTATTTTTTTCATTTAGATTTTTGTTGATTGGCTGGGAGAAAAATGTGTTCAGACATTTATTTGAAAAGAAATTGATTTGACTATTTTTAGGCAAAGAAATGTTGAGTCCAACTGTGTTACATCTTATGCATGTATTCATAGCTTTGACTTAAAGATGCTGAGATGGGTAGGGATGAAAATAGCTGCCCCAGTGCAGTATTCAGAGACAGAATTGCCAACTTATCTTCCAAGGCGGCAATCTGACAAGTTTTTATTTTGTTTCATTTTCTTTTGTTTTTACACCCAGATAAAAAAACTATTGATTTCTGGAAGTGATGAGTAAGTAGGTGTTCCATGCATACAGATTGACGTGAGCTGTAGGTCTAAGCAGCGATTGATTTTCTTATCAGCAGTGAATCTAGTGTATCCTGCATGCGTTAGAATTGTGGTGTATGAGCTGAAATCTTGCAATGTTTGTTTCTCTGGACAAATAACATGAACAGCCACTTTCAGGAGAGAGCCTGACATATGGATCTCACACACAGGAAGTTGCCTCCAAGAGCTGCTGAAGTAGACATCAAACCGTAGATAGAATTTAAAACACAATTTTGTCTTCTGAAGATCTTTATAGAAGTGCTAGAATCTGAAAATATTGACATCATAAAAATTCAAGTAGGTTTAGAAAAAGTGCTTATGGGTAAGCAAAATTACTGGAAATGTGGAATAGAGGCTTCCATGTTGTTGTTCTGCTATTGCAGTAAACAGAACTTTTATCTGGTGGGAAGGTTTGAAGATAGATAAATGTGGATTTTATCATAACAAAGAATGGTTGGTCTCCTTGAGTAAAGAAAAGAGAAGCATCACAAAAAAATGTTTCACTTGAGTAGCATCTATCTGTGAACAACAGGAGGAACAAGACGTAAGTCTTCTATGCATTGAGGCTCTGTGTATACTTTTGAGAGTTTCATCAAAGTTAGCAATCAATGCTAATTATCTTTGCAATGTAGACATTGTTTTTCCATAGCATATGGAAAAAAAAAATAGACTATATATATTCTGAATACCTTTTACAATAACTTCAGATTTAAAAATCAAAATAAAATCTTTGTTACTGGGCAAAGCACTCACTATCCAGACATGCAAACATTTCTCCTAGAATATATTCTCCTAGAATAAATGATCATTGTAAAAGAAAATATTTTCATAAATCTCTTATTCGCTTTTGTACTCCACAGGAGTAACTTCTGTCTTATGAATAATACCATGTATTTATACAGCACTGTCATGGTTTCAGTTGGGATAGAGTTAATTTTCTTCCTAATAGCTGATATCATACAGTCTGCAGTCTCCAGTTTTCTCAGTTTTTGGTAGCTCTCAGTAAATTTTACAAGACAGGGACATACCTTCCCGCAGTTCCATGTACCTCTAGAGGCAACAGTAATCACATAAAAATACAGTCTATCACAGTAAAGTGATTAAGCAGAGATACAAACTAATTCTGTACCCCTTCAGACTGAATTTGCGTTCTAAATATACTTACAGTGCTTCTGCTTCAGGACTGTTGTTATTCCTGAATATGCATGCTTATGAAAGGAAGATCTGACTACTTATATCTGATTGTATCACAGGTTTCTACGTGTTACATTTATCTTAAAATATTTTCTCTCTTTGTTGCAATCTTCTTTGATATATCTTTTCATTTTGGTTGCTTTTCCTAACAGTAATATAAATTCACCATAGAAGAAAAACAGTTAAAAAATGGATGAACCTGATAAATATCAGAATTATGAAGTAGGTATTTCATGGCTACACACTGAAGCAGAAAATAAACAAATTTAATATTTTAGTTTTCAGATCATTTCTCATTTGCTTGTTGTGTGGTTCATATATGGGTTTTTATTTATTTATTTTCTTTCTTTATACTCATAAGTGATGCTAAATATTAACAGTGGAATATTTCCAGAGGCAGGAATGAAAAGAGTTGGTACTGATAACTGCAAACTTCAGGTGAGATCCACAGAAACTAATTGAACATTCTCATCTGAGTAATGCCCCAAGAGGGTCAGCATTACATTTCTGGTCTCTCCACACAATCAGTGAGAAGCATCAGTAGCTTCCAAAGTGCGACCAAAAAAGATGAATATACAGCGGAAGGGCTGACCTAGCATTAATCAATAAAGAAAGGCCAACTGCAGGTCTATCTATATCAATACTGTTGCTTCTGGAACTTAAGGGTTCATTTATTTAAAAGCTTATGATGCTTTAAGATGAATATGCTCGTCTCCTTGAAACACGCTGCCAAAGTCATTCTCTGCAAGTAAACATGTTGACCATGGCCTAAGTATGGTTTTCAGAAGGTTTCATTTCTGTAGTACTCAGTAGTCACTTAATGAAGACTTGGTTCTATGACAGCTACTCCAAAAGTAATGCCTTCTATTTTATCATGTTGGCCCACAACATCAGAGGTGCATACTTGTAGTATGGCAGTAAAGGCTGAACCTTCCCACCAACATTCTGTTTTGTTTCTCTGCTGTGAGACAGATGGCAGCAGAGGGGCAATCTGACAAAATGACTTCTGACATGGAAGTGCATATGAAGCGATGGTGTGGAATTTAATTACTCTGTGTGGAAAAAGTGGACTCACTGACACTCATTGATGCTTGCTGAGCATTTATGGAGACCAAACAGCCGATGTGAGCACAGTGAGGTGATGCATTTCAGCAGTGATGTGAAAGACAAATCTGTCACCCCTGCTGGTGCTAATTTTTACAAGCCTGACATGCAGGCTCTTGCTCATTGCTGGTGAAAATGCATAGCTACTGGTGGTGACTATGTCAAAAAATAGTGTTTTGTAGCTGAGAATTTTCTTTATCAAATAGTGTTATTGTACTCTTTGTACCTATTGTAGTTTCCATGGAAATAAATAGGAGGCAGTACTTTCAGAGTGAACTGTGCTGGCTGTCTCAGTTTGAAAGGAATAGAACTATTTTTTTCAGAGTGTTCTCTAAATGATATGTTATCAAGTAATTTGAATTACTGAGAGTGCATTTATAATAGGGACAGAAGAAAAATATCAACGAAGGGGTTGAAATCTTCATAAAACTCAAAACAGGACAGAATTCAGCTCTGCTCTGAAGTTTCTGGATTTGTGTAGTCATGTACATATTCAAAAACATTAAACTGTCAGAGGATGAAGAAATCTTGGTATAGATTACTTTGAGTTGAAGAAGACAAGACCAGATCTCCTCATTTCCTGTGTGATTACTGTAATTCTCATGCAACAATACAAAAGTCATTCATTTTCCTAGAAGATTTATTCTTACTACTCTCCCCTACCCCAATCCCTTTCCCAAACAGAGCTGAAGCTAAGCATTGTGCTAGGCTCAATGATGTTGTTTTGCTTTAGTGATGTTGGTTGTGTCCCTTCTGCACACAGGCAAAGACATGAAACGAGATGAAAATTATACAATTGCTGGAATATAAATATTCTTTATTAACTTGAATTCAGAGTCCTAAAACTTGGCTGTCTCCCAGGTTATGTAAATAGTAATGTCTCTATGATGCCTTACTTAAATCCCAGAGACCATCTGAATACGTAGTGGCTGATACACCAGAGAGTTTTGCTGCCATTCAGACAAACCTGGACAGGCTGGAGAAATGGGCCAACAGAAACCTCATGAAATTCAACAAAGTGAAATGCAAAATCCTCTGCCTGGGAAGGAATAATACCATACACTTTTATAGGCCTGGAAAACAGCTTAGAAGAGAGGAAACACAGGATCCTGGCGGACAAATTGGCCATAACCCAGTAATGCACCATTGCAGAAAGAAGGCCAACAGCCTCTGGAGTTGCATTAGGCAGATCAAGGGAAGTGATCCTTCCCCTCTGCTCAGTCCTGGCAAGATACATCCAGGTGCTGTGTCCAGTACTGAAACAGTACAAGAGAATATTCAGTGGAAGGCCATGAAGATGAATCAGTCTCTGGTATTCAGCATATGCAGAGAGCCTGAAAGAGCTGGGACTGTTCGGTTCGGAGATGAGAAGGTTCAAGGTGGTCTTTCCCATGTGTATAAATACATGATGTGGGGAGAGGGGAATGAAGATGTGGTAAGCAGACTTTTCTCAGTAATGTCTAATGACGGAAAAGGCAATAGGCAGAAATTTAAAGATATACAAAATTAGATCTGAATACAAGAAAATACTTTTTTATAGTGTGATGGTTTTAAAACACTGGAATAGGTTGTCTACAGAGGTCGAGAAAAATCCATCTGTGCAGATATACAAAATCTGACTGGACAGGTCTGAGGCAACCTGCTCTATCTTCTCCTGCTCAAGCAAGAATTTTGGACCAGATAATCTCAGAACTTTCCTTGCAACCCAAATGATTCTGCAATTCCAAAGTTATTTTGTAATTCCACTGCATCTGCCATTAACTGAATATTTTATGAATATCAATAATTTAGAATATCAGCAGTGATTTCTAAGGAGGGAGAAACCAAGACTTTCTGAAGAGCTTGAACCAACCTACACCACAGCAGAGATTAAATTCATACTTTTTGATTCTTGACACAATGGTATTAACTATACTCAGTTTCAGAATGTTCATTTGGTAAACACAAGTTTACAAAATTCTAACATATTCCCTTAGTAAAAATAAGAATAAAAACTTTGAATTTACTTTATGAACAGTTCAGCTATCTCTGTTTAAATATAGAAAAAAAAAGTAAAAAAATTAAAAAATTAATGATTTCACTCCAGATTTCGGGGTAGCTCTTCCTTTTGACATAAATGGGCCTTCATTAAACACTAAGAAGTACACATTATGGAAATGTTTTATTGAGTTTACATAGGAAAAATAATAAATGGAATTGTTAGAAAATGGACTTTATTACTGCTTTGGGTTTCCAAGAGTTGGTCCCAAAAACTCAATACATTGTCCTTTAACAAATTCGATGAAAAGAATCTATGATCTATGTGCAGCTGTCTCTGATTCATTTCCTTTAAGGCTTATTTGTAATTAAAATCTTGAATAATTTCACATGATGGATAGCACTCTGGACATTTTTCTCTTGTTTAAATCAGTGATTATTTTAGCGTGCAATCTGTGGTCCGTGGTCTTTTCTGATAAAAAGAAGATCATACCTGCTCTTTGACAAAACACATGTAAATATTCTTGTTTTTTTCTACCTTCTTTTGAAACTTGTTAAGGATCTAGACTAAAAGCACTGGCATATGTAATAGCTGTGTCAGTGTTTACAATGAACCTGATATTGGAAATTCTGATCTCGTTCCAGAACAACAGCCTAACACCTGGATAAGTTCAAATGTGTAAGCATTTCCACCAGGAAGTGATTTGATTACATGTTAAAAAAAGTCAAATTGTTTTCTAGCAATTTCTTTTACAATAAAATGTAAGTTATTTGTTTGGCACTGCAAGATATGGTGGGACATCTGTGATAAAACATGTATCTGCAGTATTCTGCTTGACACTCTTTTATTAACATATCAAGTAACCTGTAATGTGATATTTTCAGATCTTTATCCATGTCTTGCTTTTTTTATATTGGTGTTTGCAGAACTGAGAAAACAAAAAAAAAATGAGCTTTATATATTGAATGCTTTATATTTTGATTGGAAAAAATGTTTACAATGTTATAACCATATAAAATAAAAACAAAAATATTTTTGTTGAATCATCCTTTCCTATATGTAAATAATCCACATAAATAATTGTACTGTTGATTTTGTTTTAACACAGATGTGCTGACTGGAATGGAACTGTTAATCTGCAGAATCTAGAAAGTCTCAGAAGAAAGGAAAAGAAGCTCCTAATTGTAACTCCCTCCCAAACACTGTTGAGATAGCAGACGACAGAAGTCTCTTGCTATACTTCATGTTTGGTGACAAGATTTTTTCCTTCATTCTTCAAAATTTATTACTTAGAAATTGGAAGATCTTGGAATCAGAGAGCAGAGTGAGGCAGAAAGTTTATCAGGATGACTGATGTCATGAAATGGGCCTTTGAATCTTTGTGCAGCACTGAAATACTAGAATAGAAGCTGCTAAATAATGTTTCAAACTGAAAAACAGAACTGTAGCTTTTAATTATTGTTTTTAAACAACTCTAGACTGGTTTAAATTCATAAGAGCTTAAAGGCATTTTTTGCACAAAAGTAAACATACCCTGCAGTGGAAAAGCCCATCATTATAAATGTTTGGAATTCCAGCCATCCATATCAGTTTCATTAATAAACATTTTGTCATATAAAATAATAGCTGAATTAATTTGCTGAATGCTATCATGAGTTAACATTTAGAAATAGATTGACATGAATTATTACTTTTATGGCAATTGTTCTTTCATATTTTGGTAGCATGTAAAAGGCATAGGTAAGATATGGTGAACACTGGAAAGTATATAGGTTTGAGCAACTCCCTCAAATTATTTACAACCGGTATTTGTATTCTCAAACATGGAGAAAATTTAGCTCACAGGACTGATTGAAAACTGGACTTCAAATGGCTAAGATATGGAACCAGGCCAATCAACAGATAAAACTGAATTTGCAGAACTACTGTGGAACTGTAATTCTTAGAAATGAGAATTTACCAGATTGTCCAACTGTACAAGGAGCATGCTTGAATGGCTTTGAATATTCATTTTAGTGAATGTGGTTGCAGTGATTTTTTTCAGAGAAAATATTTTCTTCTTTTCTTAAAGGCAAGCATTTGAGTAATTTTCAGATCTTCCTGAAAGTGTGAGACATGGAGTGCTACTCCAAAAGCATACGTCGGTTACTCCAGGTGATCAATATACAGGTCTTGAGAATATTAGTTTAGCAGATTTCGACTGTACGAGCATTCCACCTCCTAAGCATTTCTGGAATAAGAAGCACAACTTGGTGAAAATGGATATGAGAAAGATGTACTGTAAACGCTTTTGAGACAGCTCATCCTGAATGTAAAGGAAATCCTGGAGATAAAAGAAACACATGGCTCACAGTTATCCTACTGTCCTATTTGCACTATGCTAAAACAGGATGCAGCGAAGAGTTTACAACTACTTTTGTGTATTTCCCACAATGAAAACAATAGCTTTCAGAGGGACATATGTTTCTGCTGAATTATATGTATAAAAACATTCAGCAGAAAAAAGAAAGAAAAGTAGGATACACAGAACAAATTGTAGTTCTGCTATAATGCTGAATAAAAGATTCTTCTTTCTAAAGAGGTCCCTGCCAATCTCACATTAAAAAAAAAAAAAAAGAAAAGAAAAAAGAAAAGAAAAAAGAAAATAAAAAAAGGCTCTCACTCAAAGCGTATGATTAAAAAATATCACTTGAAAAAAAAACTAGCCTAAAAATGAGAACATTGCTATGAATATCAGCCAATAAAAAGTATGGCTAATCTTCTTTACATTATTTTCATTTCACTGCTGAATTATTAAACAGCAATTTTTCTACTGCTTTGAACTCTGAAATAGCATTTTCTGCAATACTTATGCTCTCTGGTACACTGCATCAATCAAATCCAGCTGCCACACATCTCAAATAGCTTGTTGGAAAAACATGGTGATTTAACATGCCGCTTGCACTGAACCACTTGACAAAGCTGTAAAGCAGTGAGATGTTTCCATTAGGAATAATTGTCCATTATTGGTTTCCTAATGGAGTTTTTGTTAATTGACAATTATTTACAGATAAAATATTAATGCAGATTAAACCAGTCCTTAACCCTCTCTAGTCCTTCATTTACTTTACTATAAAGTACATACTATAAAGTATGAATGAAAAGTTATAAGTGCAGGTACTGCTGAATCAAGGATTTTAGTGATGTCTCTGCTCAATAACAAGAGGAAGCTGGAGCAAATTTTAGAAATGATCAGTGCAGTTACAATGGCCTCGGATCACATACAGAAAAATACCTCAAGGTACCATCAATCAGGCACAGATTTATGAAGTTGCAGAGAGGTTCCCCATTACTCAACTAGGGTAATATGTGTCCTTCTGCACAGTATGATTAATAGAAAGTGTGGGGATGTATTTCTGCTCCATGCAGATGTCTCTGTCTTTGTAATCAAAATCCTCCTACCTGGAATTTGTACACTGGGAAAAAGTTTTCTTCTTTAATTCTGTACCATCATAGAGAAATGATTACTAACATTAGAAAGGTACTTCTATTAATATGCGTTTCCTACAATATGTTGAAAGAGTGATTTCTTCTGCAATTAAATAAGAAATTGTTTGGATTAGGCATTATGTGAAAATCACAGTTGAAATGAGAACAAACCAAGAAAACAAGATTGGACATCTAGAAATCCAACACCAAATCAATATTAAACTCTGTATTCAGAAGCATTGCAGTCTAACTGTGGCAGAATACCAAACCAAACGAAGTCCTTACAACAGTTATTTGCTACTTCCAGCCCAATAGGAGCTGAAGGTGTCAGTGGCTGTTTTCTTAGACTAAAACTGGTGACTGAGGTGAAGCTGACAATAGGGCTGGAAATCTCATGCATGCCTACAATGTTATTTCCGCAAGCCTGCACTTCGGATCAGGTGAACTGCAAAACTATGGGCAAAACAGAAGGCTAAGAGAAAAAAAGGGTTTGACAGTGCTGCTGTGAGGCTGGCTAGATGACATCCAACCTGCTGCCTCAGAGAAAGGCAGGGGCAGTGGGAATGGGAACTTACACAGCCTTAAACCCACGATGAGCCAGAGTGTGAATGGAAGGAGAGAGTCAGAGGGTGGTGGAAAAGGAGGTCAGATGGCTGCAGGCTGAGCAGGTGCCACTGAAGCCCCTAGCAATCCATGGCCGCAATTGCTGTTTCGACAGCAGGACATGTGATACCTTGGCTGGGCAGGAGGATGCACAACAGAGCTGCCAGATGAATGTGGCGTGTGTTCTACTATTTTATTAGATAAAACACAACAATTTTAACTAGTTGTGAAGAGAGTTTAAGTTAATATTAGAAATGTGTAGGAGAAAATACCTTTACCAAATATTTTTATTTTGCATAGCAAGCAAATTTGCAAATTTGTTAAAGGAAAAGCATACAATTTTCCTATACCAACATCCGTACAAAGGAGTGAAAACGAAAGACACAAACTTTTTAGAAAATATAGTGCAAAATTAATCTTCTAATTCTTCACTAATGCTATTGTGAATTGGGTTAAACAGCACTTGAAAACAGACCTCTAAGTAAAACCTCAAGAGGCTACCTTTGGAAATCTTGGATTCAGAACAGCACAGCATATGCATTTGTCCACCGTTACTGACTCTGGCTTAATGAATTGGCTTGACATGGCAAAAGGTTCCTGCATTGCCAGCACTTGAATTTGAAGGAGGCACTGCCAGAGATCTGGTTACACGTATCCAGCAAGGGAAAGGCACATGAACTTAAAACCCTGTTTGTTCTGATTCATGCTAAACAAACTTTCAAATTTTACTTGGTCAGTGGGGTATTTGGGAGATCACATCTCCTTTCAACTACAGAGTTTATATGATGCAGACCATGTCTAATCTATCTATGAAACAGAGACAATATTTTTCTATCTCATAGTTCTTCTAAAAGGAAAATTGATAACAACACCAGAAAACTCATATACCATAAGTATGAGAACACTTTATGAAAATTTTTATTCTGTACTTAGCGATCACGATACTATGTCTGTTTGCAACAAATTTACCTGGTGAATAGTGGTCACCTTTCAAGGCACATAAAATGCTGACAGCATGTACTTTGTAGATGTATATGTGAATAACTTAAAAGTGAATACTTTAAACTGAATGACTAA
This sequence comes from Numida meleagris, assembly GCF_002078875.1. Classification (NCBI taxonomy): domain Eukaryota; kingdom Metazoa; phylum Chordata; class Aves; order Galliformes; family Numididae; genus Numida; species Numida meleagris. The sequence goes on from NC_034410.1 coordinate 132,582,490, forward strand.
GAAATTTGGAGGAACGTTGTCAGTATAAATTCTGACAAAATACAAGGATGGGGAAGTTAGTTAAGAATGAAACAGACAAAAGAAAAAAAAAAAGACAAATTACTAATAACTTACTCTCTTTGAGATTCAGGCTTAGGATCACCCAGACTCTATCTCAAGACTCTTTTCTGTCTTATTTTCCTCCCTTTCTGAAAAGTTTAAAATTTGTTTAAAATTGCCACATGTTGTAAACAGTGTAGTTAAAGCTCAATGCAATGGAATATGGCAAACTGTTTAGCTAAAGTGTTAATGTAACCAGTTGAACACAAATTAAACAGGATTAAACCTTGCTAATGTTAACACTTCTTATAATGTTATATTGAACATCTCATATCTAAGTCCTGGACAATGGCTTCTATCCTATTTTCTTTCTCCCTTCTGCAGGCATACGAGTTGCACTCTTCTTTTCACCCTTCCCTCCTCCCTTCTTTCCCTCCTTCTTGTTTCCCTTCTTTTCTCATTCTCCTTTGTTTCCTTTTCCTTTGTTTCCTTTCCCACATGTCTTCTGACCTTCATTTTTGCAAGTAATGTAAAAGTTATAGTTGTAAATTACTCTTTTAATTAGTTATTAAATATGGTTTGTAATGCATGACATCAATTTTCTTCTACCTATTTTCCTTTCTTTTTTTTTTTTTTTAATGGAACAATAGTGGGAATATTGCACTGTATGCTGGATGGAAAAAAAAAGATAAGAAAATAACAAAAACTCTCAGTCAGAAAATAAAAATGTTTATTTAGGGCTCAATATTTCAGATGGTTTGCTTCTAGGAGTTAGTGTTTGAGAAACTGGAATTTGCATTATAATACATTTGCTAAAGGAGAATGGGGGGAAGGAAGGCAGAAAGGAAGAACTGAAATTAAAAGTGAAGGAAAAGTGCTGACGGCCAACATATATATGCAGGTAAGGTAACATCAGCAAGCAACTTCTCAGTGCCATTGCAAATATTTTTCTTAATTGTTCATGTAACTACTTGGAGAAGGAGAAGGAGCAGTCTACTGTGGAAGAAAGGAAGAAAATCTGCTAAGAAAGGGAGCAGACTGCTAGGGATCTGAGAGAAAAGTGAAGAATATGGATATTTCAGAGCAGTTTTCCTCTGTTGCCTGCACAAACATATTGCTCATATTAATCTTGGATTACAGTGCCTTTAATCACAAGACTTGTATGTTTTATGCCTAGTTAAAGGATAATTGGTGGGTTTTTGTTTGCTTGTTTTTGTATTTCCCTTATAATTTAACTAGAAGGCAGGATGCACTGAATCTGTGGCAGATTTTGATCCACAGTTCTTAAGAGCTAAAAATTTACTTCTGATCATTACCAGTTCAGGAGAAGCCTTTTGCTAGCCATGTTCTGAGGGTAAACCATGCAGCCTGCTTGTCTGGTGCAGCCAGAGCTGGCTGGAGAACTAATGCCAATCTGGAGACAGTCTTAAGGTTTTGAAATGTATTATTATTTTTTTTTTCCACAGAGGAACAATGAGGAAACCTCTCAAGTGCTCTCAGGAAATTAGAATTTTGCCAAAATCTTGACAGAAACATGAGCTGTTTGATTTGGAATGTGAAGGTGGTCTGGTTTGGGCCAGTGGACACACTTCCTGGTCAAGAGTTGTACTCCTGTTTAAATACCTGCTCTGATTTACATGAGACAGCCCTTTCCAACCCAGAACAGTACAAATGGGGCAAATAAATATCTTTGACTTCGTTCCTTATTCCCTTTATGTTCCACCCACAAGGTTTTTTTTTTTTTTAATGTGCTCTCTCTAAACCTTCTGCTAGAAAATATTTTTTATGCCTTATACATTCCTTGTAATTGTTTTTAAGCTCAGAAATAAAGAAAGAAAGAGGGAAAGAAAGAAAAAGGGAAAGAAAGAGGGAAATAAAGAAACACTTAAAAAAAATTAAACTTGCTGATATTGACACTGAATCACAAAGTGATTTGTTCACTTGAAAAAAGCACTCATATTGGTATGTGAGAAAAAATTAATTTGATACTGTAGCCTCAAAAAACTCACATTCTACACTTTCAAGTAGATGTAGCTAGCAATAAAAGTGATTTTTTTCAAGTGAACTTCTTCAAGTGAACAAATCACTCAATGACTTAGGGTCACAAAGTCTTAGGTTCAATTTCGGCAAGCTTAATTATTTTGTTAATAATTTTATTGTGAATTTACACTAAGTAACTAAAACAATAGAATCATAGAATCATAGAATGGCTTGGGTTGGAAGGGACTTTAAAGAACATTTAGTTTATTTAGTTTATGATTTACATTTTATTGTGGTATTTATTTCCCATAAATTAATTCCTTAGCTCTGGTTTCTGCAGCTCATTCCAGCTATACATGAGATATTTTATTGAACTATTGCAGTCAATGAAGCAATTAAATATTAATACAAAGAAAAATGAAAACATTATCAGAATTGTTCACTGCTGCACAGGAAAACAGTCAAACAAACAACAGTTTTCAATATTTGAAGAATATAGGTTAATGTTTGTACTTCTTGTTGCTACTAAATTCCAAAGAATATTTTTGAGCAAAGGCAGATGAAATGTATCTGTAAATAATGTATCTATTGGTTGCTTTTTGCTTTTCTCAGTAGCAAAAGTCTGTGAAGGTTTACCTTTATTTTGAAACTTTTCACTGTAGCTTCTTTTGAAGGTTCCAGTGAACTACAGGACTTTCTTACAACAATTGAAAGCCTTTGTCATTAGACAAAGCATCATTTCCATCAGATGCACAGCAAAAGACTACAAAAAAGATGAATGTGTAAGGAGGTAGAAGGGGCAAAATCACAATGCAGACAAGAAACAAAACAAATGTATTCATTTCAGATATAGAAATTATGTCTTTGAAAAGCTCTACTGAACTTTACAAGAATTTCCTTTACTGATATGTTTGTATTTGTTGAGTTCAAGTGTTCAAGTGAAAACAGCTAAGCCAACTCATGCCAGTTTCTATTTTTAATATTTTAGCTATGAGATTTCACTCACCCCACATCTGTTTTGATGAGTAATATATAATTCCTGGGCTGAATAGCTATTGTTATGTCATATTTTCTGGTTTATTTTTCATTTTTTACATTCTGTGCTTAGTAAGACTCCTATTTCAGGTGATAAATGTTAATCGATTTAAGCATTTGCACATATGAAAAATATATCTGAACATTTAAGATGGCAGTCATACACTACATATTTTTAAAGTATTCCTTCAGTAGTTAAGAAATAAATTTTGCATTTTTCTTTAGCAATCTTAGCCCTCTAAAGCCTGGACTAAAATATTTCAATTAACAACCCAAACAGATGTCAAGGGCAAAATTTTTAAACTTTGAATTAGAGAGGTAAGATAAATTTTTATGGATTTTACTTGCTTTTATTCAGTGTTATAGACTGAACATTTGTGCAACAGAATTTATTTTATATGTAAATGTCCTACAACAACATGTACATTGAATTAATATTTATTTTCTTTGTAAAGGGATGATACTAAGGTTGTTAACACAAAAGACAAAAAGCAGTAGAATTTCCATCAGAGGCTGTTGTTTCTATTTTAACTCTCCAATTACCCTGTAACCTTTAAAGCATCCGAGTATGTGTGTCTTGAATACTGAAGGAGCTGAGTCAGCCTAAATTGACTCTGAGCTGAGATAATGTCATGTTTAAGGTTATCTCTTCCAACTTCTTCTATAGAATAGAAAGATACTTGCAGCATCTGCCTGACTTCTTGTATTAATGTAAATAGATGATACAATATTGAATTTCTTCAGCTGATAATTTATTTGAAAGAGTAGTTGCATCATTTACTTGCAGGAACAGTAGTACAGATAAAAAAAAATGGTGTGCTGGATTTCATAACCAAAGAGCTACAATTTTCTACTGGAGAATGGTGAGTTACAGACAGCAGTGAAGAGTTTTACTTGTTTAACATGATCTATCAATCTCCTGTTATTAAGACAGGAATCGTTTTAACTATCAGTTTCTGGGTGAAAGAACCACCAGACATAGCAGCATTTAAAATGTTTGAGTCACTTTTAGGACTACACAGTTTTAGCCTGAAATAAAAATTCCAAATATGACACGCTTAAATTTTGGCAGTTGCTGTAGTTATTATTGAGCTGATTTTAAATTAAAAGTTCTAGTAAATTTATTCCATCTTTAGTAGCTGAAGTAAACCATCAAGAAAAAAATTTAGTGACATTACATGAGTTTCTGATATTTGCATTGCAAAGCACTTGTGAGTTACTCTCTAAGAGGACTTCAACTTGTCTAATCTATATGATAAGATATTTAATAGTTAAACACTTCAGTCTATTTTCATTCCTCCTTTGGCCATTTTCCTAGAGGAAAATGAATTGTGACGAATTTGGTTAGGGAACACATAGACATTTAGAGCTTATATGATAAATTTACTTCATCTTAATGTGAACAAAAGTCGATAAGAGTTATGTCTAAAACGCTCTTGTAAACAGAAGAAAAAAAATTCTTAACTAAATTTCTGATAAATATGCATCATCAGTTTGATAGAATCAATAAGAATGGAAATGAACTCATACAGTCCATTTGTTATGGAGTTAGAAAGCGTTGCCTATATTATTCTTGTTAGTCAATGATACCTGCATACTCCATTGTGTAGTATTAATTCCATTATGAAAACAAATAAAACACTTTACTGAAATCAATATGACTTTGCATAAGCTATTATTATGAAATGGGTCAATACATTGCTCGTTCTGAAAGTAATGCTTCCTATTTATTTCCATGGAAAATACAACTGACACAAAGAACACAATAATACTATCAGGTAGAGAAAATTCTCAGCTACAAAAAACTATTTTTCATCATAGATACCACTGTTATCTGTGCACTTTTCCAGTGATGAACAAAAGTTCTTGCCACACTGATAAATACCTGCATGGTGATCCAGACCATGGCTTATATTTCACTGTTGCCATCACCACTGTTGAAATGCACCACCCACCACCTCACTGTTTGGTCTCTGAGTGTTCAGCAGTGTCAATGAATGTCAATGGGTGCAAATTTTCTACATGGAAAAATTCAATTAAGCAGTTTTGCTTCATACTCACTTCCATGTCAGATGTCATTTTGTCAGAATTTCCCTCTGCTGCAATCTGTTGAGCAGCAACAAAATGTAATGGACTACTGGCAGGAAGGTTGTACCTCTACTGTCATACCACCAAATCTGAGTCTGATGTTGTGGGCCAACATACTAAAATAGGAGGCCTTACATTTGGAGCAGCCTTTATATGGTAAGCTAAATAATAGAGTCAAATGGTGTCCTTTCAGTGATGAGTGGTGTCCCTCTGGAGTCTGTACTGGGACTTTCTGTTCTTTAATATCTTCATCAGTTACATCAACAGTGGAATAGACTGCACCCTCAGCAAGTTTGTGGATTACACCAAGCTGTGTGGTGTAGTCCACATGCCTGTGGGACAAGATGCCATCCAGAGACACTTTGACAGGCTCTAGTAGTGGACCCAGGTGAACCTCATGAAGTTCAACAAATCCAGGTGCAAATTCTTGCACCCAGGTCATGGCAATCCCTTCTATCAATATAAGCTAGGGGATGTAAGGACAGAGCACAGATCTGCTGAAAATACTAGAGGATACTGATGGCTGGGAAGCTGGACATGAGCCAGCAATGAGCCCTCACAGCCCAGAAAGCCAGATGTATCCTGTGCGGCATCAAAAGAGCATGGCCAGCAGGTCAAGGGAGGTGATCCTGCCCCTCTACTCTGTGCTGGTGAGGCCTCACCTGGAGTACTGCATCCAGATGCGGAGTTCTCAGTACAGGAGAGAAGTGGACCTGTTGGAGCATGTCCAGAGAAAGGCATCAAAAATGATCCAAGTGATGGATCACCTCCTCTGTGAGGACAGGATGAGAAAGCTGGGGCTGTTCAGCCTGAAGAAGAGAAAGCTCAAAGGTTACCTGATAGCTGCCTTTCCATTTCTCTTTAAGAAAGAAAGAGACAGACTTTTAAACAGGGTTTGTTGTGATAGGAGAAGGGGAAATGATTTCAAACTAAAAATGGGGGGATTTAGAGCGGATATAAAAAATACATTTTTAACAATAAGGGTAGTGAAGCACTGGAACTGGTTGCCCAGAGATGTGGTGGATGCTTCATTCCTGGAGACATACAAGGTCATCTTAGACAGGACTCTGAGCAACCTCATCTAGCTGTAGATGTCCCTTTAAAGGTCCCTTCCAACTCAAATGATTCTATGATTCAAGGGGGAATGGTTTTAAAGTAAAAGAGGAAAGATTTATTTTAGATGCTCTTTGCTGAGAGGGTGGAGAGGCAGGAACACGTTTTCCAGAGATGTTTAAGCCTCATCTGAAAGGCATTCAACTCTAGGCTGGATGGGGCCCTGGGCAGCCTGCTCTAATGGGTGGCAACCCTGCCCATAGTAGGGGAGCTGGAACTAGATAATCTTAGTGGTCTTTTCCAACCCAACTCATTCTATGATTTTATGAGTCTATGAAAAAGTATCCGTCTGAATAAATGAATATCTCAATAAGGCTATTCCATGTTTGTTTGTTTTTTTGAAAAGATTTTCATGTTTGTGTATGTACAGTGAGAAGAGACATAAAATTACTAAGAAAAATAAGGAGAGTAAGTAAATGAATGGATAAATTAGCTTTCACATCTCCCCCCAAAATGATATTCCTTTCTGTAACAAAATATGATAAGTGTTCTACAAAAAGACTAATGAGAGCAAAAGAGGAATTCAATACCAAAAAGTCTTTAGCATTACTGTTCCACCTGTCTTCAGACCTTCACAGAATCATATAATTGCTCAGGTTAGAAAAGACCTTCAAGATCATCAAGTCTAACCACAACCTAACCATACTAACCTAACAACCCACTGCTAAATCATGTCCCTGAGCATCACATCCAAATGGTTTTTATACACATTCAGGGATGGTGACTCAACCACCTCCCTGGGGAGCCTATTCCAGTGCTTAACAACCCTTTCTGTAAAGAAGTTTTTTCCTGATATCCAACCAAAACCTCCCCTGGCACAACTTGAGGCCATTTTCTCTTGTTCTGCTACCTATCACCAGTGAGAAGAGACCAGCCTCGGTCTCACTGCAATCACCTTGCAGGTATTTGAAGAGAGCAATAAGGTTTCCCCTCAGCCTCCTCTTCCCCAGGCTAAACAGCCCCAGTTCCTTTAGTCTCTCCTCATAGGGCATATTCTCCAAGCCTTTCACATGTCTTGTTGCCCTTCTTTGGACCTGCTCCAGCACCTCAGTGTCCTTTCTGTACTGAGGCACCCAAAACTGAATACAGTACTCGAGGTGAGGCCTCACCAGTGCTGAGTACAGGGGCAGGATGACTTCCCTAGTCCTGCTCACCACACCAGTCCTGATACAAGCCAGGATGCCACTGGCCTTCTTGGCCACCTGGGCACACTGCTGGCTCATATTCAGCCAACCTTGACAATGTCTGTAGCTAACAGATTCTTCCTAGAATCCTTTTACAATTATTGAAGAGAAATATATACAGTTTTAGAGTACACTTATATGGAGAAGAGTTGTCTGGGCCCCTGCTTGGTATATGAAGATATATGAAAATAGCTGAGTATCCTTCTGAGTTATAGTCAGACATGTATGTTATAGCCAGTATGAAAGATGAAGTTTTTTTTCTAAAGTTCCCTGGGATAAAAGCATTTGTATTTACAAGCAGTAAATCTGACAAAGCCCTTTAACATTAATAACCAGCTTCACCTGCAATGCTATGCATTACAGCAATTTAGAAATGACTGAAGTAAATTAGCATTTACATTAAATTTGCAAACTTGACAATAAAGCTGATAACTTAGGTGTAAATAATGAAAAAGCAGATGAAAAGATAAACAATGAGACAACATCAGCCGGTAGGCTGGCAGTAGACTTAGTGCATAAGTGGATGTAATGCTGAGAAATTTGTAAATATAAATTCACACACTAACCATAACTTAGCTCACCCCAGAACTCATTTTTTAAGTAACAAGGACTATGGTGTCAAAAAACTTACTCCAACACAAGAAGATCTCACAAGGAAAAAAAAAAAACAGTTTCTATACTGACTGAATTTTGATCATCTTTTGAAGCTGGTGAGGGGTCTGGAGCACAGGCCTTATGAGGAGCAGCTGAGGGAGCTGGGATTGTTCAGTCTGGAGAAGAGGAGGCTCAGGGGAGACCTTATCGCTCTCTATTACTATCTGAAGGGAGGTTGTAGTGAGCTGGGGGTCAGCCTCTTCTCTCTTGTAACTGGTGACAGGACGAGGGGGAATGGCCTCAAGTTGCACCAGGGGAGATTTAGGCATTAGAAAATACTACTTTTCTGAAAGAGTGGTCAGGCATTGGAACGGACTGCCCAGGGAGGTGGTGGAGTCACCATCCCTGGAGGTGTTCAAGAAACATTTAGATACAGTGTTGAGAGACATGGTTTAGTGGGGTTATTGGTGGTAGGTGGATGGTTGGACTAGGTGATCTTGTAGGTCTTTTCCAACCTAGCTAATTCTATGATTCTATGTTAGCTCTGCAGATCTGGTGACTTAAGAACAGGGGTAATTTTTCCTGGAAGAGTGTACTTGTTAGGCTTCTGTGTTCTTAGCTGTCCAGGTTGCTTGTCTTTCACCAGATGATTTCTGCTATTCTTGACAGAAAGAGTACTAAAAAGAGAAGAAGTAATACCATTGTGCAATCAGTATCACATCAGTTCTAACATGAGGGATCAGGAATCTCAGTGTCACAAATATGTGTGAGTACTGAGACCACAGAGTGCCTGTCACTTTCTCTTCTAAATTATGCATGTAACATTGGCTTTAATTAAATCTAAATAAAGAGAGTAACAGAAAAATATACACATATGTGTATCTGTCCAGGTTTCTCTGAAAGATCAGAATTTGGAATGTAATGAGATTTTTGAAATTCAAATGAACATGCGGAGTCAATCATTTGGGAAAACACATTCAATTAAAAAAAAAGTTTAGGATACAAACAGCTTTATTATTTCAGAACAAATACTTATATAACATATGAATGAGGTATTTGAACTTTATTGGACTAAATAAATTGAAACTGAAGATTAAACTGCACAAAATTTCCTTGGCACGCTTGCACCTTAATGAAGGTGTTAGAATTTACGCAAAGCATAATATGATTTTTAATAGGAAAAAGGCACATTAATCATCCAAGTACCAGAGCATCCTTAGAGGAGTCACTTGCATCAATGTAAGGACTATTAATAGGCATGCTGATTGTTTTAATTTCAGAGGAAATATAAATTCCACCAATTTAACCAAGTATTTAATAACTTAGACAGTCACTCACCAATGAAAACTACCTTTTTATTTAGTTGATGAACAGACTGACCTTTAAAATAAGAAACTATATTTTATAGCCTCTAGATAAGGAGATTTTAGCTTTTGAGTATGTCTCAAGAATTTTCATTTAATTATTTGGGCTGTGCTCCTGAAGCATCCTGCTGTGTTCCTGCTACCATATATTTGACACATTCTAATTCGACTCATACATTTTTAAAGGGACGTAGATATAAATCCCAACTTAATTTTGTACCTGTTTAATGTAGCATATTCATTTATTTCTGTTACGTTACATCTGAAGCAGGCAGTGAAAGGGTCAGTTTCATTAAAGTGAGCTATACTTGCTGTCAAGAGAGACAGAAAGATGTGCACTTCAAAGTACACTTTTGGCTTTGCCGAAGAAGTTACATTGTTTGTTCTCTGCATAGCGCAAGTAACTCAATGATGTTTACCATGGGGGCGTTTAAGGATGAGGTAACCACAGGGACAGAAGCACGCTACTCACTGACAAAAAAAAATCTAAAATTTTCTTCCTGAGTGGAATGGGTATCCTGGGTGTTTTGCAATTTCACATGCATGCACACACGTACACACACACACACTGAGGCAAAATCACACTCTTTATACAGAGTAAACTCAGTCAATGCTTCTGGTCCAGCTGTGATCACAGACTCAGGGGAAGAAGACACTGCAGCTGGGCAAGGTATCTGACTCACAGTTGGTGCTCTGCCTGGCTCTGCACATAGTTGTTCCATACTGGGCTTAATGTTTGTTTGTTTTAATGTGTCCCCTTCAAAGGGACTGTTGTTTCAGTATTTATTTCTTTCTAATTTGTATGGTTTCAAAACCTTTCAGTGATCTCGCTGTTCATATTTGGCCAACTAGTTTCTGTTACCTGAATTAGCTTCTGGCTTCCTGATATAAATGTGTAAAGTATCTATTGTTTTTTTGTTCTTTCTCACTTAAACCTAAACCATCACATCAGAACAGATATGATCTTCAGCAAACCTCTGATTCTGGATAATCTTTACCCAATCATAAATATTTTATAGTAAGAACTATCCAAACAATGAGTCCGATTAAATAAGATTTATATTTCTTTTGGGTAGCCTACTGTAACAAAAAATCAAAGATATTCTGCATTTTCAAGTTGAAAATCGTGCAAAGATACAATTTCATCAAGCTCTAGGTTATATTCAGCAACTCGGTGTATCTGTGGACAAGTTTGAAATATCTGTAGTGAAAGATGGTGCAATTCAGACCAGATCTGATGTCGGCGCTTGGTCCCGTTACAGAATTCCCCCAGTCAGTGTGGCATGAGAATAGCAAGTCCTCAGAATAGCAGGTTTTTAGAATAGCAAGTTCTCTTTATTGTGTTTTACACACACCTTATATATCCTTCACTCGTAAGCAGTAAAGCCACTCACGGTTAATTATCCTTAAGTTCTTCACAACAACGTAGATAACAAACAAAGGGTTGCTTAACTGTCCCAGAAGTGACCACATTAGCTGTGCATACTAAAGAGTATTCTGTTTACACCTTAGCCCTGTCTCCAGACTCCGGAGGCCTCATAGAGATAAGATCTACCAGAGTCTGTTGAGCTCTTTGTTGTTAAGTCTCCCCCCACAATCTGAGATTAGTGCAACAAAACATTGCAGCCTAATTTTCACCTCTGTGTTTAAAAGCAGAAGACAGATGCCTTTCATGTAAGACTGAAGAAAATATTAGTGAAGAAACCACAAAGCCTTTTCCCCTTCATTTTCTACCACTATATTTAGTCTTTCTTTCTTTATTATTATTTTCATAATTTTTTTTTGCTGTAGGGTTTCTGCATTTTCTTCTGTAGCTTGTTTACATAGACTTACAGGCCTCTGAGGATGAGCTATCTAGCTCTGCTCATTTTAACTTAAATTTCAGCTCAGCTAAGAATGAGCTAATTGTGGTTCCGAGCTGCCATATGCTGACCTATTCATTGCCAGTCTAGAATTCAGCTTTGTTCTAAGGTGGGTTAGTTTAAATAGACTATTTTAATTGTGATTGAAATCTATTATTTTTGTTATGATTAAGAAAATTAATATTAATTGTAAGCTTCATTTATTTTTTTCCAAAAATATGCCAATGAATGAACTGGAACCAAACATTAAACCAAATATACTATTTGCAGTAGACTCAGGATTTACTTTTTAGTAGCCTGAAAAATACAACACAAGAATTTGCTTATATAAAGAATTAAACAAAGGAATTATACAGAAAGAATACACCTTGGATTAGGTTATTAGAATGTACTTTAGAAATAATTTATTACAACATTGATCAGCCCAAAACTGGGAATTAAATGATTCTTATTAACAGTTCAGACATTATCAGGAAAGAATTTGTAGAAAGACGACGCATTTTGCTATGGGATCTGAAAAATACATATGTCATCTTATATATTATAATATTCACTTTCTTTCTCAGAGAAAAAAAAAGATAAGACCTTCTAGGGCTCTATCCAGAGGTGCACTAGGGAAAGGATTTGTGTTGCCTATGGTGCTTCTGTTAATGAATCACACAACAGGAAAAAGATCTGAAAATAAAGATTGCAATAAAGCACTGTTTTTTTTCAGAATTTGTGTGAAAATTCCCAACATACAATTTTTATAGGGAAAAGATAGCATTTGTTCTCCATTAGGTAATAATTACATCTTCAGTCATTGTTTGTATCAAGACTCATTAGCAGGAAAATTGAAATTCATTTAAGATAGATGTAGTAAATCTGTTGTATAAAATTATTTCTATTAGTTGAATAAAATCTCAAGTTTGAGCTGCTGTAACTTACGTGTTGTACAACAGAAATACATGCTTCAGAGCACCACTGTTGCAAATGCTATGTGATGGATGAGGAGACTGCAAAAGTGCAATTAAAATACCTCTGCTAAATTGAAATGGAAAATGTTAGCACTTAAAATAAATTAAGTATTGACAGTAGAACTAGGTAATTTTCAATGAAATGAAAATTCACTTTCTACAAAATGAAAAATAATACTGAATATTCTTCTCTCTTTTTCATTAAGACAGTTTTAAACCAGCAGAAATACTGCTGAATAAAACATCCAATTCTTTTTCTGTATGTGATGTGTTCTAGGAACAGGTAAGGTGTTTGTTTCTTTAAAAAGTTGAGAGTACTAGTCATCTTTTTGTTCTGATATGAATATGATATTTTGAAACATTTATTTTTAGAGATCTCAAAAGAAAAAATATATAGAAAAATATTCCTTTAAAGAGAAAAAAAATAACAGATGGACTTCATTTTTCAAACATACCCCTTTGTCATTCTCTACCTTCTGCTGGAAGCATCCATCTGGAGACGCCAATATTTGGTTCTTCACTGGCAATCGCACAGCTGTCCTTTCTCTATGCAGCAAGTTCAGAAAGGTATTTTGAGCCAACATCTTCAGCTCTTTCCTGGTCTTTTGCATTCTTCTCAGCTTAACCTCTTGCATTAGTGGAAACATGGAAATATGCTTTTCTAAGAGGAGAAAAAAATATGGAAAGAGAAAAGGAGTGGATGACAGCATAATACTAGCAATTCTAACATTAAGTAGCAATTTTTTGCAGCCTTTTCTACCAATTAGTTGGCTGTTAACAGGCCTAAAGATGAAATTATGCTTAGTTCCATATCAAATGAGAAGTAATATTCTCTAAAGATTTTTTTTTTCCTCTTATAATGTTTTGAAATGAAATGTCTTTCCTCTGTCTTTATTTAGGAATGTCTTCTGGAAAATATTTAGGAGTATTCCTCTTCTTACCTACATACTCTTCTCAGTATGGTGAGTATCTGCAGAAGTTTTCTGAATATATGTTGGAAACATGCATTTCAACATAGAAGGACTACCTCTTTTAAGCTGATTTCTAAGCAAACAGTATTGTTCCATTAAGATGTTAAGTTCAAGTTCTGTTTTAAGATTAAAAGGGAAGAATTGCATTTGGTTGCATGGATTTGCGTTGGGTAGCTTTTTGTTTGCTTGTTTAATACAGAGATGTGCACACATCTCTCTCTCTATATACACATACACGTAATTATGAAAATAATCCCATGATTCTGATCAAGTTTTAATTTAAAACTGGAGCAGAATACACTGACCTGAAATATAGTTTTTATTTAATCAGTATATATTATGTTGATGGAAAGGTGAGGTAAAAAGCTTTCGTAACATAATCACAAAATAATTCAACAGACGCGTAAAAATGTATAAGTGAGGAAATAATTACATTTTACATTCTATAACTTGGATTCTATATCCAACCAGATATTCTTAATCTGGTATTTCATATGATGCCATCAAATATAGTCGCACACGCATATATGTGATATTAAAAAAATATAAAAGTAAGGCAGAAAATAAACTGAATATTTATGCCTTCAAATATATACTACAGCAGAATAGGATGAATGAGTAGCAATGGAAGAGAAAATACTTATAACAAAGAATACTTATAACAAAGATTATACAAAACATTTTGAAAATGTACCTAGGATGCTAGAGGATTTTTACTTATGTGGCATTTTAAAACTGATACTTGTTGAAGATAAGTTGTTTTTTGAGTACCATGCTATGGCTATATCAGAAATTTGGGTCACAGTTTGAGAATTAATACATGTCATTATTTTGCCTACTTTGTGCAGTTGATCAGAATACAGAGTATACTTGGATTCTGACTAAACATTTAGATAGCTGACGTTTATTTCATAAGTATCTCTAATTCCAGTTTTCTGAACTCTCATCACAAGTTGTTCACTTGAATTCAAATAATTCAGGCTCTGCATAAACATGTCACTACCCTGTAGCATTACACAGCATTACACATACAATGGTATGAGTTTGGATTTTTGGCAAGTTTCTATACCAGAATTCTTTCCATGAAGTAGAACTACATTTTCCTGTAAACCTGAGAAATTGTTCAGTCTTTCAATGCACACCATGTTTGTCAAAGAGTTTCGCTGGTGAGAATGTCCTTGGTTTCAATCTGATATTTTACTTCTGTTGGCTTTTTTTTTTTTTTTTTAAATCTGTAAAAACTTTCCAGGGATTTGATTACTACACTGATAACACTGCCACACATTAAATTGTAACAAGGTTGGCTAGAAGACCACAAGCTTCTGTATTTTGGAAACCAAACCATTGAATAGGTTGTATTAGCTAAGATCCTTTTCTATGATATCAACTTTGATTAATTATTTGTCCTTAAAAGCATAAAGATATCCCAAATGTCAACTTTAATTTAACTTTTCAAAATGCTGATCAGAATAAAAGCAACTCATATCCAGTTACCTAGATCAAGTGAATGGTCTTGGTTAACTACTGGACATACAAAAACAAACTTCATTGAGTAGGAGGGCAGAAAATTCAAACTAATGGAGAACAGTAATGTCAAGGTGAATTATATATCGCAGGGATCAATAGTAGCAAGGTACAGGAAGAACGATAAAGAAAAATATCATGTACCTTTGATGCTTTTGCTTTTTTTTTTGTGAGGGAGGGAGAAACAGGGACAGGGAAAGGGTGGCAAATATCATCAATTGATCTTCTATGATGGAGTGACAGCACCAGTCCATAAGGGAAAAACGACTGATGTCATCTACTTGAATATCTGCAAGGTCTTTCATATGGTCACACATGATATTCTTATCTCTAAATTGGTGAGATATGGATTTAAAAGTTGTACTATTCAGTGGATAAGGATCTGGCTGGATATAGTCATACCTAGAGGGTTGTAGCCAATGGCTCTCCATCCAGATGGAGGCCATTGAAAAGTGGTGTCCCTCAGTGGTCTGTCTTGGGACTGGTCCTTATTGATGGCATAGACAGTGGGATCAAGTGCACCCTCAGCAAGTTTGAGGATGACACTGACCTGAGTGGTGCAACTGATACAACAGAAGGAAAGGATGCTTTCCAAAGAGATCTGGACAAGCTTGAGAAGTGGGACCATGTGAATATAATGAGGTTCAACAAGGCCAAGTGCAAAGTGCTGCACCTGGGTTAGGGAAATCACTCAGACTGGAAGAAGAACTGATTGAGAGTGGAGAAGGGCTTGGAGTTTCTGGTGAATAAGAAGCTTGACATGAGCCAGCAATATGTGCATCAGCCCAGAAGGCCAACAGTATCCTGGGAAGTGATTTTTGCCCTCTACTATGCCCTCATGAAGACCCATCTGGAGTACTACATCCAGGCCTAGGGCCCCCAGTATGAGAAACATGTGGAGCTGTCAGAGTAAGTCCAGAGAAGGGCCATGAGGATGACTAGAGAATTGGAGCACATCTTCTATGAAGAAAGGCTGAGGGAGCTGGACTTATTCAGCCTAGAGAAGAGAAGGTTCCCCAGGGAGATGTTGTTGTAGCATTTCAGTACTTAAAGGGGATTTATTAAAAAGATGGTGAGTGACTTTTTACACAATCTGATAGCAATAGGGCAAGAGGGAGTGGCTTTAAACTAAGAAGGGAAATAAAGCTTAGATATTAGGAGGAAATTCTTTACTCCGAGGGTAGTGAGGTGCTGCAACAGGTTGACCAGAGAAGTTGTGAATGTCCTATCTCTGGTTGGATGGAGCCTTGAGCAATCTGATCTATTGGGTGGCAAACCTGCCCATGGAAGGAGAATTGGAACTAGATGATCTTTAAGGTCCTTTCCAACAGAAGGCATTCTATTATGCTATGATCATCTAAATTTAAAAGAACGCACTCTGTTTTTTCTCATGTAATCTTTTTTGTTAATTACTTCAAAACTGCTGTCTTAGTGTACTTATTAAAGCAGTTAAACAGTTTAAATTCCATATGAAACAAATCTTACTCACAAGTAAATGGGTAAAAAAATGTTATAAGATCAAATGTATAAAGTTATCTCAAAAACGACAAGGAAATATTATTACTTATTTGAATCCAGAACAGCGAGCTATAATTAGTACTGGATTCCTAAACCTAGTATTGTGTTGCTGTTCAGGATCACTACAGGTCAGTAATTGCAGTATTATCTGGTAAACTAGTCCATTCTCATCATATCTGGAGGTGCAGTAACTCATCATAGTTGGACTCTTTCTTCCCAGGCTTAGACTTAAAAGAATAGCAATCTGTTGACAAGGAGATAAAAGAAAAGTTATTATGTAGCAACATACAGATATTTTTTCCTAAATACTGGAAAATGGAAGGAAATAGATTTCAAGTGATGTGACAAAATGCAATGGCAATTGTGCGAATTGCAAACAGGAAGCAATATTGCTAATGCATTCCTTTCAAGATCATCAGTGCCAAGTTTTCAGCT
The DNA here is from genome assembly GCF_002078875.1 of Numida meleagris. Classification (NCBI taxonomy): domain Eukaryota; kingdom Metazoa; phylum Chordata; class Aves; order Galliformes; family Numididae; genus Numida; species Numida meleagris. The sequence goes on from NC_034410.1 coordinate 132,599,153, forward strand.
ACTCTCTTTAATTATGTGTCAGGTTAATATGGGAAGTACTCACACTTAACCAAAAGAAATAATAAAGAAAAAGTATATGATATTTTGACTGATAATTTCCACTTATTAGGCTTCATTCATTTCAACAGGAAAAAAAAAACACATTTTTTTCATCACTTTCAGATTAGAATGTAGTTTGTATATAAATTTGGACTTGCTTTTAAACATCAAACATATCCTCCTTTTTTTCATGTTAGAAACGTATATTTAATAGTTTTGCATTTATTTTCCTCAGGATCAGGTTAAAAGATAAGGAATTCAAAAGGATGAATGGAATAATTCCTATTGTCACTGAGTCTCATACATGCCTAGAATTTGGTGAAGAGGACTTTAGAAGAAAACTTTTTTATACTCTAGTTAGCACTTGATTTTCTAGGAAAAATCAATTCCTCAGAAAAAACTCATTGAAATTATTAATAGTTGCAGTAAGAGTTTCAGAATGCAAAATATAATGAACTGGTTCCTGAAATCTGGAAGGTAGGGAAGTGATCTGTAATTATGTGGAAGACATAAAGGTGATCAGGAGTATGCAGCATGAATTCATCAAAGGGAAGTCAGGTTTATCCAATCAGATTGCCTTCTATGATGGATGGAAAGTTGAGAGGAAAGCAGTAGCAGTTGTCTACCTGTACTTCAGAAAGGGTTTTGACACTGTCTCCCATAAAATCCTCATAGATAAGCTCAAAAAGTTTGGGATTGATGAGTAGACAGTGAGGTAGATTGATTGATCAAGTTTGCTGATTATATGAAGCTGGAAGGAGTAACTGACACGCCAGAATACTGGGCTGCCATTCAGCAAGACCTGGGCATGCTTGTGAGTTGGGTGGAGAGATGCCTGATGAGGTTCAACAAGGGCGAATGTAGGGCCCTGCACCTGGGGTGAATAACCGTATGCACCAGTACAAGTTAGGGACTGATCTGTGTGAATATGAATGCGCTCTCTTCAACCCCCTGCCTTCTTGGGGCCTAACCAATGGGATTCCTCTAAGTAGGCCCAAGAAGAGGCCAAAGTTTGTTCTCCCGAAGTCCAGGATTACAATCCTACTTATTGTCCTTTCTCCACACAGCATCCTGAACTCCAGCATCTTATGGTCACTACAGCCTAGATTGCCCCCAACCTTTGTGTTTCCAACAAGTCCTTCTTTGTTAGTATAAGGTCCAGAAGCACTCTGCTCCTCGCTGGCTCCTCTACTACCTGGGGCCAAAAGTTATCACTAATGTTCTGCAAGGACATCCTGGTCTGTTTATGCCTAGTTGTGTTGTCTTTCTAGCAGATATCAGGGTTGCTGAAGCCCCCCATGGGAGCCAGGGCCTGTGACTGTGAGGCTACTTCCAGCTGTTATAGAAGGCTTCATCAGATTTGTCTTCCTGAATGGGTGGCCTGTAATTAAAATCCTCAACAGTGTCACCCAAGTTAGCTTGCCCTTTAATCCATAAGCTTTTGACTTGCTCTCCATCCACCTCAAGGAAGATCTCAATACATTCCCATTACTCTCTCATATAAAGAGCAATTCCACCACTTCATCTTCCTGGCCTGTCTTTCCAAAAAAGCAAGTAGCCAACCATGATAACATTCCAGTCATGACAACTATCCCACTATATTTCTGTAATTGCAGTGAAATCATGGCCCTGTGAACATGCAGATCTCTGATTCTTCCTATTTATTTCCCACGCTCTGTGCATTGGTGTACAAGCATTTCATGGAAGCAGTTGAGCATGCAGGTTTCCCAGGAGGGATGCAAGGAGGATCCTCCCCAGTCATATCAACTATGCAATTATCTGACTGAATGCACCTAATGGAAGCATCCCAACTTGAGCTGTGGTTTGCTGATTATCCTGTCTTTATAACTCTCCCCTTCTCCAACTTTCCTAGTTTAAAGACCTCCTTTACCTGCCTGTCCAACCTGTTGGCAAATACAAATGCCCTGCTTAGTGAGGTGGAGCCTATCTCTTCATATGTTGTCGGTCTTCAAACCAGTCCCGTTGTTGCGGAAACCAAAACCTTGTTGCCAATACTGGCAGCGCAGCCAGTTGTTAATTTGTCAGTGCCCCATAAGGCTTCCTCTGTACATTCAAGGAATGGCTGTCATTACTCCTGGACTCACCCACATCTCATCAGTTTCTTCTCTGAGAGCTGCTGGCTTGTGGTGATTTCCTCAGCTCAGGAAATCCCCCTCTACAGGCAGTCCTCACCACATGCCTGCACTTGTAGTGATTGCCTTAAACTTCTGGAACTTATTTAGTTTATTTAAGACTGTAACAGTTCAAAATGCTGAAAATGTGAAGAGATATGATCCAAAGACTGATCATCTTTCAGAGTGTATAGAATAATAGAAATCAAACAAGGCTCTCCATCTGTTGCTTAATGCTATTTGACAGTCAACTGACAGGCCATAATGCTAATTTTGGAAGTCATCTAAATTCTAAGTAACAAGACATCCACAAAGTCTTTTTAATTTCCTCAAAGTATTCCCTGATAGCCCCCTATATTTTATACTGAATACAAAAGGAGCTGTAACTGTCGTCTCTTTGACTGTCAATGCTTCCTACAACTGTACTCTGAAATCTGACAGTATCTCACCAAAACTTAGCGGTTTTTCAAAACTAGGCTCCAGCTTTTGCAAGAAGCTATATGATTACTCCATAATTCTACACTTATTAAGATGCTTCCCAAACCAGTTAGACTTCCATCCAATTATTTCTGATAGTTCATTTTACAGCACAACTCATTCAGACAACTGCTTATAACTTTGCCAGTTTATAACCATTTCATTGATGTTTTATAAGGTGAATGTTTCCCATGGGATATTTTTAGATTTCTTTCAGCTAAAATAGTTAAGCTGTTTCCAGGAATTGTTAATGAAAAAAATATTGGTTTGTCAATGCATTTGCATAAGAGGTAATTCTGGTTACTTCTTTCTTAGTTCCAGACTAGAAGCATAAAGCCGTTCAGATCATCCAAACAACCAATAGTATGCCTTAATGATGCTTAAATATAACTATTCCATACATTGTAAAACAATTTATTGCATTTTATTTTATTACTTTATATTTACAATTTTATTATTTTTATTATTTTATTTTATTTTTTACTTGTAGTCAAACAGATTGAGAACTAACACCTACTTTCAATCAAGGCACAGTTTCTGTCAGACAAACATATCAAGTATAAGACTTTGTATCTAGACTGGAAAACTTCAGGTTATTTTTTTGTGAAAAAAAATGTGGGTCATATTTGAATCATTTGAGCCGAAGGTCATATAGTCCAACTCCCCTGCAATGATCAGGGACATCTACAATTAGATAAGGTTACGCAGAGCCTAGTCTAGACTGATCTTGAATGTCTCCAAGGACAAGGCATCCATCACCTTTCTGGGCAACCTGTTCCACTGCTTCACTACCCTTATTGTAAAAAACCCTCAGGCCTGCTTTCTGCAAAGTTTGTCCCTAACCAGTTTTTTCCCAGAACATACTGTCATGTTGGATTATTTTCTCTGAAATCCTAGCTCTTTCCTTTGCAGAACTTTATGAAGCTTCTGCCAAGAACATTTCCTACTCAGATCACAGTAAAAGACAGTTACACAGTCTGGAGTAAGTTATGTTCTTTAAAAAAGTTCCTTCTGACCTTCCATCCATGTTGTTACTGTAAACGTCACCAGTGTTGATATGCTGAGCAGTGCCAGTGGTAACTGGACATCAGTTTATCTTCCTGCTGCTGATCACAATTTTTGAGCTAAGATACGTAGTCAAGTTGCCACGAATCATCTTTAGTTTTATTTATGAATATAATATCTCTATAGTTTGATTGCAAGGGATACTGGAACGGTCAGTAGAAAATCTTGCTAAAGTCAAGAAAAATAACATTAACTGTGCTGTTCTCTTCTACTGAGTCAATTATCTCATCAGAAAAGGCAAGTAACATGATCAAACCTGGGGATGTAATTTACTTAAAAGGCAAGAAGAATGATACACATTACATACACCAAATCTAATTGTACATCATGTCCAAGCTTTTCTTAAATGACCTGAAGAGTATTCCATCAATATTCCTTTATGATAGCTACTGTAACCTGTTGTCTGAAAGAGCGATTTTATTTGAATCCCAGACATGTATCCTAATCTAAGGAACAAGCTCCAGAAAGAGAAAGAAATCCATACTACTAAGTCCAAAAACATTGGTGTTTTGGTTACAAAATGCATAGCTAGAACTAAACAGGTTAATTACAATAAATAAATAAAATGATAATAATAATAATAAAATACTTCATTTCAGACAGAAGACTCCATTGAAAAGGATAATTACCTGAACTACCAGGTGTTTTTAGAGAATTTTTTTTGGTCTATTTTGGCAGATGAGGCATAAGCATTAATTGTAAGTTTAGTTTGTTATTGGCCTCCTGAGCACCGAATCTAAGAGTTCCAGGAGTTTGTTTCTTATGCAGACTTTTGACTGTGAACATTTCCTTTGATTTTCTTTTTACATTTCTCTGTCTTTTGTCTAAATTTTTCTAAAAGACACCTCTACTGCCATACCACCAACATCCACCTCTGGCATCAGGGGCCAACATAATAAAATATGAGGCATTACTTTCAAAACAGCCTGCATGTGTATTAATATGTATTAAAATAAGTAAGTAAGTAAACAAAGAAATAAATTAAGCTTAGGGTTAGAGTGTTGTCACTGATGACTCCAGGTTACTGAACACTAGGGACATACAACTACCCCAGTCTCTGTTTAGTATTTAGTAGCAGAGATATAGAAAGATGTTGCAGCCACTTGATTTCAAGGGGGGAGAGGCCTTTGGATAGTTACAGATAGGCTGTCTCTGCTATTTTTTCAGTGGACTGTAGATGATATTTACAAGTAATTGCACTCCTCCCTGTACTATTATGCGCTTATTATGCAAATAGATCTTTGCTCCTTATATGACTAAATTAAATAAGTTATTCTGATCTTTCTCTCTGAATTGTAGCATTATATTACTATGAGTCTGGAAATGTTTTGAGCTTTCGACTTGCATTCAATAGAGAATTTCAGTTTTTAGTTATTCTTCAAAAAATCCTGTGGGTCTAAACGGCTGCTTATCAAGCGATAGCGGCTCATTAGTACTCAATGTCGCTATGCAAGAATAGCTACTGCGCCTGCGCATGTGACCGAATGAACCCGGAAGCTCCAAAAGCTGGGAAAGTACCCGTGCAGTCAAAGAAGGATTTAGAAGACAGAAGAACCGACCAGAAGAAGGGCGGGCAGCCCACGACACAGAGCCTCATGCACGGTGCATGACGGAGACTGTGATTGGATGCGGAGCCTTGTGCACAGCGCGTGATCGAGGCTGTGATTGGACAGAAGTTACGAAACCAGCACGTGTCGCGGATGCGGTCGGTTGTATGGGTATAATACCGGGAGTGTCGCGGGGAATAAACGAGATCTGCTTCCACCACATCGGTGACTGAGAGACTCTGTCTGAGCGAGCACGGACAGCCTCAGGTAGGGAGGATGGACAGCCATGGGAGGGGATAGCAACAAAATCCATATGAAATCATCAGGAATCTTTTCAATGCAAAACACTATGTAAATATGAGGTCATTGCTATGCTAGTTTAAGAGTGGATATATATATATATATCCCATATGGAGATTTTCCCTATTATATTTCCATATTCCCTATGGATTTATAAGAATTATTAAATGTGAACCAATAATGGAAACTAAAATTAAAATCAAGTGTATAGTAATTTTTTTTTTTGTTATATAATTATATTATGCCATTCTTATGTTCCCTGAACCTATATTTGTATATTTTGAAAATTTAGTTCTGGCTTTCCAAACTAACAGACAAAACGTCTTACGGGGATTTTATTTACCTAGAGATCAGTCTGAGATTTTCTTAATGGCAATATGAACTAAGTGTATTGGAACTATTCCTCACAAAAATAGCAAAAAAATGTCCTCAAGAATTTTCAGTGGTTTTGGTTGATTTGTTGTTTTCAAACTTCTGTTATTATGCTAGTAGAAAATGTAGAAATATCAATAACAAATACTGCAAGATGCTAAATGGGTTCTGAAGGCCAGTGACTTGGATGAAACGATTTGCAAACTACAGTTATAAAATAGAACTCTGATTAAAATTTTGTTGCTTTCTCAAGAGCAAGTACCCTGAAGGTAAGCATTCAAAGTTTAAATTAAATACATCTGTCTCTTTACTTGAACTGTAGCTGCATCAAGTTCAGAACTAAAACCAGATATATCATTTCTCTGTGTTGATCAATTATTTCATGAAGATACAATTTTTATCTCTCTAGTCCTTGCCTAGCAGTTAAACTTTCTTTCAAAAGAGGTTTTGTGTAATCCGGGGACAGAATTGCAACTGGTTGTGATTTTGCTGATTGCTAAAGAATAGGTGTGTAGAATTGAATAAGTTTATCTTGCTTAGTATCTCTCATATAGTGGGAGACTAAATCTACTATACGACTCAGATAAGATTCCTATATCAAGATTTTTAAAAGCGACTAATGAATTTGAATGCTTCAATTCTGAGATGGGCACCTGGGGTAAATAATTTTCTTTTTTTCTTCTATTTGCTTGTATTCTGAAACTTCTGAGCAATCTTACAATGTAAATTGAGGCTCATTACAGAGCTTCAGCTTAGAGTTTGCAAGTTTGCTAATAATTTCTCAGGATTCTAGCTGAAAGAATTGTAAGAAAGTTTGAATGAAATAAATAAATCTTAAGATCCTGTGGAAAATTAATAGTATAGCAGGGACTAAAATGTAAAAGTTCTAAAGAAAGAATACTCTTAAGGAGAAAAAAAAAATACAACAGTTGCTGAAAGCTTGGACGAACACAGTAAAGCAATACAGGCAAAGAGAGTGGGATCAAGCTATACTGGGAAAGCTGTTAGGAAAACATGTTATGGCTACTCTGAATTTCAGTACTGAGATGGGAATTTACCATAGCATATATAAATGTTGTTGCTCTGGCTATGACTGAACCTCTGAATGAAGAAACTAGCACTGAGGCGTTCTTAATCCAGGATGAGAGTAGAGGACAACTCAGTTAACAAATACAAATATAAATTAGTATTCTCCATACTGTGATTAATTTAACATACTGTGAAAATAAACATGCTGTTAAATGAAGAAAAGGCAATATTATTAAAATTAAAATTTGTTATGGTTTTGTGATTTTTGTTGTCGGTATTCCACATCATTACATCATGTAAAGCACGGGCAGTTAAAGAGTTAATTCCCTGGTTACTGCAAACTGCCTTTTTTGGTGTGTGTCCCTGGAGGGGGAAGGGAGGAGGTGCACTCCCCAGGGGTGTTTGCATTGGAGGGGGCGAGGGGTGAAGCCGCCTGGGAGACGTGGGGTGTGTTTCTTCCTGCCCAGTGGAGAAAGGACGTGGTCCTCCTGCAGTTCACTGTGTAAGATTTTCAGCCTGTAAACTCTCTGTTACAATTCTACTAGCCTCATTTTTGATTTATTTATTAAAATTACTTGTTCCTCCTCAGATTGGTGCTGCTGTTTTTGTGTTAGATCCGCCTAGGAGATAAATTATCTGTCTCTATCAGTATTCTCATTGGGTTATTTACCCACCTTGAATGGGGAAAAATCTAAGCAAGAAAACAAGAAACTATTCAAACAAATATATTTAATCACACTGTGTAAAGAGCTTTAGCATTGTACTTTCTGTTTTAACTGCTTTCTAAGATATTGTACATAGTTCAATCCTAGAGTCTCTGAATCCTGGTATATGGATGGAAGTATGCAGCATCAAGGAGGAAATAGCACTGGATCCTGGTCAAATCTTCTCTTCCTAAACTCTTACAGCAGAAGAACATGAAATGAAAACAAAATGAAAATTAAGTACTGTGATATATGGGGTGTTATGTTGTCCTTCTGGCAGCTACTAGTCGGTCTGATGTTGTGAGAAATGGAGTAAGAGAATACAGGTAGTCCTACACGACAAGGATTGAGCAAGAGTTGGGAAACCAATAACTCTGGGGAAGCTGTGGTCACAAAAATTTTAATGTTGACACTCTGCAACCTTGAAGATTAAGACTAGGGTGTTTTAACAAAGCAGAACATTCTTGAGGGGATGCCTTAGAAGGGGATATATCAAAAACTCAGCCTCGGATAGGCTTTAAATCCCATTGTATGTGGTTTGGGAAACTGGGGTAGGGAACTGTGGTCAATGATAAGGGTATAAATACTTGCTGATTGTTTGTTATGGTATGTGTCTACCCGTTCGGACACTTACTTTTGCAAAAGTTTCTGAATAAAGTATGTTTGACAGAGAATCCTGCCTAAGCCTGGATTATTGGACACAAGCATTGCTCACATTACATTTGATCTTCTACCTTGTAGAAAATAAACAGTAAAAAAATACATACTAAACTATATTTGTAGTAGAAGTTTTTTGTCTTCAGTTGCAAAACAGTAATTTTCTTCTAGTAGCTAGATACATAGAGGTTAGGTTTACAGGGTCTGCCAGAACTACCTTCAGCCTGAAAAATTTGAACTGCTAGACAATACAGGGAGAAAGAATCTGTTATTTGAATGATTCAGAATACAAAACACATCGTAGGGGCCTTGAGTTTTTCTCTGAGGGAATGTCTAAGGAGTCTGAAAGGTCTAGGAAGACTTATTCCCCTAAATTAAAGTAAGTCTTCATTTTTTTTTCCCCACTGAGAATAATCTTAGTAGCAACAAAAGCTTTAATTATTGATTAAACTTCAATCACTAGAAGTATATTCCAAAATCTATTATAATATCCTACACACTGATAAATAATTTAGTAAAAATATTATTTATTGAGATGGGGCTTAGTTTAGTGCAGCAAAGCACATAACCATAAACTTTAAGAGTAAAAGTCAGTAATACTCATGTATGAGAATAAACACAATAATGAATAGTGTATCACAATTATGAATTAAGGGGAAAAATATTTAGAAACTCTTAGAAGGTAATCTTATGAAATGAAAACAAGTGAATATGCATATTTAGATATTTGCTTGAGAAATATCTTCTTTTTTACAACAAGGAACACAATTTTGGACTGACTTATTTAATGTTTTGTACCTTAGAGAAGTTTAATAAATCTATGAAACTTGTTTTAAATGCAAAGTAAATATGATTTCATATACTGTAGCACTTGTTATTCAGATGACATATAAAAAAAGTAAATATTAGGTACAATTGTTTGAAAGAATGTGCGTGTTTATAATCTCCCCTTTTCATTCAGCTTGATTAAGTCAAATCTGGATGTTATGAGTTTTAGCTAGATAATACTTTCTAAATTGGAGGAAAATATTTAGTTATATATATGCCTTTATTATTAAATCACATACATTTTCCTATGTAAATATCTGAAGGCAGAGAACAGTGACAGTAACACCAGATTTACAATAACATTTTAATGATGTACAAGCCAGGAACAAGTCTTATCTGTTACAGTTTACTAAACTGAAATGTCCTGTGCACTTTGCAGGAAATTCATATTCAGTGCAGATATAGCTAATATCTCATGCAATCTATTTTAAAAGATTTCACAGAGTAATTGGTGGACTTTTTACCTTTCCTGAAACTCTATTGAAAGACACCAGGTTAAGATTACTTGTCCAAAATATATATTTTTTAAAAAGTTGCATTTCTTCAAGTATGAAAAAAAGCAAAAGTACAACTTGGAATCTGGGTGAGGAAAACTGCTGGAATTTGTAACAAGCATTGGAAACACTACCACAGAGATAAAGTCTATCACTAAAAAGTCCAACCATGCAGCAAAATCAATTCATTTAATAAAGCTATTTCTGAATACTTAAGTCTTCAACTGATCCAATACTGAAAAAAATGTTTTCTTCTCATAACTCTTTTTTTAGTAAGAGCTTTGAGAGATTTAGACAGAATTTTCAACCTCTTATATTGCTTAGTTTTGATCTGTGATGAGAATCTTAAATCAATGTTTTATTAATACGAGGGAGTCACTGTCATGATTTGCCTCTAGAGATAAATATCAGAGCTAATGCATGTGACTGTTATCTTTGTTTTTACATTTAGGATGTGTGATCTTTGAGAAATGTTATTTTCTTCTCCACTGTTATATTGATAACATTCTCAATGAAGTCAATAAGATTTTACTCATTGACTTCAATTACAGAAGACTGAGGTTTGGTTTTTTTCTCCTGTCTGAAATTCTCAGAAGCTTTTGTTGTAGTGTTTACGTATGACATGCAGAATTATCTGCTTACATATTGCATATGTATGAACAACAAACATCAATGTTGGAAAGGAAGGTAAAAATGCAAAAATAAAAAAAAAGCCTTGTTATATTCATGAAACCATAAAATATTCCAAGCTGAAAGCAACTCACAAGGATTACGCAGTCTGTCTCCTATTGTTATATAATGAAAAACCATATTGAATTAAACACATCTGCAGCACTAAAGATATCACAAATAATATTTGCCATGGAAAAAAAATAATAATTTGAAGAAGCTTTCAGAGTCTCTGGAAAGTTTAAAAGCTTTCCTGCACTACATCCAGATAAAAACAAGACATCATTTGGGGGATTGAGGATGAAGGCAGGAGGGGAAGAATAATAAAAAGAAAAAAAAGGAAATAATCTATGCATTATACTAACAACACAAAACACTAAAGCATCAATATGAGGGAACAGACCCAATATGATTCATATCAAAATCCCTCTATTTCTCTTTTTTTCCCCTACTTTCTCAGAGAGTTTCAGGCTTTTCAAAATGAATATCTTTTTTGTTGATATGAGGGGCTCATTTACTCTTAGAGCTCTTCAACAATGCATAAATGATTGGATTTTCTTTGGAGAAAGGAATTGCATCAGTTCCTTGGTCACCAGACCGCCTAATAAATCTCCTTAACTCCTTCTGTCTTTATATATTTAGTAACTGCAGCAGGACATTCATACTAGCATAAGACGTGAGCACAAAATTTGCTAGCACTGTAGATGTTAAATTCAACATACCTGAGTTAGTGAAATAACTTCCTCACTTCCAAATGAGCAATCCAAACTTCTACTACAGCCTCATAGTAGTACTTTTTAGTTCCTAGTGTTTAGATCTGCCATGCCAAGAATGGCAAAGAACATCATCCTTTGAAGCTGTCAGCATTTTACATTAATGTGCAGTCCTTTTCCAATCTTAGTAAACGTATATTAGTCCACTTAGACTGAAGAATTCTGGAGTTTCAGAATCATGCAAGAAATCACAAAAGGTTTTCCTTCCACCGTATGAGAAGAGTAAATATCTTTTCTATTTCTGATCAATATTATTTAATGCATTCTTGTGTTTTCTGGAAAGCGGCAGCCACCCTGCTTCACTCAGCCCCTGCGAGGCAGGCAGCGGTGGGTGATGCTGTGCAGGAAGCTGGTGAACAGCACTATCCACACACTCTGTGTGGTGTTGGTGGATGCGGGCAGAATAGCAGCAAAGTGATGCATCTATGACTGGGTGGCAGCTGTCAGAAACCCCAGCTACAGGAAGAAAGAGTTGCTTTACCCCTAATCTGGATGGACTGAACTAGATCCTTAAGTTCTGTATAATGAACGAGGCTGTTCAAGCTGCAGGACTTCACATAAGACAAGTTGCTGGTCTTTGCATTTCACCACAGAGAGCTACTTTCATTACATGGCGCAAGAGTATAGGGAAATATTTAGTTTTTTTTTTTTTAAAAAAGAAAAAGGATAGGCTGGGTCAATGGAATGAGGCCAATTGTATGAAGTTCAACAAGACCAAGTGTTGGATCCTGCATTTTGATAACAACAAACCCATGCGATACTATAGGCTTGGGGCAGAGTGGCTGGCAAGATGTGTGGAGGAAAAAGACCCAGAGTACTAGTTGACAGCCAGCTGAACATGAGCCAGCAGTGTGCCCAGGTGGCCAAGGAGGACAATGGCATCCTGGCTTGTATCAGAAATAGTACAGCCAGCAGGAGCAGGGAGGTAATCATCCCTCTGTACTAACTACTGGCGAGGCTGTACCTCAAGTACTGTGTTCAGTTTTGGGCCCGCCACTGCCAAAAAGACATTGAGGCTCTGGAGCATGTCCAAAGAAAGACAACAAAACTGGTGATGAGTCTAGAATGCAAATCTTATGAGGAGAAGCTGACAAAACTAGTGCTGATTAATCTGGGCAAGAGGATGCTCAGGGGAGACCTTATTGCTCTCTACATCTACCTGTAAGGAGGTTGTGGCGAGGTGGGGATTAGCCTCTTCTCCCTTGTAATAGTGACTGGACAAGAGGTAATGGCTTCAGGTTGTGCCAAGGGAGGTTCATATTGTATATTAGGAAAAATTTCTTCCCAGAAAAAGTGGTTAAGTATTGGAACAGGCTGCATAAGGAGATGGTGGAGCCATCACCCCTGGGGATCTTCAAGAAGCATTTAGATGCGGCACTTAGGGACATGGTTTAGTGGGCATAGTGGTGATGAGTTGATGACTGGACTAGATTATCAGTGGTGTTTTCCAGCTGTAGTGATTCTTAAAAATCTCCACAACTGCTCAAGCAATTTCTTCTTAAGCCTTACCTACAATACCTACTAGAAAGTTTTACATTTTTTTCCTAATGTTTAACTTACAGGGATTTTTTTGTTACAATTTACTTTTTTTTTGTCTTTTCCACTAAAACATGAAGAAACTATTTTTGTTACTTTTTCAGAAGCCTTTTGGATGTTTCAAAATAGTTATCATATTCCTTCTTGATCTTCTTTAGAACAATGACTGTCGTTCTTTCAGGATTCTGTCAGATGGTGTGTTTTGATTATTATCAGTCTCCTGTGCAATCAGCTTGGTAAGTCCATGACTTTATGTATTTCTCTAGATCAGCCTTAGAGGTGTACAATGAAGTGGAGAGATAATTTTATGTTTCATACTGTTTACATAACCCAGCATGACTTTTCAGCAATATCATTTCATTTGTTGACTTGTTTATAGACTGTGGTCTGCTCTAACATTTGGACTCTATCTTCCTAATTTTTGCCATCTTGTGTTTGTTCAGTCTTCATTCCTATCTTGCTTTTCTGTCTAGTGAATATTATTTTTAAATTTTATTTCTGAGAAAGTACCTTGAATTTTTCAAGATCATTTTGAATTCCCATCTATGCTTGTGGTAATATTCTTTCTGATGAAATTTACTAAACTGATGAACATTATATCCACTTTTATCATTTACCACCAATATTTCTCACTAAAAAAATGTCCCTCAGTACAACAGCTTTTTGAACACTGCCAGGGACGATGACTCTAACACCTTCCTGGGCATCCTGTTCCAGAGCCTGACCACTCTCCTGGAGATTTCCTAACATCCAACCTGAATCTCCTCTGGCGCAACTTGAGGTCATTCCCTCTAGTCCTATTGCTAGTTACATGGGAGAAGAGGCCAACTCCCACCTTGCCACAACCTCCCTTCAGGTAGTTGCGGAGAGTGATAAGGTCACCCCTGAGCCTCCTCTTCTCCAGACTGAACAATCCCAGTTCCGTCAGCAGCTCCTCATAAGGCTGTGCTCCAAACCCTTTACCAGCTTCGTTGCCCTTCTCTGAACACACTTCAAAGATATTCAATGATAAACTGCTATTTCATCATCTATACTCCAAATTGCTGTAAAATGAAATCTTTGAGGCCTAGTCAACTTGATTACATTGGATCTATCAAACTAACCAAGATTGTACCAGGCTGATGTATTGTCTCTCTGTCAATGATAATAACGGTCATAATTGACAGTTATCTTTTTAAGTAAATATATATATATATGAAAAATGAGTTCATACCTTTGGCATTAACTATCAATAGCTTTCCTTCTCCACTGAGTGGCACATCAGCCTAGCTTTCCCTCATGCTACTTAATTGCCTTCAGGTTACAATTATATCTTTTGTTTGTCTCTCAGAGCTTGTAGTAAACATCTTAATTCACTTCCATGATATATTATACATGTTGCGATTAAGATGTATATTGAGCTCATCTTTTAACCTGAATGTTCTTTACTATCTTACTAAATCGATCCGTTATTGCTAACTGGAAATAAACATAGTTTGTTGAGACATACTATCTAAAATATTATTTTTTATTATTTTACATAATTCTTATTTCTGGATAAAATTTCATGTAAACTCTTATTTTGTTGTTGTATTTATCCAAGTTACAATTCACTCCGACATTCACTAAGCTCTTTTGCTTTGTAAAAGCTATGTTTTCATCAAACTACTTTAGCCATAGCAAAGATCAAGAAGTATTTCAAGAATGCCCTCCCAAAGTTGCTGGACTGTCTGTTCTCTTTTGGTTCTCCTTTGAGTAGATGCTTAGGTAAAGTTCTTTCTCTGTATATCTCTCTTTGTTTAAATCAATTTCTACCTTCAAGCTCAGAAATCGTAAATCTGGATATTGTTCAGTAGTTTGGATGACTACCATTTTTAGAGAGATTTAATATATGACATACTAGATGTTTGGAATAAGATGTATGCTATTTTTCTATCAAAGTTGCCAGACATCATACCTGAGATATGTTGATCTGTAATATAAAGGAGATATCAGGTAAGGATTGAAATACCTAGACAGTCAGTTTGGAAAAAATCGGAAAATTCTATGTTTCAGGATAGCTTGCCATTGGTCTAATTGTAGTATAATCTCCCTTAAATGTGCTAACAACATTGACTTTTTTTTACAAGAAGGAAGGAATGCTAACATTAATACTAAAGCAGACCCAGTATTTCCTTTTATTGCTGAAGGAGACAAATTTGGAATCTGAACCCAGCACAGAGATTGTGGCTTAATTCTTTTTCTGTAGGGAGATTAATAAGGTAACTTATGACAGTTAAGGCATCCACTGTTCAATATTCCTTCCCACAAAAGGAAAAGAGAAAGAAAACTGACTCAAACAGACAATAATGGAAATGAAAAGAGTATTCTTTCTGAGACTAGTCCTCACCTGTTTTTGTCTTTGTGGGTAAGTGTCAAGACTACAAATGAAAAAACACAAAATGAAACCTGCATGCAGAAAAAAAAAAAAGAATGAGGATATAGAATCAATCTTTATCCTCAAGTAGCCATTTAAATGTTTTTTTATAGACTTAAATAGCTCCAGGAAGGCCAAGAACTTTTTACAGTTCTGAAATCTGGATATTTCACTGAGAGGTAAGTGATTCAAATTTGAATTTTTCCCACACTTGAATTCATATATCAAAACGAAGTTGCAGAAGTACTGATCTTATTGATACATCAGTATGTGATCTGTTGTGCTGATGCGCACTCTATGATTCTAAATTTTTCTTTCTTCTTCCCTGGTGAAAAGATAAATGCCTCTACTTTATTCAAAATTACATAAAAAACAAATTGCAATACTTCAGAATTGTTTAAGAAACAGGATTCTTATCCTCTAATCAACTGTTTAGAATTCTCAAGTTGTTTATATTATTTAATGTCCTCTTAGGTTTCTTATCATATTTTGAAACAGGTTTATTTTCTGTATTATTTTCCTAGGATGAAAATAATAGGAAATTTGAACAAAGAAAGTTAAGAAAAGGGCATGGACAGCTCGTTGGCAAATTGGTTTAGCACTACATTTTTTCAAGAAGGCTTGACAAGAAGCATTTTTTACTACAGTAAGCCATTGCCAAATCCTGTCTGTTCTCAGATCTGTGGATGCAATAAGAGGTTTTTGGCAACCTGACAACTAAAAATTAAAGTAGTAGCAGAACAAATTCCTTTCTTAGACACTTACTGCTTCCAACTGGCAAGGAATTGTAGTCCTAATGAGAAAACAGGTCTTAAAAGTAATGAAGCTTCTTGATTTCAGTTGTTTACTTTAAAAAAGTCTCATTCTATGGAGTGCTTATTTTCAGTTCCAAGTTTTAAAAAATACCGTTTGTATCACTGTTGGACTTGTACCATTATTTAAAAAGATAAACATTAAATGATATTAGCTTTAGAGAGGAAGATTATCTCAGTTCTTAAATTACATCTGCTCCTAAATCTTGATATTAAGGTAGACAGTAGTTACAAGGAAAATAAGCATGCTTCATACCCACTCTTTTCTGTCTTTGAAAGGAAATATGTCTTCTGTGGAAATGCTGACATACTGGCATTAATAGAAACTATCATATAATTAAAATAACACACTAAATCTTATACATGAATTTATTTAAACACACGGAATGATTTGTTTTCATTTGAACAGTTATATTTAAAGATAGCTGACATTTTATCTTCCTTAGTATGGTAATGTGCTAAAATTGCAACATAAAAAAGTGGGTTTTGTTGTTTTTCATTTCTTCAACCAACAACACAGATAATTGATCTTTTATAAATTGACTTAAAACAAGTTTCAGTGACAGCATACTAAAAGTATCAACTTCTGAAAAACAATAAAGCAAAACGAATAGAGGAAATGATTTGAAATAGTATTTCTCACTTTTATCGCTTTTTGTTAACTTCACAATGTTGTTTATCTTCACTTTACTAAATCTTTCAACACTGTCTTCCATAACATCTTCATAAACCTACTGATGAAGTACAGACTATATAAATGAACGATAAGGTGGAATGAAAACAGACTACTGCTGGATTCATAGGATTCAGAAAAGCAGCATGAATTGCAGCAGGAAGCCAAACACCAGTGGGGTATATCTGTAACATGGAATCCTTTGACTGACAACTTATTTCAGGAGTGAAGGTTTCTGGGATTGTGGAAGGAAATATTATGGAGGGCTTGTGATCCTTCTACTAACTTATGACTGCTTGTTCATAAACTCGTGAATTGTTCTATCTCCTAAGTAAAATCTTCTTGTATTTCCAATCTATGGAATAACTAGGATTTTTTCACTACAATTGTGGCCAACCAAAGTTTTTTTGAGTTTCTAAGGGGGACAAAAATTTTAATGAATAGGACCTAGGAGAGCCAGATTTTCTTCTTTGCTGATTAAGAATCTCATCCAAAGTCTATTTTGTATGGGCTATTGGACAACTGACTCCAGTGTCCTTCAGATCTTATTTTAATTTCTTTTATTCCTCCATTCCTCATCTACTCATTATATATTCACTCTCTTCCTTAACTGTTTCCAGTCTTGTTCACTTAGGGGTCAAGCTGTTTAGAGATTTTGTTCTAGCACGACATGTGTTCTCTTTAAGTGTCTGTATGGTGCCTGAGACAACATTGTTTGCCATACATTACAGCATTATTTAAGTGTTCCAAACAAATAAGCTCTTATTATAATAAGAACCACACAAACAAGGAAGAATGCAGTGTCGTGGCTCAGAACATTGTATAGTTGAATGAGATAAGATGCACAAAAGGTGAAAAGTGAAATATTCAGAGATAAACCTAAGCAAGACGATTTACACAAGACAACAGGAAAGCCAGAAAGATAGTCCTATCTGCTGGAGCATACTCCAGCTAATTCTGTATTTTCAGGTCAAATATTATTGATACCGTGTAGGCTACTGTAAACTTTCATTATGTTCAAACTGGTGATAATAGCAGTATAATAGCATCTTTTGGTACAAAAACTTTTTGCAATTTAAAAAAAAAAAAAGCAACTATTAAGTTACTGAAATATGAAGAATGTTTTATAGAAACTTGTAATGAGATAGCTGAAAATTTACTGTAGCAAGAAACTTTAATTTGGCTCATTTTTTGAGTCTCCATAAAGAAATAGCCTTCAGGTTTTTTATCATAGATTTTTTTCAAGTTATCATGAGAAACATTTAATGTTGTCAACTTCCAACATGTGCAATGAGATCTTTAATGACTCTTTCTAGCTTGAGATGCAGTCTTGGGTTTCAGAGTTTAGAGTTTTAAAACTTTTAACTCCATCAACTTAATTCAGACTTTTGCCAGATTATTAGAAGATTTCAACTCATGAGACAAACTTGAATCAGCCATCCTTGACACAAGTTTCAGAACTGATGTGGTATCAACAGTTTACGGGCCTGTTCGGCCCAGTTCCTTGACTAATGGGGTGGGGGGACCCACAGACCCACGCACCGGGAAAGGGGAGAATGGAAAAGGGTAGAGATGTGGGCCTAAAAACAAAACAGCAGCAACGATCTGAGGAGGAAAGCTAATTTACTAAATAAGATATTGGAATGCAAGATAACACAATATAATAAAATATAATTGGAATTGAGTCTAATAAATCAAATAAAATGAGAGGTGTCCAAAAAACCAAAGGCCTTACTCTAATGCTGAAGACTAGATGTCCAGAGAACAGACACTCAGCCAAGATGAGCAGAAAAGAAAAAGGGCACGTCTCGTGATCCACAAACAGTTTTATCTTTCCCTCTGAGCGGGAAAAGGAAACAGAACAACACGAAGTCCTCTGGGGTATGTATTCTTCTTGTATTCTTCTTCTGAGAACCAGGTACCTGGAACTATCCATGACCCATGGTACTGGAGCATTAACTCTTTAACTCCCAGAACACTACATGATGTTATGATGTGGAATACTGATAAGAAAAATCATAAAACCATGACACCACTTTACCCACTGAGGGCTGCCTCTTGAACCTTTTCTTTGATGAGGAACTCAGATGTTGCCACTCCATGGACTGTCATTTTGATTCCTGCTTGTAGTGATGACTCTACATCTCATCATCAGTGAAGATTAAATCCAAGGTACAGTAACCTCCAGCCTCATATTAATTCAATTGGCTAACAAAATTGCATACAATTTTCTTTCTGCTCCTGTGTGAGCTTTTGTAGGATCAATGTGAAGCTTCGCAGCATTCCAACACTGCCACCATATTTTCCAATGTATTGAAGTTGATATTCATCTCTATACACAGTTCCCTGATTGTAACCCACAGATTTGTGCAGGTGAACTGATTGAGAATCTCTTCACTTTGTGGTGTGACAGCTGCTCATGGCCATCCAGAATATGTCTTATCTTTCACATCACTGGTGTCACTGCTGGAATGCACCACCCACCACCTCACTATGCTGACATCTACTGTTTGATCTCAACAAATGTTCAGCAAGCACTGATGAATATCAGTAGGCACAGTTTTTTCCACATAGAAGAATTCAATTATACATTTTTGCTTTGTACACAATTCCATGTGAGACATCATTTTGTCAGACTGTCCCCCTACATCTAGATCAGGTTGTTCAGAGCCCCACCAAACCTGACCTTGAGTGTCTCCACCAGCTCTAAGAGTAACCTGTTCTAGTGCTTCACCTGCTTTATCATAAAAATGTTTTCCTTCTATCCAACCTAAATCTCCCCTCTTTTAGTTTGAAACCACTTCGCCTTATCCTACCACAACAGACTGCTAAAGAGTCAGGTTAATGTAAATGCATGTTTATGATTCCAGAAGGATAAATTACTGGGCAGCACAAAGGACCCTTAGCTGCTGGTGCCATAGCTTGTAAGGTGATATAGTAGTAACTTGGGCAGCATCTGGGACTTCATCTTGCAGCTCTTTACCCAAATAAGTAATCTATAGTATTTTTTGGCTTGTCATTGTGGGCTGGAATAGAATTATCCCACTGATACACATAAATCAAACTCAAACTGAGTGTTTCTCAACTAGAATTTGTAAATTGACCTGTCATTAGCATCACCCATATCACAGACCATTAAATAAATAAATAAATAAATAAATAAATAAATAAATAAATAAATAAATAAATAAATACAGGCAACTTAAAAAAACTTATTTTCTGGCCTTTCTTCCAATAGAACATCATACAGTAGTAAGTGACTAGAAATCCTCTTCTTTGGCAGTGCTCTTGCAGTTACTAAGGATATGAAAACTTGAACATAATTCTACTCCTCGTGTACAAAGACTGTAATAGTGAAAGTCTTTTATTATGCCAAAATAGTAACTATCAAGAAAGGATAAAAATCCACAATGATAAACCACTGAAAGTAAAAATAATAATTAAAAAAAAGAAAGATGGAAATTCTGTAAAATCATGAACAAAATAATACCAGTTAAAAAATAATTATTTTTATATGATCAACTCTATGGGTTACATCATTCCTAGAGCCTTCCAGACTCTAGTTTTGCCCTATAGCACATGTTGCAATCTTCAGAGAAGCCTCTACTAATTCACACAACCCATCACAGGTATGATATGAAATTTGCTGCCATTTCTAAAATGTAACATCTATGTTTGCAAAAAAAGGCTACATCTTACTGTCTCAGCTTTGATCCTGGGAGGGCCTAAAATCAATAGAGACAGATACTCAGTTATTTCTATGATTACTACCTGATCTTTCGATAAGCCTCATATGTCTCATATGCTCTTATGTGCATAACCTCACCTGATTCTTGCTATTGTTGTTAGCATCAGGAAAATTATCTACTTTAGAAGATAATCAGTTCTACTTTCAGCTAAGTACACAATAAGTCTTTGTTTGAAGAACTGATTTTATTCTATCACATTCCTTACTAGAATTGACACTTCATTTGCATAATAGTTTTTTTTTTCTTATCAAATATACTGATAGTGCTGCTACCTACGTATTTGTAAGGCTGTCAAGATGATACAGTCCTGTAATGTGCAAAGGCAGTGAAGAATATAAAGTTTTCCTCTTGAACAATTGACATTTGAGAAAAAAATAAAATTTCATAATCTTATTTATAATAGAATTTTCACTATTTTTGCTCTCACATTACCAAATATTACCATTGCCAAATACCAAAAGTGAAAATATTAAGAGAAGAAAAGCCTTCACTGTAAGTCATGTTACGCACTGTTTTCTGTTCTTCAACAGACAAATTTTTTAAAGAATTTTATACTCCAGGTTGGAAAAGTAAATTTTGGGAGTGTTTGACAGGGATGTGAATTTCTTTCAGATTCCTGCTTGATGATAGAAAAAATTGTTTGGGGAATATTTCTCATTCAAAATTCAGAACTCGAATTTCAAACGAGAAATCAGAATTCAACTTCAAAAAACAGCAATATTATACCTATCTGTGAAAAGCAAAGTGCAAATCGTAATCTTTGATGACTGTTATTGCTTACAGCAAATACATCCTTAGAAGTGGCAGGGCAATTTGAAACCTCCAGTTTAATTGCTGCCTTACTCAATTACTGACCTACTTTGGAGTTAAGCAGACACAAATACCTTCTTAGCTAAAATGCTACATCACAGGAACTCTCCAATCCCTGAAATGAAGTATAATCTGGGCTGAGGAATGCTATGTGCATTAAATAAATAACTGTCCTATAGAAGACGTCTATCAAAGGAAAATCAATGTGACATTAGCCAATGAAAGTCAATTTAGGCAATATTTAGAGTACGATTGTTACATTGTTTTCTAGCAGTTTGTTAAAAACCCAGCTTGAACTGAATGTGGCTAGGGATGCCAAGAAGAACAAGAAAGGCTTCTACAGGTACCTCAGGCAGAAAACGAAAGTCCAGGAGGGCGTACCCCCACTAGTGAGTGACACAGGCAAGCTGATAACCACAGACAAGGAGAAGGCTGAGGTACTTAATGACTTTTTTCTTCAATCTTCTCTGATGACTGCTCACAACACAGCCCTCAAATGTTTGGTTTGGTAGGAGGGGATTGGAGAAGCAATGTCCCTCCCTCTGTAAGTGAAGATCAGGTTCGTGACAGCCTGAGGAACCTGAACATCCACAAGTCTATGGGTCCCAACAAGATGCATCCCAGAATCCTGAGGGAAATAGCTGTTGTAGATGCCAAGCCATTCTCAAAGATATTTGAAAAGTTGTGGCAAACAGGTGAAGTCCCTGGTGATTGGAGAAAAAGCAACATCACACTTATTTTTAAAAAGGGTAAAAAGTACGACTCTAGGAACTACCGACCTTTCAGTCTCACCTCTGTGCCAGGGAAGATCATGGAACACATCCTCCTGGAAGGTATCTTAAGGCACATGTAAGGCAGGGAGGTGATATGGGAGAACCAGCACGGCTTCATTTATGGCAAATCCTGCTTGACCAACCTAGTGGCCTTCTATGATGGTGTCACTGCACCGATGGACAGGAGAAGAGCCACTGATGCCGTCTATCTCAACTTCAGTAAGGCCTTTGATGTGGTACCCCACAGCATCCTTCTCTTCAAATTGGAAAGATATTGCTTTGATATTTGGACTGTTCAATGGATGAAGAACTGTCTTCAGAATCGAGTCCAGAGAAAAGTACTCAATAGCTCAATGTCTGGATGGAGATCAGTGATGAGTGGTATCTCCAAGAGGTCAGTGCTGGGGCCGAAACTCTTTAATATCTTCATCAGTGACACTGACAGTGATGTCAAGTGCACCCTCAGCAAGTTTGCGATAATGACAAGCTGTGGGGTTCACTCAGCACACCAGAGGGACGGGATGCCATCCAGAGGGACCTAGACAGGACTGAGCAGTGGGCTGAGGTGAACGTCATGAGGTTCAACAAATCCAAACACAAGATCTTGCACCTGGGTTGAGGCAATCCTCATCACCAATACAAGCTGGGGTATGAAAGGACTGAGCTCAGCCCTGTCGAAAAAGACCTGGGGGAACTGATGGATGGGAAGCTAGACATGAGACAGCAATGTGTCCTTGCAGCCCTGAAAGCCAGCTGTATCCTGGGCTGCAACAAAAGAAGTGTGGCCAGCAGAATGAGGGAGGTGATCCTGCCCCTCTACTCTACGCTGGTGAGGCCTCACCTGGAGTACCGAGTCCAGATGTGGAGCCCTCAGTACAGGAGAGACATAGACCTGTTGGAGTGTGTCCAGAGAAGGGCGACAAAAATGATCAAGGGGATGGAACACCTCTCCTATGAGGACAGGCTGAGAGAGCTGGGGCTGTTCAGCCTGGAGAAGAGAAGGCTGCGAGGTGACCTGATAGTGGCCTTTCAGTATTTAAGAGGGAGCTACAGGAAAGGAGGGGACAGGCTCTTTAGCAGGGTCTGTGGTGATAGAACAAGGGGAAATGGCTTCAAGCTCAAAGAGAGTAGATTTAGATTAGATATAAGGAAAAAATCTTTTACAGTGAGGGTGGTGAGTAACTGCAACATGTTGCCTGGAGATGTGATTGATGCCGTCTCCCTGAAGACTTTGAAGGAGAGGCTGAATCAGGCCCTGGGCTACCCGATCTAGCTGTGCATGTCCCTGCAGGGGACCACAGGGAACCACAGGAGGTTCGGACTTGACATAATGAAAAATCTGTTTACTCTGAGGATGGGCAAACACGCAGCAGGTTTCTAAAGATGTGTCTGATTCCCCATACCCCGTGTACAAGAGGCCTTTGGATAATATCCTCATTAATATGATTGAACTTTTGGTTAGTCCTGAAGTGATCGGTCTTGGTGATCTTTGAATGTCTTATCCAACTGAACTAAACTGTTTTATTCTATTCTGTTCTGTTTTACTGTAGGAAGAAGAATGTTCTGATGTCCCAATTGATCTTACTAGCAAAGCAGTAGTAATTCAGAAAGAGGAACACTATGAAATTCAAGGCATAAATTCCAGCTTCTTACTAGGCTTCCTGATTTTTCCTGTGGTGTCACTGAACAAAGTAAATCAATTTTTCTCTTACTAAATTCATGTTTTATATATAATTTTAT
The DNA here is from genome assembly GCF_002078875.1 of Numida meleagris. Lineage (NCBI taxonomy): Eukaryota > Metazoa > Chordata > Aves > Galliformes > Numididae > Numida > Numida meleagris. The sequence continues at coordinate 132,622,727 of NC_034410.1, forward strand.
TTCATTTTATTAGAAAATCTTTCTAGTAAAAAAAAATAATTCTGAATTTCATTTCTTTTTTTTTTTCCATATAATAAAACTTCAGTCTTCATGTTCTCCTTTGCTTTTCTTGTTAAATGTTATTTTGAACAAATATTTGAATTCCTAGACACCACTGAAGATAAGAGATGCAATTCTTTTTATCCAGGATAACATTTGAAAGCTCTATACAATTAATTTAATCAAAGTTCAAACAAATTTAATTAGACTTTGGCACTCTTGTGCCTACATTAAGAGTGGAACAAAAGACATATTCGGAAAATGTTTGATAAAGAGGTCTAGAAAAACTTTTAATATATCAATATACCCCACATTAGTTTCACAAAAAATGATATGGTGAAAGTCTTGGTTAGAAAGCGAGATTGCCAAGTAAGTTTGAGTAGTAGTTTTCTTTCCCTGGTGTACACCTACAATGTATTTTCTTAACTGCTTATAGTTGCCAGACTTGCACAGATAATTCACTGCTGCAAAATGAGATACATGTTAGTTAAATTTTATTAATTAATTAATTTATGTAAGGTACCTAGATTAAGGAGACTAATTCTTTCAAAAGGACTAAGAAGAAGGACTACTCCCAACAAAATATTTTCATCAAGCTTTCTAGCTATCTGATAATCTATTTCAGCTCCTGAAGACAGTTTCTAGATGTGATCAGTTTTGCTGTTGGTTTCCTAAATAAACTTTTAAGTACAGATATAAGACAAAGTAAACGATATATCAGGAAGTTTGCTCCTTGTTTAGTAATGGAAGCTGGAGGATGGAGACAGATCTCAGTATTTCAGATCTACCTGGGTCTGAGTTAGCTCATCCATACCTGCAGAATTCATCAAAACCATGTTAAGCAGATTGGAAAAACTCAAGCTCTATATGCAAAATTTAGTTTTCTCAAATAGCTGTAGATAATCAGAAAAGTGAAGGTAGATTGTTTAATGAAATACATTTAGTGGATAGTATTGTACAGAATTGTTCACATGGAGATTTGAAAATAAATATGCTTTGAAGTTTAAATATAAAATTGCAGAGATGAGCAGTGGATTTATAATTACAATGCCAATGTACTTGCATGTCTTTGATCTATAGATAGAATAATAAATATTGATAATAAAACATGCAAGGTTAACATACTCCATACTCACCTACAAATAATTCTATGTAAATCTGGGCTGCTTTTATCAGAAAAATGATATTAATATCATACATGTTAGTATCTCAGATAGAGACACTGTTAATGTCACACAGATTAGGGGGAAGTATTAGGATGGTAGAAAATGAGTGTTAAATGATATAAAACCAAATGAGAAGACACCGAATTTCAGTTTTGATTCTAGGTAGTTTATGCTGTCTCATACATTTCTTAATTCCATGAAGTTTGTTGTGGTTTAGTCCTGCAGGCAGCTAAGCACCACATTGCCTAGTGGGATGGGGGAGACAAATCAGAAAAAAAAAAAAAAAAGAAAAAGTAGAACTCATAGACTGAGGTAAAAACTATTTACTAAGACAGAAAATGAAGAGAAAAATAATAATAATGACAATAATATAAATGTAGCTAACTTTGAAAAATAATGCCTCCTACTTATTTCCATGGAAATTGCAACTGATACAAAGAGCAAAACAACACTGTCCAGTTGAGAAAATTCTCAGCTATACATTGGAGTAAAAAGCTTTAAAAATAGAACAATTAAAAATGAACTGTAATAAAATTCATATGACGTGTAAATTATTAAGCTTTTTCTACTTTCTATAAAATACTTAAAGAAATGTAAAAAGGAATGTGAAGAAGAAATGCAGTTCTTGCATGATGACTTCCCATTCATTGCATTTTCTGCACTTCCTGACTCCCATATTCCTGTTTATTCAGCATTTTCATTAATTAGGCATTGACAGAGCTGACCTACGCATTATTATTCTAGACTATATTGCTATGAGTGCTCAAAGTCTATTCTGTTATTGAGGTTTCTGGCTTTAAAACAAATGTCCAGCCATCTGGGGGATAATATTAATATCCCTTCCTTAATGCAGGAAATAAGTCTATAATGTTTCTAATTTCAAAGGATATAAAGTGGCTTATAATAGGTGTTTCATTGGTTTTATGCCATTCTACCCAGTATGCTTCTCAACACTCCATGATCATAATTAGTTTTGCATTTTGCAGTTTTATGTTTGTACAAGGCTAGCAATTACTGAATCTAATTGACTTTACTCATGTCTGCAACCTTTTCAATGACGGTTGCTGCTAACATAAATATAAACAAAGAGTTTTAGGAAACAGAAGTTTGTCTTTCTATCTTTTCATTCAAGTTCAAGGTAAAGCAATCTTTGCTGTTGATGTTCTCATTATGTGTTGAGTAGATGTGATCTTGAAAAAAAAAGACCTTGTATCATCCAACCACATTATTTTCATATATTATTTAAAATAATAATGTAATAATCACAGAATCATACAATGGTTTGGCCTGGAAGGGACCTTTAAGATCATCTAGTTCCAAGTCCCCTGCTATAGGCAGGGACACCTCCCTCTAGACCAGGTTGCTTAAAGCCCCATCCAGCCTGGCCTTGAATGCTTGAATGGGAGAGGGCATCCACAACCTCACTGGGCAACATGTTCCAATATTTCACCACCCTCACAGTAAATAATTTCTTCCTAATATCTATTCTAAATCTACCCTCTTCTAGTTTAAAATCATTTTCCCCTGTCCTGTTGCTACATGCGCTTATAAAAAGTTCCTCCACAGCATTCCTGTAGGACCCCTTCAGGTACTGGAAGGCCTCTATAAGTTCTCCTCAGAGCCTTCCCTTCTCCAGGCTGAAGAACCCCAGCTCTTTCAGCCTGTCCTTGTAGGGGAGGTACTCCATCCCTCTGATCATTTTCATGGCCCTCCTCTGGACCTGCTCCAACAACTCCATGTCCTTCTTGTGTTGAGGGCTCCAGAACTGGACACAAAACTCCAGGGAGGGTCTCACAAGAGCAGAGTAGTGGGACAGGATCACCTCCCTCAACCCACTGGTCATACTTGTCTTGATGCAACCCAGGATACAGTTGGCCTTCTGGACTGCAAGCACACATTGCTGGTTCATGTTGAATCTTTTACCAATCAATATGCCCAAATCCTTCTCCTCAGGGCTGCTCTCAAGCCATCCTCTGTCCAACCTGTATCTGTGCTTGAGATTGTGCCTACCCAGATGCAGGACCTTGCACTTGCCTTGTTGAACTTCATGAGACTGGCATGGGCCCACCTCTCAAGCCTGTCCAGGTCCCTCTGGGTAGCATCCCTCCCTCCTTGCCCTGTAGAGAAGGACTTGGGGGTCCTGGTGGACGAGAAGCTGGACATGAGCCAGCAGTGTGCACTTGCAGCCTGGAAGACCAACCATGTTCTGGGCTGCATTTAAAGAGGAGTGGCCAGCAGGGAGAGGGAGGTGGTGGTCCCCCTCTACTCGGCTCTTGTGAGGCCCCATCTGGAGTACTGCGTCCAGGCCTGGGGGCCCCAGCACAAGAAAGACGTGGACCTCTTGGATCGAGTTCAGAGGAGGGCGACTAAGATGATCAGAGGGCTGGAGCACCTCTCCTATGAAGAAAGGTTGAGGGAAATGGGCTTGTAATAACACCAAACAGTAAACAAATAAATACAGGAATTTCTAATTCAACTTTACCCTTCTTCTCCTGGGAATTTTCCTTCTAATACTGGCCAGAACCAGACGTAGTATATCATTCTTATATATTCTTAGGTGCTGCTACCCAACAAATGTAAATGAGAACCAGATGATGCAAATTGTGGTGGTGATGGTCTTGCTAGGCACTCAGTATTTCCTTGACAAACACAATGGGAATTTGAAATGGAGGCAGGATTTTACTGGAGAAACCTAATAATTAGACCTTACTGAGTAGTCCAAATCTCCATCTTCTGCCTGAATACCTTTTCATGAATAAAAGTCAGAACAATTCTTTAAATCTGTTAATTTTCCTTAAAGACTTTCCTTATTTTTAAAAGTTTGATTTAGAACATTATATATAAATGCTGAAGCTATCATAACTATTTATGTGTGTATAGTTAAGTGAAAATTATTCAGAAAAAAAGGTATTAAATGTAGTAACAGTTAAAAGAAATTCTGAATATCAAGCAAGAGTAGATCACATATTTCTAAATGTCTTTGTTAATTAGCATAAAACAGTTTTCAGCATTGCCTAGTTAAAAATTCAGAAGCTCTGCACTTTCATGTTGTTGAATGAAAAAACTTTCTTACTAAAAATATTTGTGAAGTGCTCACAGTTCACCTTTGAAATCTCTGGGATTTTTTTACAAATTCCTAAAGCGTAGCCTTGGAAATTCTCTTGGAGGTTTCTTTCACTACTCTTCCAAAATATTTCAAGGTGTTGGACTACAGTCTTGAGCTTGCTTGTGGCAGTCATGTCAGAGATAATTCAGTTTCAAATGTTCTGACATTGTTTTCTTCAATGACATAAAATAAAATTGGAGAAAAGGAGAATTTTAAGATCTATATGTTTCTTACACATTTATTTTTTCATCTTATGACTAAACTAGTTCTAAATGGATTTACTCTGAAATAAAATGTTTCCATTACTCACTGCTGATATCCCAAATACTCATTGCTATTTAATGTGTTGAGCAGCATTCAATGTACAATGCATCCTACAAGCACTGGAAAAAAAGAAAAATGACCAAATAGTTACCAGTATCTAAAGTTGTGTCATAAAGTTGTGATTATAAGTTCAAAACAGATCTACTGATTGTTCCCAGTTATTGGATTTCAGATTGAACCACAAAGATGGCTTGAGGCTCACAAATTACATTTCCCTTAGATGAAACTAGACTAGATGATGCATCCCAGAAGCATACCTAATGTATTCTTGGCATTAATGATCATTTATCTCTTTAGATCAGACAAGGGCTAATCTGATGACACCCCCCCCCCCCTTGAAATGCAGATGTTAAATATTGGATCTTCAGTAGAATCTGTTTTGCTCTATAGATTTTTTTTCTCTAAGGATGAAATAAGTTAAAATGTAGACATATTCTAAGATTTTTGTTTTCTTCTCCTTCTGTTCCTTTGGCATGGTCCCTTAACATCTGTTTCCATCATTCCACAAATTAGATAGAGGTATAGTCTCTGTGTTACATAACTTACAAACTGTATCCAGGCATGAAGGATTTAGTGGCCAAAAGATGGCTAAGAGATCATATGTACTGTTTGGAGTATTTAGCATCTTGGAGGTAGCTCTGACCTATCAGCTGGCTAGTTGTTGTTAGGAGTTAATCATGCAACACTCCTCTCTCCTCTTAGGAGAAAGGCTAGGGGAAAGAAAAAGGGAAAAACCCGACTGAGATAGGATAAGTTAATTTATTAAAAGGAATGTGAGATAATAGAGAATAATTAAGAGTAATGAATCAAAGCAAACCAAAAATAAAATTGGAGAAGAGAGAGAGGCCATCTGAATCTTTATCAACTCCAGTCCACTGTTCACCTTCCAGAAAAAGACCAGAGAGCTCTTCCCCTGTCACCCGGAATCAGAAATCATGTATAGGCTCCTGGGAAATGCAGTACATCCCAGTGTATCTTCCCCTTGGAGAGGCAGAACTCACGTGAGACCACTAGAGACAAACAGGAAGCACTGCTCTGCAGTGCACCATGTTTTCTGCACCCAACAACCTGTCGCATGATGTTATGATATAGAATACTGATAAAACCAGGACACTAGTTGAGAAACCTATGTAATCCTGCTGGTTGGAGATATAATTACTTTAACAAGTACTGATAACTCATCACTACAATCACAGTTTTTAAGTGCATACAGAAAAAAAAAACTGTGATCTTTGAATTCCTATGCAGTGTAAGTGGAAAGGTTTGTGACATCCCCAAGCATTTTGTCAGTTTGTGATTTACTCCATATAATTAAATACAATAAAATGTTTCCCTTTTTTTTTGAAGACACCATGGGTGATTTTTTAGCATATTAATAACCTTCTCTAAGATGCCTATCAGCTTAGAAAAGAGTAGTGAAGAATTTAATACCAAAGGAAGGAGAAGAATAAATGGAGGTTATCAGGAGCAGTCAACATGAGTTCACCAAGGGTAAAACAAGTTTGACCAACCTGGTAGCTTTCTGTGATGTCATGACCAGCTGAACAGATAAGGAGAGAGCAGTAGATGTTGTGTGCCTTGACTTCTGCAAGGGTTTTTACATAACATTCTCATAGGTAACCTTAGGAAATGTGGCATAGACTAATGTACAGTGAGGTGAATTGAGAACTGGCTGTCTGGCAGAGCTTAGAGGGTTGTCATCAGTGGCATAGCCCAGTTAGAGCCTGTAACTAGCAGTGTTTCCCAGGGTTTAGTACTGGGTCCAGTCTTGTTTAACATCTTCATCAATGACCTAGATGAAGGGTTGGAGTGCACCCTCAGCAAATTTGCTGATGATACAAAGCTAGGAGGAGTGGCTGATACACCAGAAGGCTGTGCTGCCATTCAGCAAGACCTGGACCGGCTGGAGAGTTGGGCAGAGAGGAATTTGATGAGGTTCAACAAGGGAAAATGTAGAGTCTCCACCTGGGGAGAAAAAAACACATGCGTTGGTACAGGTTAGGAGCTGACCTGCTGAAAACAAGCTCTGCAGCAAAGGACTTGGAGGTCTTGGTGGACAGCAGGTTGGCCATGAGACAGCAGTGTGCTCTTGTGTTGAAGAAGAACAGTGGTATCCTGGGGGTGCATTAAAAACAGTGTGGTGGTCAGCAGGGCAAGGGAAGTGATCCTCTCCCTCTATTCTGTCCCAGTGAGGCCACATGTGGAGAACTGTGCCCAGTTCTGGGCTCTCCAGTTCAAGAAAGACAGTGATTTTATAGAGAAAGTCCAGCGGAGGACCACAAAGATGATTTGGGGCCTGGAGTATCTCCTTCATGAAGAAAGGATGAGAGACCTGGGACTGTTCAGCCTGGAGAAGACTGCAAGGAGATCTTATTAACACTTTTGCATATCTAAAGGATGGATGCCAAGAGGGTGAGGCCAGGATATTTTCAGTGGTGCCCTGACAGAACAAAGGGCAATGGACACAAACAGAAACACAGGAAGTTCCATCTGAATGTAAGAAATAACCTACTTACTTTGAGGATTACAGAGCACTGGAACAAACTGCCATCCACTGGTGATAGTCAAAACTAATCTGGACACTTTTCTGTGTAACCTACTCTAAGGAATATCCTTTTAGCTGTGGGTTGGACTAGGTGATCTCCGGAGATCTCTTCCAACCCCTTTGCTTCCATGGTTCTGTGATTCTATATAGCAGAATACAAAATAATAGTAAAAAAAAAAAGCACGTCAGTATTTAGATGCAGACTGTGCATTGTAAACTAAATATTAATTCCATCTGTATACCCTGAACACAAAGGTGGCGTGTTCAGCTAGTATTATTGGCCATTTTAAACACCTCTTCTATGAAGAAAGGTTGAGGAAACTGGGCTTGTTTAGTTTGGAGAAGAGAAGGCTCCAGGGATACCTCATTGTGGCCTTCCAATACATGAAGGGAGAGTGTAAACAGGAGGGGAACAATTGTTTAGAAGGATGGATAGCGACAGGACAAGGGGGAATGGTTTTAAACTGAGACAGGGGAGATGTAGGTTAGATATTAGGAGGAAGTATTTCACGCAGAGGGTGGTGACGCACTGGAACAGGTTGCCCAAGGAGGTTGTGGATGCCCCATCCCTGGAGGTATTCAAGGCAAGCCTGGACATGGCTCTGGGCAGCCTGGTCTAGTGGTTGGCAACCCTGCATTCAGTAGGGGCATTGAAACTCGATGATCTTTGAGGTCCTTTTCAACCCAGGCCATCCTATGATTCTATGACAAATAGCATCGACTTGGTCTTTTTTCACAAACATACATCGAGGATTTTGTAGACAACTATTCCCAATCTCATTACTGATGTGCTCATTAGGTTGCAGGAGGTGGTACAAAAAGGCTGTAAACCTTGTGATTACACCTTTTCCAGCTCTTCCTGCATGGCCATATTTTTCCGCTCTGAGTACAAGGCAAAGGATAAAGGAAAGGTATAAAAACAATGGATTAATCAAATAATGTTATCATTATTTGGTCTCTAGACACAGCTCAATCTGCAGCTGTATGAGATTCGTAAAAAGTATAGGCAACAGGTAAGAGAACTTTGCAGGAATTGACAGTTATCTAGGCTTTTGTTTGGTGGTTAATGTTAACATCTTTTTTGCCATTGTCAGTTTACTCTATGAAGTCAGCATTACTTTCTGTTATACTTCCATGGAAAAGTAATGGTTGACTTCCTAATGTTCATCTTCTCATAATCATCAGTACTGGGATCTTCTGTAGAAAAAAACTTGGCTTATAACATTCTAACTGTGTTATTACATTGAGGTGAATTACAAAGGAATACCACTGCAAATTTTCCACCTGAAGCTGTTATGTGTAATATTGTGTCCTGATACAACAATTGAAAACTTTTTCTCTCATTTTTCCATTTATCCTCACATTCTTATTTATTCTGCACTACAAAAAGTGGCTTTGAAAAACAGGTAAGGAGACAAAAGCTCTGAAATTCCATAAAGAAATGAAAAGATCTTCATAGATTTGAATGATAGAATCACTGAATCATGTTGGACAAGACCTCCAAGATCATCTAGTCCAACTGCAGACCTATTTGACTTGTCAGATAAAGAAATAAAATTAAAAAAAATTAATTCCTGAAGAAAAAAATATGTCTAAGTAAATCTTCGAGAGTTGATATTGCAAATGAAGGAGCAAGAATAAGTCTCCGACAAGATGTTTCAGTAGATTACTAGGTAGAAAAGAGTTTAGTGAGATGAATAAAATCACAATGAAATGTAAATTGAAATTTTTAAAAAACACTTTTAAAAATATTTTTTTTTGCCTTTTTTGTTCAAATTTATTTGCTACCTAACATGCTCAAAACAGACTTCCGTTAACAAAAGGAACAGTGACACTTCCAGAGCTTTATTCTAGACCCTAGTGGAAACAGAATTATGAAATTTTCACCAGTACAGGCAATTGAGTGAAGCAGTTGCGAAGGCTGTATTTGGAAAGAAAAGCAGCTTCAAAACTGGCTGAATATATAAAAAAAAAAAAAACTTAATTCCCGTAGAGAAGGAGTTTCTTGTGGCAAAGTACCAAGGATGAGAAAGAGGAGAAAACCATATCTACCTGCAGTTTTGATAGAAACAGTATAAAAAGAAAGGACCAATTTGAAAAGCTACAGAAGTAGTGTTTCGTATTTGCTTTCATAGAAACTACAGCAGATACAAATAATACAATAATGTTATTTGATAGAACAAATTCCCATCTACGAAACACTATTTTTCAACATAGTAACCACAATTAGCTATGCATTTTTGCCAACACTGAACAAGAGTCCGAATGCCATGCCCATAAAAATCTGCATGGCCATCTGGAACAAAATGTGTCTTTCATATCTTTGTCACCACTGCTGAAACATACAACCCACATCTTCACTGTGTTCGCATCCACTGTTTGGTCTCCATAATCATTCAGCAAACATCAACAAATGTCAATGGTTGTAATATTTTCCACATGGAGGAATTTAATTCCACACCTTTGCTCATACACATTTCCACGTCAGAATCCAATTTTTCAGACTGCCCCTTTGCTGCCATCTGTCACCTGGCAATGAAATGTAACAGAATATTGTTGGTAAGGTTCAAACCTTACGGTCATACCACCAACATCTGCCTCTAATATTGGTGGACCAACACAGTAAAATAGGAGGCATTACTTTTGGAGCATCCCTTATATCACTTAGGCCTCTAATATTATTGACTGGTAATTCACCTCCCTTAATGTATAAAACCTGTCACTAGGGAGCAGAGCAACCCAGTACTGGTGCAAACAGGATGGGCAAATAGAGCCTTGACAGTGGGGCTGAGTATATCCTCAGCAAGTTTGCGATAATGACAAGCTGTGGGGTTCACTCAGCACACCAGAGGGACGGGATGCCATCCAGAGGGACCTAGACAGGACTGAGCAGTGGGCTGAGGTGAACGTCATGAGGTTCAACAAATCCAAACACAAGATCTTGCACCTGGGTTGAGGCAATCCTCATCACCAATACAAGCTGGGGTATGAAAGGACTGAGCTCAGCCCTGTCGAAAAAGACCTGGGGGAACTGATGGATGGGAAGCTAGACATGAGACAGCAATGTGTCCTTGCAGCCCTGAAAGCCAGCTGTATCCTGGGCTGCAACAAAAGAAGTGTGGCCAGCAGAATGAGGGAGGTGATCCTGCCCCTCTACTCTACGCTGGTGAGGCCTCACCTGGAGTACTGAGTCCAGATGTGGAGCCCTCAGTACAGGAGAGACATAGACCTGTTGGAGTGTGTCCAGAGAAGGGCGACAAAAATGATCAAGGGGATGGAACACCTCTCCTATGAGGACAGGCTGAGAGAGCTGGGGCTGTTCAGCCTGGAGAAGAGAAGGCTGCGAGGTGACCTGATAGTGGCCTTTCAGTATTTAAGAGGGAGCTACAGGAAAGGAGGGGACAGGCTCTTTAGCAGGGTCTGTGGTGATAGAACAAGGGGAAATGGCTTCAAGCTCAAAGAGAGTAGATTTAGATTAGATATAAGGAAAAAATCTTTTACAGTGAGGGTGGTGAGTCACTGGAACTTGTTGCCTAGTTGTGTGGTTGATACTTTGTCCCTGAAAACTTTCAAGGCAAGACTGGATCAGGCCCTGGGCTACCTGATCTAGCTGTGCATGTCCCTGTTCATTGCAGGGGAGTTGGACTAGATGGCCTTCAGAGATCCCTTCCAACTCTAAAGATTCTATGATTCTATGATTATATGTGATGCTTATACTGGATAACAATACTATGGGAAATTTTTACTTATGTTTAAAAGCATCAGTTTCCAAATATATTCCCAGAATATTCTTCTTGAAGAAAAGACCGTATGGCATAAGTGTTTGACACACTGTCCCTAGAATTTTTGAGAGCCTCAAAAATATGATTTTAGATTAACTTAGATTCACACAACTGAAGCAGCAGGAGAATACTTCAAATACTTTATTCCCCCAATGCATACTGGAGGACATTTCCAGCCCTTTAACTTTCATTTGCTCTTCGTCAAACCACAGAGCAGAGAGAAGCATATTATCCAGTGTTCATGATAAAAAGCCTAATTTGGAATTCACAGCATTCACTTACAATATGTTTGATACTTTAGTCAGGATAGAGGTGTCTAGAGATTAAATCTACAGCTGTTGGAACATTTTGGAATACTGGGTGAAAACAAATTATTAAATACAGCTCGAAAGTAGAACTAAGCCTCTCATGTTTAAGGCTTTCCTACTGTGGTAATCTATATTTGCATATGAAACAAATCAGATGATAATTTAACTATTAAAGCCATCAACTAGTTTTGCCTTTTTTATCTTTGCAACGGCATATGGATAGACTGGCTTCTGGTTTCCTGATTTTAGCTGAGGGTAATTGTAGAGTCACTGGACAATTTTTTTAAAAACTCCTTTTGAGTATACTTAATCATTCCACTGTAGTAGTGTCAACCGAAATCCAGAATAGAGGTAGAAACAAACAAAAAGGTACATTGACTTAGAAGTTCTAGGAGCAGATTTTTTTCAATTTAATAACTGACTACAAAATTAAAAAAAAAAATTCTGGCTTTTGTTTTACATGGTGACCTCCTCTGTTTAAATTAAAAAATAATTTGGAATATCATTTCAAGGATAGCTTTTTCTTGCACTCTAATTCCTACACATGCAAAGTAAAGAAGGAGCAAGCTTCCTACTAGTTAACATTGCTTCAGGCTTTTACTTTCAGATAAAATATGTATGAGAAGATCACACATGCCTAAGAGCTAACTTGTTTTCTCAGACTCTGAAACTGTTTTTCAGTGGGTTGGGGTTTTTTTGTGTTTTTTTTTTTTTTTTTGTAAGTGTATTTTCTTCATAGGGAATGCTAATTTATTCTCATTATCTGAAATAAATAAATGAATAAATAAAACAGAAAAAAAAGGGTGTAAAATGTTCCTCTCAAATGCAATATCTTAATATTTTTACCACTCATTATAGAGTTTTAAAATTCCAATAAACACAATTGCCTTCTTATTTGATTACATAATTTCTAATTTCTTATATTGTATGCTTTGTTTAAATATTTTTGTTGTAATAGTCATACAAAGTAATTTTTCAACTTTACCCAGACTGCCATCTAATGGTACTGTTGTCTCAAATGGAGAGGGAAAAAGAAAAAGAACAGCTTATATTTAATACAAATAATAATTGTCAAAGTAAATAATCATCAGTTATCAAATAATTATCAATAAATTGGATTAGTGTGTGCTAGAATGAAGCCACTGATTTGTTCAGCCAGTAGAACAGATCAAACTGTAGTGACTATTCTCCATACTGTTTTCTCATGGGATTTAATTATCAACACAACATAGAATATCTTATTTTAGTGAAACAGTAAGACCATAATATTTAGGAGGAGGTGAAAAGTGAAAAGCAGTGCTAAAATAATCTCATTGTCTTTCCCTGCATCCTCCTTTTCTCTTCTCTTTTAGGTTACTATCATTTTCTTTAATTCTGATTGTCATTTGACTCTAATCCAGCAAAGTGTTTAATGCTAAGCACAAACTTAAATTCAGCTCCTAGAGTCTATGTAACTGAAGCCACTAGAATTTAAACTTTGGTAATTCATTTTTTTTTTCTGTGGATTTCAAATATGTGGACTCTTTAATTTTTAGTATTAATGATGACTTATAGCTTCAGCTGGTGCTTATAATGGAGACCAAATGAATTTCCTCAGTTTTGCACAGATTCCCTTGGCTTGACCTTCGATGTCTTGTTAGGGCTTGCATTGACTGTAAGTTTTAAATATACTAACTCTCATGGTAACATGTCAAGCTCACTTGACTTTGAGACAAAATTTAGCTTGAAAAGCCCTGTAACCTGCATAAAACTTTGGCCCATTATACTCCATTTACTTTTATTGCAGTCAGAGAGAGCTGAATTCAGCTCACAACTGGCATTGGCTTCAAAGAAAAAGTGCAGTGCTAATACTGCATTTTACATTTGTCCCCAGATAATGGTTTAAAAATTGAATTGATTTTTTTATCACATGCAATTTTATTATTCTCAATATAAGATGTACATTGTTGAGACTGAAAAGGTACAGCAGAGGGCAAACAAAACTATTCAGGTTCTGAAGTCCTGAATTACAAAGAAAGGTTTGCCTACTTAGTTTAGAAAACAGAAGTCTAAGCAGAGATATTGTAGAGAAGGAAAGAATTCAAGAGAAAGGAACACAATGACTCTGACATACACACAGAGGTTAATAATGAGAGAGAAAAAAAAAAAAGGCCCAAATGGCAGAAGACAGCAAAGAAATTATATGATTCAGAAGTTGTACCAAATACTTACATCTGTTGAGTAAAATAAATTAGTTCACTGAAGTAACTGACATCTAGAAGAGTCAAAAATGGAAGGTGCTCTGTTAATGGAGTAATATAAAAATACACTAAGCTGTTGTATACCAGGTTGTCATGAAGATGATTACATAGATGCCAACAGCAGTTGGACAAGAAATTCTGTACATGTGGTAATCTTAAGCTTCTTTCACTAACTTATCATGCCTTTCATAGGTACTCAGAAAGCAAACTAGATGAATTTTTCAAGTGCATGCCGTTTACCTAAGTCCAAATGTAATCTTAATTTTATATTTGTATGTATATTGAAGCATATTTAATCCCTGAAGGATTCATATTCATTTTATTATCAGCATTTTGAGCTAGAAAAAGACAGGTGACAAACAAACAAACATTCCACCCTCATCCTTTTCCTTCATAGTAATTCAGTTTGAGTCTCAATAGTTTTCTTATATATGAGTATAACCATTACAAGCTTTTCTCTTTGCCCACGGGTGCACTTATAAAATGGAGAGTACTTTTCAGATTCAACATAAACATTTTAGGAAAAACACTATTCCAGGAACAACAACAACAAAATCCAGCTGTCCTACAAGAGGAACATATCCTAAGCTTTGTTTTGGATAGTTGTGCAGACTGAAAATTTCCTACAGGACAAGGGAAATTTTACAGCTCTTGGACTGTATTTCCAAAACTGCATCGTGTAATAGATAAAGCCATATTTTGAGCTTACTGTACACTTTCAAATCCATTAGATTTAGTTGCATTTTTCTCAGTGAAAAACAAAAAAACAAACAAACAACAAGAAAAACAACAACAACAAAAACAGAAGGAATAAGAAAAAGATGCAATGAATTTACCCATGGATAATTTTGTGACAGGGTGATTTTATTTTTTTTCTTCAAGAAAGATATCCTTGCTGCATAAGACTGCAGAGTGATTTTTCATCTTCACCTCAAAGTGTAACAAGGGCTTGAATAATGATCATAACTTATTCCAGAAATGTATAGCTAGTTGTCCTGGACTACTGCTTGTTATTTTGCTTATCTTTTGATTGAAAAAGCTCTTAGAGGAAATGGCCCATTACCTTATTGTGACATCTGTTGAAGTTTTTTTTTTCCACGTTATTTTTTAAAATTAATCATCATAGACTTAGTTAAATATAATAGTGCTAGATACCTATTTATATGCAGTTCACTGTTAAAAATCTGACAATTTGGATGCAGAGCTGGTCACTAATTCTCCCCTCATAAAAATAAAAAAAGGACAGTTTTTTTTTCTCAAGATGATTTTAACCTTACACTTTAAGGATGACTGAGACTAATTTCACACTTTCTTCATCTGGTGTCAGCTGTTTGCCATTTAATGTAACACTAGTTACTCTGTTGAGCACAGGTGGGAAGTGAAATGGAAAATGCTCTTGCATGAAACAAGAATTCTTGCATTCATACAAGAATTTCCATGTCTCTGCTGTTTGTTTGATTACTATATCTCTGTTTTTTTTTTCTTTTCCCTCACGTATAATTGAAACCTGTTGCTCTTATGGGTTGAATGTCCATTAAGCACAAAGAAACAATCAAAAAACTAATTTGTTGGGATCTTTTGAAGTGGGTAGATCTTTTGAAGTGGGCAATTCTTCCTTGCTTAGGGAATTGAATCTCTGTAACAGGATGGATGATCAGAGTGATAGGAATTTGTTGCAAGAGTCCTTGCAGTGGCATTCAGCTGGATTGGGTTAAACTACATACTACATCACTAAAGAATCTCATCTATGTACACAGAATTGTCGAAAGAGAGCATTTCTGCATCTGCAAGAACTATTTCTACTGATTATTTATAAATACATTATTTATGTGCAATTTCATCTGTTTTACATGAGGAACTGTCTATCAAAGCCTTTGGGGTGGCTAGATACTCCAACCAGGAGGTCAGTCAACAATTTCAACTCACAAAAAGTGCTTGCCTGTTGTTCCAGGTGCAACAGAAGCTGCTTTGAGGTATTTTTGAGGCATCTGAATCTCATGATTGTAGAGGAGTCCTTTGTTTCAGGTCAGTTCATTCATATATTCTATGTAGAAAGGCAGGTTGCTCCTAGATCATCCAGGAAATCAATAACCAAGTGTACTGATTGCACACAGGCACTGCCCTGGTAACTCACTGCACCACAGTTATCACTCAAATTCTGTAAGTTTTGACAAAAGATCACTCAGTTCTAGAAGGCTGAGGAAGATAGTAATAAGAGATCAGAAAAAAAAAACAGATGAAATTTTTGTATCAGAGATGCCACTATTAACCCTCATTTCTGACTCATTCCTATGCACTAATCTCCTTTGCTTCCTTTGTCCTTCAAGAAAATCAGATAGATTCATAGTTGTTTGTGCTGAACAACAAATCAGAGCAATGTATTTCTTTTTAACATTTTCCCAGTGTGAACAGTATGAAATTCGAAACTTTGATTCAATGGCAAAGTTTCTACCAAAAAAAAAATCTTCCTATTTAACATAAAGGCAATTATTTCTGAGAAAGGATTCTTTAGGAAATCTTTTCTACTGTTTCCACTGTTGAACATAGATAACTTAAGTATTGTCTTTAACAGCAAGCAACAGAGATATTTTGCTATAAATCCTTTGATAAGAAACTTCAGAAACTCTAAATAAGCTTCAGAAATACTAGTATGTGAATATATATCATCTCAGGTTATAAAAATAGGTGTGTACAGAAATAAATGAATCAATAAGTTAAAACGGGATTGAAAGGCTATAAATTCCAATACTTCTTATGTTTACAGGCTGATTTACATTGATGCCATAAACAGCTTTATTTCATATTTTGTAGCTCCTTTAAACCATAGGATGCTATAAATGCATATAAAAGAAACTGCAAGTAGAGTCAAAATCCCAAAAAGACACGTCCTAAATATGTTGAAATAAAAGCTGGAAATTCCATTTGAGCTCAGAAGGATAGCCATATAAACTGCTCACAGCTCTGAGAAGTGAAGTCAGGGCATGAGATGAAAACTGTGAGCTCTGAGCAATTACAAACCCTGATAAGGTGTTTGCCTCAAAAGAATATGAAATTACTCTTCACTGTAATCATTGTTTTTACATGCCTCACCTGCCAGCTGAACATGGTATTGTTTTTTGTTGATGTTCTCCATTCTGTGAATACTTCATACTGTTGCAATGTAGACTGAAGAACGTATTCAATACGAAAAACATGAATAAACTATTTTGGATGGACGAGCAGTTACCATAAAGCTCCATCATAAATTATGTGGGTTATTAAATGCAGTAGGTCAAATTTATCTATGGTATAACATCTTTAGTACGATAAACTATTATGACACCAATGTAAGTATTTATTAAGTCAGTACTATTCCATCTGCATCTTACTATAGATTTTACATTGGATACATACCCAAGTGTTCACAGATTCTTAAAATTATAGTGAGTTACAGAAAAAAATGTACTATAACTGTCCATTAAAAATGACTGAATCTGCAAAGGACTGAGAGATCATGTTTTCATCAAGCCAATAAGAACCTTATGAGAACCTAACACTCAGCTATCAGTTTCATTTATTTCTGTTTTAAATTTTGAGTTTGTAGACCTTTATCCAAACCTACTCACTGTTTACTTTTATTTCTTGTTAATGTCTTTGTTATTTCTACTCTTATTTTTTTTCTGTCAGTACTTCTAAGATGCACACAGACATAAAAGATATTGCATTTTTAAAAAATATTTAATATTGATCAGTACACTTTGGTATCAGTCGCACTATGATTACAACACATATGACAGCAGATGAGGAGCAAAAGAAGAGCAGATTTTAAAAAATATCATTATAGGAAATAAGGTGATGCTTCTGTGAACATAATGCATTGATTCCCAGGCACACTGTTATATATTCATCTATTATATGCTTAGACTGGACTTCTTCGTAGTTTGTGTGATTAAAATTATTAAGGAGGTAATGGTTACCATTTTTCTTGCAGATGCTTGCAAAGATCATTTTGTCTGCTGGATTTTCATTTTTTCTCTCCTGCATATTAATACTCTGAAAAGAGATGGATAGACGAGCAATTCAGATCTTTGCCACAGAATTTGTCTGACTTCTTGGTGCAGATAATTTCCCATTGACATTTTTTTCCGTCATATTTTTCTCTCCATAGTGAACCTCTTACATTGATTCAAATTACAAATCTTCATTGTTTTCACAATGTTATTTTAACATTCCTGTTTAACTGCACCCCTTACAAAGCAGTCTGCATTATTCTTCTTGCATCTTAAATATTTCTGGAAAAAAATATTTTTTTCTGTATTTTAAAGACAGCTGAGGAAAAACATTGATTTGTTTTGTTTACATTTGTTGTATATATTTGTTGCATACATTTGTTGCATATAATGTTAATTGCTTTAAGTATAAAAAGAGAAACTAATATCATCTTGAGTAGTTACTGTACTTACAATGAGACTAATTCTGAGCTTAATTTTGGTTTGGTCTAATTGATAACACTATAACCTCACTAATTTTCTTGGAATAATTACTGACCTGTGATTTATATAAAATTGGAATTAAGCTTCAGAATGCAATATTAATGATACTGATAAAGAAAGTCATTGTGTTTTGGATTTATTTTTCAAAAAGAATCCCAACAAAAAGTATTCTCACCTCCACCTAACAAGGCTATGAAATCTTAATGACAGCTTATCCAACCATTTTATCAGTTACATGTTCTGTTCACTTTGTTACCAAATTACCACTTCAAATCTCAATTCCCTAATCTCTAATAATCATTTATAGGTTGAATTAAAAGGTTGATTTAAAAGGCAGATACTGTTTATTCCTGATTCCAGGCCTAATAATATTCTCCTTTGTAGGTAGTTGATTTTTGTTTCATTACTCTAGCTATTTGTTTGTCATTATTTATTTCCCATTCTCACTCAGAGTAACTCTCTGCTGAGATTTTGTTATCTATCTGTTTAGATATCTAAAACATTTTCTAATGAAAATTGCATGACAATTTAGCATCCTTCTGAAAGTGTTTTCTGCTAAACTTGACCAAATGCCCAATTACACAAGCATTCGGAGATATGCTCTGGCATCTTTTCATTACATAGTTTCTTACTCATAAAGATGCCCAGTTCAATGCAAATAGAATGAAGAATATACCCGCTCATTTTGAACAAGAGAAACAGAATGCTGCTTCAGTAGAACATGTGAATTATCATCAAGGAAAATATTTGATAAATATTTGAGTTGTTAAAAACTGAATATAATGAAATGAATGATAATTAATATTTTCAAATGGATCTGAAAACAATTAACAATGTTTTTTTCTCATAAAGTAGTTGGATATTTGTGTTTTAAACCAAGAATATTTACCTAGTTGCAACTGTCTCTGTAAATATCATTTGTATTTTATTATAATTATTAATTTATGTATAAGTAAAATATTTTGTTGTTCATTCACATAACTTTCAAAATTAGTGTTTTCCTATCTGATTTAAACTAGCATAGCTCAGATGACTTAAATGCTGATTTAATCTCTTTAGTCAGCTATGTCTAATAATACTGTGATCACCAGTAAAGTGCGACATATATGAAGAAGTGCTTCCAATAAGAAAAAATAAAAATAAAAAATAAAATAAATAATGAGAGAAGTAAGTAGTATGTCTGGAAAATTCCTGCAGTTTTCAAGGTGAAAATTTAAAAATATAAAATAAAAATACACCTCAATCACACATGAGATTTCGAAACAGAATGTACAACAGATTTTATGTTCTGCATAAACTTTTCCTTCAGACAGGCGAATGTCATTCTCTGTCCTCAGACATACAAAATTACTATGAAGTTGGAAATCTGTACTGATTGAATATATGTGGTTTATTTTTGTAGTTTAAACTGAGAGATAATGGTAAAGCATATATATATATAATATAATCAGTACTTCTAAGGATATATTCTAAATCTTTAGTGAACTGAGTGATTCTCTTTCCCCATGAGATTCACTTTCTTGCTAAAGAAATCTCCCTAAACAAGTTCATCGAACCCAAAGCTGAACCACTCAGCTCAGCTCTTTTCCCTCCCAGAATAATTCATACAAAAAATTCATTATAGCTTCGCAATTTAAAATGCTTACAGATCCACTTGTAAAATATACTGTTGACAGTCTTAATTTTCAACTTATCAATTCTATGCCACACAGCATATTAAAAAAGACTGAAAGTTTTGTAACATTCCCCTTTCTTCTCAAAGAGGAATCATAATTATACACTATTAGAATGTAAAGGGTTCTGTATTCACTCCATGCTGCTGTAACAATAGTAGAGTATGTTAAGAAAAGCAGATTTATAGATCATTCTAAAATGAAAATATTTGTGTTATATTGCATTTCCAGTTGCATCTTTATGGTGCAGGGTCCAGTTCTGTATGTTAGTGTTTGCCAGTTATAAAATACATTTGTAAGGTATAAAATGATCAGATAACAATAGCACTTACAATATGTTGTAGTTTATTAAAGTGTGTTGGCATCACAGCATTTAAATCAGCAGTCTCTGGCAAGAAACCCCAGAGTAGTTCATTGTCCTCTACTGTCTTAACTGTGTAAGAAAAATAATTCTGCAGCAAACTTCACAGTTATATTTAGTTCTAGGCAGCATGTTGAGATAAAGGATTGGAGCGCTACTTAGCTTCAGTTACTCCAAAAAAGCACTTAGAAATAAAGCATTTTACAGTTGTGACACAATCCCAGAATTACACTGCTAGCACCAATGCCAGTGAAAAAAGGATTGATCTAGGTACCAAGCTGAAGTATAGCTGTCCTTTAAGTTGTGACCTGTCCTAGGTGACTAATCTAAAGACTAAGAGAAGCACGAAATCTTGTGAGCATTTGCAAGGAACAGTATGAAAGAGACCCCCTACTGCTTTTCTTTCATGAGGACTTTATAGCTGTTCTTCAGAAGACTCATTACAGACTAGGAAATTAACACAAGGTATAATCATAGATTCATAGAATCACCAAGGCTGGAAAAGACAAACAAGATCATCCAGTCCAGCTCTCCACCTATCGCCCATAGTTCTTAATAAACCATGTCCCTCAACGCAATATCTAAACTTTCCTTGAACATCTCCAGGGTCAGTGACTCCACCACCTCCCTGGGCAGCCCATTTCAGTGCCTGACCACTCTTTCAGAGAAGACGTATTTTCTGATGTCCAGCCTCAATCTCCTCTGGTGCAACTTGAGGCCATTCCCTCTCATCCTATTATTGTTTACAAGAGAGAAGAGGCCGACCCCCAGCTCACTACAATCTCCCTTCAGGCAGTTATAGAGAGCGATAAGGTCTCCCCTGAGCCTCCTCTTCTCCAGACTGAACAATCCCAGCTCCCTCAGCCGCTCCTCATAAGGCCTGTGCTCCAGACCCCTCACCAGCTTTGTCGCCCTTCTCTGGAGACGCTCCAGGGCCTCAATGTCTTTCTTGTAGTGAGGGGCCCAAAACTGAACACAGTACTTGAGGTGGGGCCTCACCAGGGCTGAGTACAGAGGGACAGTTACTTCCCTGCTCCTGCTAGCAACACTATTTCTGATATAAGCCAGGATGCCATTGGCCTTGGCCACCTGGGCACACTGTTGGCTGACGTTCAGCCGAGCATTGACCAATACCCCCAGGTCTGTTTCCTCTACACTGTCTTCCAGCCACTCTGCCCCAAGCCTGTAACATTGCCTGGGGTAAAGCAACAAGAAGGTAAACAAGAAAACAGATTTATTGCTTTTGGTAGTTTTTCTCTTCCTTCTCTTGGAGAAATGCAACAGCATACTGTGTAGTTATTTAATTTTTAACAATTAATTCAGTTACTTAACTTTAAGGCACCTCACTCTAAATTGATTTATTTGCTGGACGTCATATGTATTTACAAAATCTCCGACACCAAGCTACACTTCATCCTCATTCTGCACAAAACCCAAAACTGGCAGCATCAATACCCTTTGCAAACATACACATTGTCACTGTTCCAAAGGCCAATCTGATGATGAATATATTATCAGAGATGAAATGGTGTCTACTATAAAAAGGGTATCAGCAGTGCTAAGCACTTCACACTGTCATACCAGCATGCCTTCATCCTGACATTGGTCAGTGATGGAGCACTGAAACTCTTCTCCCTCACGGTGTTTAAATCCATTCCAATTAGGCAGATAGTGGGAACTTTAGCAAGATTTTACATTATTATAGACTTTTACTGCTTATAGCTCATTGACAACACACAGACTGCCAAGCACTGGCAGGTATTTAATGTTGCCCTTGACACAGTTTTAAATAAAAACTGATTATTATCATAAGCAGAAAACAGGATGTCCAGAATGGAATCCAAGTGCCAGGTATTAAATGGTGCTTTTTCACCTTGCAAGAAAATGCCAGTAACAGTGGTTTTCCTTAAGATTAAAAAAAAAAAACCTGTTCAACAAGAAAAATCTCAGTGATGCTCACTAATGACTTTCAGGCTGTGCACATTATTTAGACACTTTTTGCTACCTGCAATTGACTGCTTTGAAATGGTAGGTGGTTAAGTGTGTTCTGATCTCTCCCTATTCCTTTTCAATTTATTTCCCCAGAGAGTATGGGTTAGGCACAGCAGCTGGCTGTCACTGTGACTTGCTTTATACTCAACTGTGCAGCTGAGCTGAATAAGGAACAAGGAGAGAAAGTCAGCAAAGTTGTCCAAAGTCAGTCAGAGCCAAGCTGTGACCGGAACATGGAATCTTCTCGACTTCTAGCTTAAATGCTGCAGGAGTTGTCTGGTTTTAATTGTGTTGTACACTTTAGAAACTTTTTGTTATTGTCTTCCCTTATAAGTAATACTTCGGAAAGAATGCATGTCTGTGCATGAGAGGGAAGCACAAAGACTCAGTGTTTGGGGCTAGATATTTTAAGTTATGTTTTGTAGCAATTCTATAACTGTATATACAAGACTGTTCACTTTTTCTGGAATACAAGTTTTTTTGAAAACAAGAAAATTGATCGAACATGGCAATGAAAGAATGGAATATGGGGCAGCATGGGGCATATTTTTTAATGTTTTCCTCATTGAACAACAGTCTTTTCACATTATTTCTATTGATTTACTTTAAACAATATGATTTCAAAAATCCTTGTCATATGTTTAATGAAAAATCTTTTTCAAATAAGGTCATATATTTATTTTAAAATAATGTGAAAACAGATAATCTCACAGAAGTCATAGATTGTGATGAATTCTCATGATCATATCATGACATCAAGTGATATGATGATATTTCACTTCTTACTTTAATTTTGTAGATTTATTTATATGACTGTGGCTTAAACATTATCACCATGGCATACACTATCTGCTTAAGATGCTTTTTTACACAAAAAATAATAAATGTTTCTCCCAGTTTTACCTGCAGACTTGACGAGAGTGCACTACATAGTCTCCTCATAGACATAGTCATTGATATGGATGTCAAATGGGACAGGACGCAGGATAGACACTTTTGTTTTCCTACATTTTACCCACCTTGACATACAGTATGAATCAAAAATCATTACATTCTGCATCTGAACATGCAGCTAGTTATTTACCCATCTGGACCAAAACGTCTTGACATGGACTCAAGCATACTGTACAAGGCAGTGTAGAAACCCTTACTAGATGAGATCCAATGTTCTCCTTCAATCTGTGGACTTGACTATTTTGTCGTAAGAGGCAATCAAATTGGTCGAAGATAATTTAGCCACTGGAAGTCCATGTTAACATTCACAATTATCTTTGTTTTATGGTCATAAGTTTATTCAAAGAGGATTTTCTCCATGTTTTTCATAGAGAGCAAATTGATTCTGACTGGCCTCTAATTCCACAGATTACTCTTTGACATTTTTAAAAGATAGGTGTACCATTTGCCTTTCTCCCATCACTGAGAACTGTCCCTCTATCTCTATGACCTGTTAAAGACAAGAGCAGACATATCTCCCAGCACAATTGGATGCTGAGTCCCAGGTACTTGTATGAATTGAGCCCTCACATAATCCCTGTCTCATCCTTACCTGGTACAGGTAATTCTCAAACTTGAACACTTCTAATAAGCACAGGAGCCTTGGAGATCTTCTTGATAAAGACTAAAGCAAAGAAGATATTAAATGACTTCAGTATTATGTGTGTCCACTGTCACTAAATCATCTGCAGTCCAGGTATTTATTATCTGAATACATTAAGAGTTCTAGTGGTGAAGAGAATGTAATCTATGTACAGTATGTGCAGAGATTATTAATGAAAGCATATTGCAAGAACCACTCAAATGCCATATTTGCAACCAGGCTATCAGACTAGAGGTTAATTCAGTTATACCTGTAATCCAAGCAATGCTGCAAAATAGCAATATTAATTTCAACCTAATGGAACAAATATGTTTTCTGTCTTCTAATGATTCTAATCTTGAAGACAATGAGCAAATATAAGATGTCCAGTATGAAACACACACAAGAATGTTTTACTCTGAGTTACAGTTGCTGGGCAACAAAGCAGTTGCAATAAATAGATATGACCACAGATAATTTGAAGCTGTCCTCAGAATGGGAAATGGAAATCAGAAAGAATTGCAGCAAACTATAAAATATCCATGTGCTTAATGATGTATCCAAAATGAAGATTTTTTATAATGCAGAAGGAACTGAGAACTATCAAAAATAAGACTTCAGTGTCCCTTATACAACTGATACAGGGAAGCCTAGAAATCTAGTAGTGAGGGAGAATGTTCTGATTAATTCATACAAAACCACTCAACAAACAATAAAAAAGAATCAGTAATCTTTACCAGTTATTAAGAACATGCTACACGATTTACCATGTTAAATTGCAAAATGATTGTTTTTACGTGCAAAGTCTTGCTGTCGTTGGAACAGCCTGGCAATGTTTCTCATGTCTCTTGGCAAGTACTGTTAGGTATGAAGGGCTGTGAGTATGAGCAGAGCTTGTTAGTTTTTGGTTATCTTTTTTTTTTTACTTTAGTAATGTAAAGTAAACTAGAATTTGAAGGGCAGTACAAGCAAGTTGATTATAACAGACTATACTTTTTAAGCAAATTCATAACAATGTTATGGAGAAGCAATTGTACAAAGCAGCTTTTCAGAAAACATTTAACTGAAGTTAAAAAGACCTACTGCTTCCTTCTTGAGATATCTTTTGACTCTGAAAAACTCTCTGATATAGAAAGCCAGGAAGACATTGCAAACATAACTAGACTAGAGTCTGAAATGAAGCCAGTAATTAACTTTACAAAGTCAGAAGTCTGAGAGTATTCAAACAAAAACAAGTAGCACAAAAAAGTGAGCAACAGGAATCACTGAAAAACAGGATCTAATCTTTAATGAAGTAATGAAATACATAGGTGAGTCACTGATCCTGGAGTACTCTAATCCAATGCGTTAGTCTACAATGTAATCATACTATGCTGCTGCTTAAGGAATGTTCTTAGACATTTTCTAGACACAAACAAGGGCAGAAATGTTCAGGAAAGTAGATCCCAACAGCATTCTTAGAAATGAAATGATTCAACCTTTGGATACAGTATAGTTGTAAGAAAGAAAGAAAGAGAGAGAAAGAGAGAGAGAGAGAAAGAAGGAAAGCAAGAAAGAAGGAAAGCAAGCAAGAAAGAAAAGAATCAAATACCTCAGTTCCCTACTCAAAATAAAATAATAATAACCACAAAAATCAGAAGATTGCTAGGAAATATTAGGAAGGGAATGGGAACAAAATAGAAAATGTGGCTGATGTGGTTATGCCAGTCTGTAAATCCATAGTGTTGTTTAAATGTTGTTCACAGTTCAGGTGAAATGATATCAAAAAGACAATGCAATAGTGGAAACAGAAAACATTTTGGCATAGGCTACAACAGATCAGAGGCATAGAAAATCAAATAATATTTTAAAGTTCAAAAATCTTGCTCAATATAAAATCATGAATGACAGGCAGATATGAGTAGAGAATTATTTTTTTTCTTAGAAGATCTAAGAAGAACCAAATAAATTGCAAAATACCAGTGTTAAAGAAAATGAGTGTAAAATGCTTCAGTAGGTCAGAAGCTTGACCTGAAACTGCCCCTGAATAATAATAATGAAAGACATCAGTTTCCTTACATTTAAGGTTCGTAAAAGATCAAAAATACACAAACTACTGTGATAGAGTTGTTAAGAAAACAGAGATGATTCCAGTTTATAGAGAAACATGAACTTGCTTTCAGAGTCTGGTTTACTAGAAAACACAGTATTACCTTACTTCTTTTCTCATTTTTATCTTTACCGAGAGATCAATTGTTTCAAAAACTAATCTGACTGTAGTAATTACATATTTCTAAACCAGGGTTAGATATATGAACAAGAAGAGGATGTGGACGTTCATTTTACACTACTGCTGTTGCTAGGGAAAGCACTCCACTGGGATTCCTTGCTAAGTTTGTTTGTCTCACTCTAGCTGGGATTTTCAGAGCGATTGCACTGTGACATAGTAGAAACCAAGAGTGATTCAGGTTTTTCTGTTTGTTTTTCCACCATCTCTAATTCTGCAGCTGTGGAATTTCAAAATAATAGGTCGAATCCCCAGAGGATAGTAAGTAGTTTTCAGTTTTTCAAAACATATGAAGCTACAGCAATTTGACAGCCCCAGCTTGGTAGCCTGTTAGTGTCTACAGAGAACTTAAAAAATCCCAGCAAATCTAGAAACAGTCAGTTATCTGATTTAGGATTCTTTCTAAACTCATTGTCAAGTTCATGAGTGACTTGAAGAAAATTAGAAGCAGTTCAAAAACTATTCAAACTATTCACTTTTTTTTCCTTGAGTTTCTGAAATTTAAGGTTTTAGATTCAGGTCTTGATCCATTTTTTTCTCTCTTATTTTTTTAGCATTCTTCTCTTTCTTCCATTAAGTTATGAAATCAAAAATACTTTAATGTTATCAAAACACAATGTGAGAAACTATAAAACAACCTAAATATTTTAAAACTGGGTATATTAGCTCAATAACTGTAAAATGTTAGTATAACTACATACCACATGACTTTTTTCCATTAACCATAGAATTTGACAGAACCTTCATGTCACAATTTCTATGAAGAATGGCAAACTCAAGGAGCATCCAACATGTTTCATATTTTGTCTTGTTCTGTGCTTTTACTTACGTTTTCATTATACAGATTTCTGTACGTAGTTGGTTGGTTTGCAAAATGACAAAGCAGGAAGTGTTTGCTCAGAAAGAACACCTTTAATTAACGTGGAAACAGTGAATACAGTTCCCTGAAAAAAAGCATGAAATAACTCAGATTCTCAAAAGGTTTAGATTCATATATTCTTTTACGTTGCTGAGCTCCTTCATTCCAGGTAAAAATCTAACTTTCAGAAAAAAATTCTGTGTTTGTTAGAGTATCTCAAGAGGAGGCACTCCTTCACAGCTTCAATTACTCTGAAATGTGCTTTGCTCGATGTGTTTCTTAAACATAGTACCTCTCCTTGTCTTTCTTCATCTTTCTTCAGTTAAATTTAGTTTGGTTCACCGCCCTTCACATTACATGCTGTAGCATCCTTGATAAGACACATAAAATCTAACTTTTATGGGCTTTCTTATTCTTAAATGATCTCATGGGATGTATAAACTTAAAATACTCAGAGATGAAATGAAGTATATATGCAAATAAGTTTTCCAAAATGCTGTAATCTGAGGAGCTAATCACTGCATTGATTTATCCCTGAAACTTTTCTAATTTTTTTCCCTTTCCTTTTCAAGTTGACTGTTGATTTGACATTTGTTGCTGTCTGTATAGAATCTGCAATTTAGTAAAAAAAAAAAAAAAGTAATGCCTCCTATTTATTTCCATGGAAACTAAGATATAAATAATACAATAACACTTTTCAACAGAGCAAATTCTCATCTACAAAAATCTAGTTTTCAACATAGACACCACCATCAGCGATACATTTTCACCAGTGATGAACAAGAGCCTGCATTCCACACTAATAAAAATTTTCATGGCTGACCAGAGCATGGTTTTCCTTTCACATTGCAGTCACCAATGCTGAAATACACCACTCATCACCTCACTTTGCTAATATCCACCGTTTTGTCACCACAAACATTCAGCAAACATCAATGAATATCAGTGGGTGCAATTTTTTCCACATGGAGGAATTCATTGACATGCTTTTGCTTCCTATGCACTTCCATGTCAAGACACCATTTTGTCAGACTGCCCCTCTGCTGCCATATGTCAAATGGCAACAAAATGTAATGGGATATGGGTGGGAAGGTTCAACCTCTGTTGCCATAGCACTGACATGAACTTACTCTAACACTGTTGAACAATATAATAAGATACAAAGCATTACTTTCAGAGCAGCTCTCATATCAAGGGCTTTTTATCCTACAAAATACCTCAGCATTTAAAAGGTTCCCTGAACTTCTTAGAATAAGTTTACAGTCAGACTATAGATCTTTTTCCTAATTTCTTTATACTTTCAATAGCAATACTCTTTAAAAAAAATCATTATTATATTCACTGTTCAATTCCATCTGTAGAAAATAATCAAAAATAGATAATTTTACTCTTGTTCCTAGACAAAAAGTTTTATTTGTGATATCTTCCTGGAACCAGAATAGCATTAATATATCAAACAGTGTTTTCTTTTCATGAGAGAATGAATTCAAATGGCTTCAGTGAGTAAAAGGCTCCCAGTTAATGGAGAGGTCTTTGTATCAGTGAAGAGTGCAGATGTTCTGACAAGAAGATGTATGATGACATTCCTATCACTACAGCTTCACTATAAGAGATTTTTCAGGTTATTTTATTGTATTCTACAGCAGTGTGATCTTCTGGGCATTTTTCTCTAGAAACTGATACATAAAAAGATGATTTCTTACTTTTGGTATAGAAATACATAAATAGCATAGAAAAAATATAATGAATTTTTAAATAAAATTAACCGCGCCATATGTAAGTGAAAGCTAATGAGTATATGTAACTGGCAACCTAATAAACATCTCCTCTCTAATTGCAGTGGAGGTAGAGAAAATAATCTAAATTGTTTGATTATGGAACAATGGAAAAATGTAATTAAATCTTTTTAAGGAAATAAAAACCAGAAATCTTATAGCTTTTAGACTCCCCTTATACCATAGGATTTCCCACTTTTCAGCCTCAAACATCATATCCCTTATTAACTAAGAAAAAAAAAAGCATTATTTTTTCGTGATTTTCTGACTCAGCTCAGAAGAGTTAAAATAGTAAAAATAATGTAAATGAAGGAAGGAACAGAAATGAGGAAAAGACAAAGCAGGAAAAGAAACATTTCCTGTGATTTTGGTACTGTTTATCATAGTTTAAAAGAAGACAAGAAGGATCCTAAAACGTGGCAAGTGGAAGAGAAAACAGTTTTTTAACAAAACAAGTTGAGAGCTACTGCTAATGGTTTTCTTTCACAGTTACTAAAATTACTTCTGGTAATTTTAAAAATGGCAAATCTGTATTATCCACATTGATAATTCCTGATGAAATAGTTATATACTTTGGTGTTTGCTAACAGTTACCTCAGTTCAAAAGGC
Source organism: Numida meleagris (assembly GCF_002078875.1). Lineage (NCBI taxonomy): Eukaryota > Metazoa > Chordata > Aves > Galliformes > Numididae > Numida > Numida meleagris. The sequence goes on from NC_034410.1 coordinate 132,651,820, forward strand.
CACATAGCCTTTGCACTCAGGCTCATACTCTCTCTCTGGTTTCACTAACAGAGTAGTTGCTGGAACTATAAGTAAGAATTGCAATAAAACATGTTGAAAACTATGTAGGTGAGGTAGTCAATAGTGTCAAAGGCAAGGAGAGCCTCTGAATAGTCTTTTTTACTAGATTAGACAAGTAATCAATGCAGTAAAACAAAGAAAAAACACACACACACACACACAAAAGTCAAAAACTGATTGCACAGGCAAAAAGGAACAATTTCTAAATTGGTTAATTTTGCATTTTCATTTTGTTCTCCTGCTATGCCATTTCACTGATTACTTGTAAATTTTGTTTTTCATGTACTAAAGGATGTATAGTAACAGCATTGTGGCCTTTCACACATCTCCTGTTAAGTATGACTTAACAATATTTTATAAAACCAGGAGCTGTAGAAGATTTCCATTAGAAGTATGGATGTTATGCTGTTGACATTACTTAAAGGAATGTTTTTGCAGATTCTTTAGCAATTCTTAATGTTTCAGAAATATTTATGTTTCCTATTTTGTATGATTAATTCCAATGTTTTAGACTTTTGAGCTATTTCTGTTTAGAAATCCACTCTTCTCCTGTAAGACTATAAGCAAGGCATATTTTCTTTGAAGCTATGCCTGTAAGATTGTTTTTTTTTTCCAGATTAGAGCCAATTTGCACGATGAAGAGGAGAAGGGGGAAGACATAGTACTGACTGCAGCCACATGAAATTTTTATTGATGTAGAAAGTAGCATTCTAAAGAAAAGATAGTCTTATTTATACAATTCATATTGAAAAGAATTTTGGAGGAGGATACAGCATATTCTTCCCTCATTCCTAACTGCGTGGCTTCCTTCCTTTCTTTCCTTTCCCTTCTTCAACTTAAATAGATAGTATCTTTTTTTCCTTGAGCTGGTAGCCAATATATGGGGGTTTACACATTGTTTTTGTTCCTAAGAACAACTACTGATGATGAAGAACCTGCCCAGTGTGTTTCTGGATTCCCCACATCTGGAGGCATTCAAGACCAGGTTGGATGGGGCCTTGGGTTGCCTGATCTAGTGGGTGGCAGCCCTGCCCATGGCAGGGGGGTTGGAACTACGTGATCTTTAAGGTCCTCTCAAACACATGCCATTCTGTGATTCTATGATGTTACTTATTTTCAGTTTATCCCTCTTTATTTCCATGAGAATCAAACAAGAGGAAACAATTTTTTTTTGTCTCAGTTTTCTAACCCATCTTTTCAGCTAGAACAAGCACTTGTCCACTGTTGTTTTGGCCCTCATGGATCTTTCAGTTTTTCTGACTTCCGGCTGCATTTTTCCTGTCTTCAGATAAAAGCACACAACATTATGCGTGAGACAGAACCCAGATATAATATACATCTCCAGAGAACATATCTGGAATTTGTCTTTCTTAGATCTTGCACTGAACTCCTGCTTGGAAGAGTGACTTTATTTTTTTTGACACACTTCACACCTTCATGTTGTTTTGAATGCCTCTTCCTTTTATTCAGACTGAGAAGTGGATCCACAGATGCTGGCAGTTTCCATTCATTACTCATTTAGTAAAAGCAAGAGGACAGGCATCTTTCAGCTTTCTTCAGAGTCACCATTGTCAGATCCTACTATAAAAAGTAACATAAAGGCAGTGAGGCTATGCACACTAATACTGTTCAAGGAGGTACAGCATGCATGCTTGCCAGAACAGAAGGACTGAGCCTTGGGGTCCTTCCCTGTCATATATGTTTGGAGTGGGAGATTTGCAGTTGTATGCAGGAAACTCTCCTTCCTTGAAACATGGTACAAACATAACTGAAATGTGGGGAGGAGGAGAAGAGGAATATTTGCTATCTTCTAATATTTTTTCACATGCAAAGTGACTTCCGGCTCTTTGTATCTAGGAAATCTGGAAGGTCTTTCTCTTTACTGTAGGTACAACTCAATGCTTAAAAGTTTAGTGTGATTCTTCCAAAACTGAAAAACGTAATTAATATTGATAAACAACTTTAAAATAAGATGTGCTGGTGGAACTATAACTCGTTTGAAAAGCATGTTTTAAGTTAATATATCACAGTATGTCTACACCTTGAAGTTACCCTGGAGACAAGTATTGCATTTAATGTGGATGATCCACAGCTTATGTTCTAAAACATGAAGTCTGAATATCTGAAGCTCAGGAGCACTTGTTTCTGGAATTTAAGATAGGGTTTCTGGGCCTTTTTTTTTTTAATTGTTGTATTGTTGTTATAGCAGTGGAGGGTTGTCAGGGTTTGCCTCCGATAAGGGACAAAGCACTGCACTGTGCCACTTGCAGCTGGTCCCAGCCAGTTCCAGCCACAACAAGTCAAAGCTGATCAGGTGAACAACAAGGACAAAGTCAAAATACTGTGTAGCTGCATGAGAGACAAGACTAAGAGGGATAAGAAGAAACAGCTGTTAGACAAGGAGGTCAGAGAAGAGGGAGGGGGAGGAAGTGCTTCAGGCACTGGAGTGGAGATTTCCCTGCAACCTGTGGAGGAGGCCATGATGGAGCAGGTATTTGCCTGCAACCTATGGACCCAGCCAGTGTAGGACAATATTTCCTGTAGGAGGAGTATGCATGCCTATGCTGAAGTAGGTTCTCCTGAGCCATAGAGGACTCATTTTGAAGCAGGTGTTTCCTGAAAGACTGCTGACCATGGAGAGTCCCTGTGCTGGAGTAGTTCTTGAAGGATGGTGTGTTCTGAGAAGTACCAAATACCTTTTTAGTACCTCTGGGCATACATTTTCATACCAAAGGATAGAAATAGGCTCCTATAGAATGAAATACATCTGAAAGATGAGCTGAACTGAATGTTACCTCGGCTACAAAGAGACACTGCAGTGATTGACTCAGGCTTATGTATCAAGCTTTTGGACATTTTGTTTTGTATCCTTATTTCATTCTTCTAAGTTCTGGATACCATCTTTGATGTCCTGTCAGAGAATATAGAGTCTCTAGACTTTACTAGCCTTGCTTCCTGTAATAGTTATTAGGAATATAATAGCTGTATTTCATTTGCAATTCATTTTCACACAACTTTTTTTTACTTTTTATTTCAGAGGAAAGACAGATCCAAATGACCACTAAAGGAGTTTGGGAAAGTATTAATCTATTGGATTATATATATTATCTTCGGGTGTTACTACACTTTTCATACTGATCTCAGTAATGTTAGCATCCAAAGGAGAAATATATTTTTGACCCCTCTTATAAAAGTGAATTGTTTTATTCCTTTGAGTGTTTATGAACACTTATCAAACAATAACTGCCGAGTCACAAGAATTTCATTTGGTGTCTTATGTAATCTGTGAATTATAATACTATGTCTCACTCGTTATGTATGACATACCTTGAATTTTGACTGGCTAGCCATACAGCTTCTCTTTTGAGATTTAGATTGCCAGAAATGTAGTAGAGGAAAACTAGAATGGCTTCCTGCCAATCAAATTATGGAACACTGAAAAGGTCACAGTTATGCAGTATATTACTGTCTTTCAAAGATTGTTCTGGGTATTAAAATTCTCTGATGTCTCATTTCACTGACAAAGACTGTAATGAGAATAGGAAACAGCACAAGATGTATCAGGCTTTGTGACAATTTTTATGAGGATGATAAAAGGATGGGGGGGTTGGGAGTTAACCCATTCTTATTCTGTTTCAACTTTTAATATCTAGGGTTTTTCAATTAGGAAAATTGAAAGACCAACACTATTCAGGAGTCTTTAGATTGGGGAAAGAGCATAGTAATTCCATCTAAGAAGTATAATGTGAAATGGAATGTGAGAAAAAATAAATATAAATGGTAGGTGCATTGCATCAGATGTTTTCCTGCTGTAATTTACTGTGTGATCTACAAAATTCTAAGTAAGTATTCCTAGTACCACTTTAAGGTAGAGTGAAATTAAAGCTCAAAGCCACTTCCATGCTGCCTGGATTAGTAAGATGTAGGAAACTGAAAATAAATAGGAAAGTAGCATCTGTGAGGAAAGTCGACATTCCAGAACTAAAGGATGCTTCACAAAATCAGTCTTTAAGCTTATTAGTATTTTGTCATTTGGGTCTTAGTCCACCACTATTATTTAGCTTGTATCTCTGTTATCACACACAAATAATACCATAGCATAACTTTCTAACTTTAAGGTGATTTAACTCCAGAGTGGTTTATTATTTCTTTAAGCTACATAAGGAAATGGATAAGCTGTATTTAAATTAATTTGTGTCATATATTTGTGTCTCATATAAGTGGGTGTAACTAGGAAAAAGTGATAGAGCTTTAAGATGCCTTTCTCCCTAGGCATCTTTTTCTGTAGTGAAGAAATGGGTCAGATAATGATCACATAGTGTAGAGTTAAGATATGACCATAATAATAATAATAATTTTTTTAAAAGGAGAGAAAAAAGAAAGAGCAGCAACAAAAAAAGTTTAGGAAAAACTTTTTCCAGAAAGGCCCAGCAGAGAAGGTATGAACCCCAAGGAGCTTACTATCACAATTTACTTTTCCTTAAGGAAATTAATTCTTCAGAATAAATATTTTTTGGGTAGGAAGGAGCATTCATATTTAGACTTTCCTGAACCTTATTTATTTACGTGCTTTCCTTGCTGTAAGTCCTGCAAAAATACAGTTTTACAATATCATCATTTACCTTATGTCTCTCTGCACTGTAAATACATTTTGGTGGTATCTTCATATATGCAAAAATATGACAAGTACAAGTATCAACAAATAATTGTTCCTAGATCCGCTGAAGTGTGATGAATTCTATAATTCAGCTTATGCAAACACACATATGTCTGAAGACCTATGACAGAGAGTGGGAGACCTAGATTCATTTATTTTTTTTCCTAGTTTTCTTGAAAGTTCGTGCATTTGTGTGAAATGCAGTATTTAAGTGGGGAATTTAATGATTTTAGTGGCTTTTACTATTACTATAGTGGTAAGTGTGTTCATACTTTCAAGTCCCACAGGTGTTGTTACCACGAGAGGGGTACTGCATTTACCTAGATTTCAAACTGCTGATAACTGCTGTGGAAGTCTATACTGCTTTTTAGAGTATGAATGTTGATGGTACATTCTGGTTTTTCTTTACTGTCCCTAGTAATTTGATTGGAAATACCACATTTAAAAGCATTATTAAAACACATTTATTCCTCATTATCCACCAAATTTATGACAGCATAACCCTCTTCAAAACATTGCTAACTCTGCAGTAGAATGGATACTTTCAGATGGATGTAAAAGAATGACCATTTCATTGGAGTACAAGTACTTGAACTAATTGTGATTTTGGAATCAGTTTCATTAAAGGAATATGACATAATGTGCAGTAGATTTGAGAAACTTGCCCAGATCCTTAAGGTTCATTATTTCAGTAAACACTTTGACTACATGCTAAAGTAAACTTACAAATTCTAAAAAATTGCTATTTTTATAATTTATGTGTGTTTAAATTTTATAAATGTCACTATGCTAATATTCACTACCATTAAAACTGGCATTACTGCTGTTCTTGCCTTAATTTTAAAATAAATTTTATCTCATTGCAGGTAACTTTTCAGTCTTTAGTACAGCAGCTTTAATAGCAGCCGATAGACAAAACATTGGCCAACACAGAGTGGTTTCTATTGCAAAATAAAGTTTCTATTTCAGTAATCCTCTCTCCCTCTTGCTCTGTTTTAGAAAAATTACTGGAACATACTCAAATTACAGAGATACCCATACATTTCTCTTATAGAACAGCTAGAGAAGGAAAATGTACAGCTTTGATTAAATATAAAAACAGAAATAATGTTAGACAACATTTTGATTTAAGAGTTTTCAGGAGTAAAAAGGAGGTACAAAACAACTGAGATATATTCTCATTTAATTCCTTCTCTAAACTATGAACAAAGCTTTTGTTACTATGTTCAGATAATATGAATCCTATGATTGTGTAGGGAAGATATTGCATGAAATTTACCAGTCAGATGACAGTTTGCAACAGGATTTGATAGTAGTGATAACCATAGTCTAGCATATGCATGTGAGTCAAACTATTAATGCATTTGACTATGCTTCTTATTTGGATTATTTTAGCCTTTTACAAGGAAATCAAACTCTTGGATACAAGATTTTATCATTTTCCATTTCCCAGAGCTGACCTGAAATCCTTACATACGAAGTGTCTCTACAAAATCATTTTAGAGCGGTAATGCACAGGCTGGAGCATGAGAAGAGACTGATCTTTGACTGATGAAAAGAGAAGGAGAGAGAATAAGGTTTCAGTGGTATCACCACATAGTGAATGTAACAGATAACTGTCTGAGAAAAAACTTGTTTTTTTCTTACTTGGCTGTAGTTATCTTCTTTTACTGCATCTTGGAAGTTGTAGGAGGAAGGTGCTGAAATATTGGAATGAATTCAGTGGAGGTCCACTGAAATGCAAAAGAAGCTGGAGAACTTGCCATAAAAGAAAGTCTAAGAAAGCTGTGTTTGTTCACTTTCAAGAAGGAATTGCTAGTAAAGATTCACTGTTGTCTCCAATTTGTTAATAAGAGGTTGTAGAACAGAAACAGAGTTTTTGAAGGTGTGCAGTAATATCATGATAGGTAACAAGTTGCAACAAGGGATGTTATGATTAATTACTAGGGGAAAATATATATGGTGATGGTAAAACACTGGAGCATGTCATCCAGAAGGTTGTGGAATCTCAGTCCTTGTAGATATTCAAAACCCAGCTGTGCAAGGCCCTGGACAACCTGAGGTAAGTAGATTCTGTTGTAAATGAGGACTTGAATTTGTTGAGATCCAATGGCCCTTTCCAATCTGCATTATTCTATAATTCTATAGTTTCACACCTCATTCACAGGCAATATTGTAACATTTATTTGTCAGTGATAAAACATAGAGTATTTCTCAGTGCAATATCAGAGTCAAGAAAGTCAGAGAAAGCCCGTAATGGTCTGTAGTAATTACTGTTTGCATTAAAAAAAAAAAAAAAAAAAAAAAAAAAAAAAAAAAAAAAACAGAAAAAATATATACTTATGGAAATTGAAAAAGCATGAATTCCAACAAAGGTTTGAAAAAAGTCTTCACTTATTCTGTAGAATACATGAAAAACATCACGCATGTTTTTGTTTGGTGTTCCTTATCATAGCCTGTGACTTAGGTTATGATGTTTCTTGGCACAATCATTATGAAAAGAGAGAATTCAGTTAAAATGTTCCAGATAATCTGGGAGTGATTGATACAAACTATACAACTCTTTAACATTTCTAATATTCTGACAGTCAATTTGCTAGCCTTTTTTAATTTCCCTTCAGAGCACCAATCAATTCTGAAAAGAAGAAGTATTAAAAAAATATAAAATTGTGACTATCCAAATGAACAAAAATTGCATGGACGGAGCTGATTTTGACTCAATGGATTTACGAGTGTTATGTGACTGCTAAAAGCTTTAACAATCGATTGCTCATTTAACAACACTAAAACCTACCTTGGAGTACAGCTCAAATCTGTACTTAAAATTAAAGCTATCTTGCACCATATGCTCTTGAAAGTGGACTGCTTGAAATGTGTATAACTTTGATGAGTTGTTCTATGAGAGCCAATTAGAAGTTTGCATTTTAAACATTACAATCTAAATCTAATGTAATTTAAAACAAAGACAAAACAAAACCAGCAACACCGCATTACCAAGTGGGTTGTAATGGGTCAATGTGGGTTTCTAAATTCTGTTGAAGCAATGATAAGTCATATATAATAGATTATAATGCCAGAAGAAATATCAAATGTGACCTGCTAGGATTTGCATTCTGAATGGAAAGGCATAACAGGGGAACTAGAGGAACTATTAATCTAGCTTTTAATGTTGCCTTTGATGAACAGTCAGAATCCTCTGTAAGCTATCATATTGGATAATTATCTCATAATAAAAAAAAAATAATTATGTATCATGGTTTTATGATTTTTTGTTATCGGTATTTCACATCATGACATCATGAAGTGCACTGGGAGTTAAAGAGTTAATGCTCCAGTTCCATGGATCATGAATAGTTCCAGGTACCTGGTTCTCAGAAGAGAAGAACTACATACCCCAGAGGATTTTGCATTGTTCTGTTTTCCATTCAGAGAGAAAGATAAAACTGTTTGCAGATCACGAGACACCCTCTTTTTCCTTTCTGTTTGTCCCAGCAGTGTGTGTGCTCCATAATCATCTCACCTTCATGCTGAAGCACATGGAAGGCAGAGAGGTGATAAGGGAGAACCACCACGTCTTCACCAACGGCAAATCCTGCTTGACCAACCTAGTGGCCTTCTGTGATGGTGTCACTGCATCAACAGGCAGGAGAAGAGCCATTGATGCCATCTGTCTTGAATTCAGTAAGGCCTTTGATGTGGTACTCCACAACATCCTTCTCTTCAAATTGGAAAGATATGGATTTGATGGGTGGACTGTTCAATGGACAAAGAACTGTCTGCAGGATCAAGTCCAGAGAGCGGTGGTCAATAGCTCAATGTCTGGATGGAGATCAATGATGAGTGGTGTCCCCCAGGTGTCAGTGCTTGGGCTAATATCTTCATCACATAAATTGACTGTGGGGTAGAGTGCACCCTCAGCAAGTTTCCTGATGACACAAAGCTGTGAGGTGCATTCAACACACAAGTGGGATAAGATGCCATCCAAAGGGAGCTAGACAGGACTGAGCAGTGGGCTGAGGTGAACGTCATGAGGTTCAACAAATCCAAACACAAGATCTTGCCCTTGGACTGGGGCAACCCCGTTCACCAGTACAAGCTGGGGTATGAAAGGACTGAGCTCAGCCCTGCTGAAAAAGACCTGGGGAAACTGGTGGATGGGAAACGGGATATGAGCCAGCAATGCTTCCTCACAACCCAGAAAGCCAACTGCATCCTAGGCTGCAACAAAAGAAGTGTGGCCAGCAGGTCGAGGGAGGTAATCCTGCCCCTCTACTCTACGCTGGTGAGGCCTCACCTGGAGTACTGAGTCCAGATGTGGAGCCCTCAGTACAGGAGAGACATAGACCTGTTGGAGTGTGTCCAGAGAAGGGCAACAAAAATGATCAAGGGGATGGAACACCTCTCCTATGAGGACAGGCTGAGAGAGCTGGGGCTGTTCAGCCTGGAGAAGAGAATGCTGCGAGGTGACCTGATAGTGGCCTTTCAGTATTTAAGAGGGAGCTACAGGAAAGGAGGGGACAGGCTCTTTAGCAGGGTCTGTGGTGATAGAACAAGGGGAAATGGCTTCAAGCTCAAAGAGAGTAGATTTAGATTAGATATAAGGAAAAAATCTTTTACAGTGAGGGTGGTGAGTCACTGGAACTTGTTGCCTAGTTGTGTGGTTGATACTTTGTCCCTGAAAACTTTCAAGGCAAGACTGGATCAGGCCCTGGGCAACCTGATCTAGCTCTGGTGTCCCTGTTCACTGCAGGGAAGTTGGACTGGTTGGCCTTCAGAGGTCTCTTCCACCACTAAGGATTCTATGATTCTATTAACCTATACTATATGTCAAAACCCACTTTTTGACAGAAAGGCACTTGAAGTTTCAACAGCACAGAGATTAGACATCTGAAAAGCATCACAGAACTCAGTCATAAATTTCTCAAGCATCTGTTAAGATTTAGGAACTTTTATTTAAAGTCAACATGCCAACTTGAATGCTGAAAGTTAAGCAGATGGTTAAGCTCTCTTTGGGACCCCAGTCATAGCTTACACTGCAGAGCATATGTGGACTTATGAAAAATGGACTAAAAATTAAATGACTGCAATTAAATTTCTGTTTATATGTTGTCTCTTTTTTTGTTTAATCTACCTTTGTACTTTTCAGATCTTGAGGGCTGCCCATAGCATCTGGTCTACCGTATGCATCTTGTATAGAGATTCAAAATATGCTTGCTAATATGCTTCCACATATTAACTGATTAACACATAGAAGTTCAAGAACCTTTTGAAAGAGCCACAAAATTGTTGTGAAGTTCAAAACTAACGCTAATGAATGACATTAAGCTGTGTAATTATGTTTCTGTCTCCAAATATTTCAATGAGAGTACCTTTTACTTTCCTGACTGAGGAAAGGAGGTGAGGGTAGTGTCTGAACCCTTCTTTTATTTTGGCTCAAAGCTTGCTTTCTGAGGTATGTTTTGTGAGGAGGCAAGGATGTTTTGCCAAGGAGGCAAATGGTGGGTGTTGCTGTGTGGCAATCAACATCACCGTGTGAACATTTGAAAGCATTTCCTTCAGAGCTGTTTGCCCCAGAAGAGAGTGCTCAGGAGTGTTTACTGGTGGAAGATCTGGCCAAGTAGCGCCAGCTTGGTATGGGAGACTGGGGGAATGATACCATAGTATCCTGTGAAAAACAGGATGCAGGTGGGCACCTCCCTGTTCCCTCTTACCTGCTGGCAAGGCCCAGGAGATGGGAACAAAGGAGTTTTCTGCAGAGATCCCAAAGCCAGAAGCTGCCACTCCAGAGAGAGCTGACTCAACCACTTTGGATTTGAACTGTCACTCCAAAGAGAGCTGACTCAACCAATTTGGACTTATAAATAAGTTCATACTGCTGTTGGAGGTTGTCGTTGACCAAAGGGGTCGTCGACCAAAGGGGTCATCGACCAAAGTGGTTGTCAACCAAAAGCGGTTGGCAACCGAACAAGCCCTGATGACCCCTCACCCAAGAAGATCAACGTCTGCGCTACAAACAACGCTGGACCCCTGGTGGTGACCATCTCTCTTGCTTTCTACAAAGACTCCTTGCTTTTTTTAATCTCTTTTCTATCACTCACCTTCCCTTCCCCATCTCCCTAAGCTACTAGGATTTGTAATAAACTGGTCGGGCTAACATTTGACCCATTGTGTCTTAATCTCGCCGTCGGGTATACATATATTAAAAGAACCCCTTCTCCCTCCTGTAAATTGGAGTGAGACACGTAGGAGGACGCATAATGTCAAGAAGGAAAATGAGAAAGATTTGTTTGTTTGCATGTTTAATTAAGAAATTGATTTTTTCAAGAGTGTGGTGCAATCAGACTGCACTTACCAGAGAAGAGAGGTGGTGCCAAGGTCTTGCTTTGTTTCAGTGTGTATCATAAATAGGGATGAAGGCCAGACTATGCTTACAGAAGAAAGGTTGCCAAGGATAGAAACGGAACTGACCCTCTTCTCTCTATACATTCTCAAAGTAGAAAATACAAGTTTCATATTTATTTCAATAATTTTTATATTTGCAAAGGAGACAAGAAATTGCCTATGCTACTCTGTCTATATAATATGTCCAGATTTAAATGGATGTAGATGATTTTATATTCCAACACTGATGCAGCAAAGAAATTATCTCCAGAACTCCAAGACACATGCATAAATTTAATTATGAAACTAAATCAACACAAATAATATGTCAGATTTGTCAAATTCTCAAAAAAAGAAAGAAGTAAATAGGGATTCACTGGATGCTATTCCTGGTGGGGTCCCAGAACTATTATTTTTTTTGTAGCGATTTCATTTATGTAGGTGTTGCAGTCACTGGTAAATTATTTAGATGTGCAAACTATGAGGATAGATAAGCAGTAAACATTACTGTTCACCAACAATGCTTTTGTGCATTGCTTTGTAAAAACAACAGATAATGCATATTTTACTGTGGGTACATGTATTTCGTTTATGTAAGAACAAATGATATGGGACAAATTATATGGGTGAAGTGGCAATTCGTTGCCATCTTGGCCATGTGACCATGAGGTGATCAAATTTGGTGGTTCTGATGAATCACCAAAATCTTTGGTGATGGGAGGAAAACTGTCACCAAAGCCTCAGCTCTGGGTATGAGAAGAGCAGATTTCAGGCTGCTCATGTAACTAGTTAGTAAGGTCCCCTGGTGAACTGCTTTTGAAGGCACTGAGGTCCCTCAGTGCTATTCACTTTTTAAGTATCACCTCCTGAGTGCAAAGGAACAGGCAATTCCAAAATGTTGGAGGTCAAGAGGTGGGGTAGAAAGCCAGCTCGGCTGAACAGAGATCTTCTTCTAAAGCTTAGGTGGAAAAAAAAAGTGTATGACTTCTGGAAGGAAGGTCAGACAACATGAGAAGGCTACAGGGCTGTTGTTCACCTTCACAGGGAGAAAATTCTTACAGCCAAAGCTGAGTTAGAGCTGAAGCTGGCCAGTAATGAGTGATGTTATACAGGGTTTAAAAAAAAGTTAACAACAAAAAGAAGGACCAGAGAGAACACTGATTTGTGATGAGAACAGTCACCTTACAAATGAGGACATAGACAAAACAGTGACATTTAATGCCTGTTTTGTCTCTGTCTCCAACAGTGATAGCAGGCTCTTGGACCTCATGTGCCTCCAGTTGGAGGACCTTCAATGCAGTAACAATCAACTCCTGGCCAATCCTGAACTTGTGTGGGATTTGCTGCTCCACCTGGATATTTATAAGTCTACAGAAACTAATGCGATTCATCACAGGGCACTCAGAGACATGGCATCAAGAGACCTCTCTCAATTATTTTTCAATAGTCTTGGGAATCTGGAGAGGTCCCAGTTGACTGGAAGCTGGCAAACATTGTTCCAATTTTCAAGAAGGGCAGGAAATAAGACCCTGGTAATAGCCGGCCTGTCATTTTCACTTCGGTGCCTGGTATAACTATGCAGAAGGTTATGCAGGGAGGTAGTGAAAAACACCTGAAGGATTGCAGAGCTGGGCAATCACCAGCCACATGAAGTTTAACAAGAGCAAGTGCTGGATTCTGCATCTGGAAAGGGGCAACCTTGGCTATACATGTAGACTGGGGAATAAGATGGTGGAGAACAGCCCTGTTGAAAGAAATCTGGGGGTCATGGTCAAGAGCAAGAGCAAGTCAACAGTGTTCCCAGGCAGCCAGGAAGGCCAAACTGTATCCAGGGGTGCATCAAGGACAGCATTGTTAGTCAGTTGAGGGAAATGACTGTCCCACTCTACACTGCACTGATGTGGCCTCACCTTGTGTACAGTGTGCAGTTTGAGGCATCACAGTACAAAAAGGACATAAAACTATTAGAGAGTGTACAAAGGGTGGCTTCAGAGATTGTGAAGGATCTAAAGTGGAAGACATATGAGAAGCAGCTGAAGTCCCTTGGTTTGTTCAGCCTAGAGAAGAGGATTCTGAGGGGAGACCTCTTTACTGTCATAGCTTCCTCAAGGAGAGTGGAGGGGCAAGAGCTGATCTTCTTTCTTTTGTGATCAGTAAACCCAAGGGAATTGCATGAATCAGCAAGAAGGGAGGTTTATGTTGGAGATCAGGGAAAGGTTTTTCACTGAGATGAAGGCTGGGCACTGGAACAGGATCCCCAAGGAAGTGGTCACAGCACTGATCTTGCTGGAGTTCAAGGAGCATCAGGACAGCACTCTCAGACATATCGTCTGACTTTTGGCTGGTCCTTGGTGGAGCCAGGAGCTGGACTCAATGATCCTTATGGGTTTCTTCCAACTCAGGATATTCTAGGATTCTATGATTCTGTGAATTCACAAGGTGAAATATTTTCAAAGGATGTGGGGATAATGGCAGACAATCTGTTGAACATGGTCTTCCAAAACCTCATCTTTGACTAAAAGAGGTAGACATAATGCTCCAGTGAATGAAAAGCAGAGTCTCACACATTTAGGAACAAATGTAATAGTGAGGGAAGGGGTTAGAGAGGTAGTGAATTTATCTAGTTTGCAGTGGCATTGCTGGCATTGATGCAGCTTCTGGACAAGAAAAGGATTTATACTTGCAGATCCTTTGAAGAAACTTTTAAAAAGAATTGTAATACCAGGGTAGGAGGGAATGCTGGAAGGAAAACACACCTGAAGCCTCAAGTAGTCTTACTTCCACTCTAACCAAAAGAATTTTTGACCTAGTAATTGAATTTTTTTTTCAGTTCTCTCTCCCCTAATGTTAGTCAAGCTATTCGAGATGCCTTGAACTCTTCTTACAGTAAGGTATTCAAGTTGTGTAAATTGAAATGCCTTATTGGAATTCTACAGATTTCTGAAATATGGGAAATAGCACTTAACAAAGTCTATTTTACTGTTATGGTGATTGAGCACTGGAACAGTTTGCCCAGAAAGGCTGTGGGTAGACTGTACTAACTCCAAAGCTACCTGTCACCCTCAACTATGCTAGAAGTAGATGTAGTCTCTGTTTACCAACTAAACACCCTCTTATGTATTATTAGTAGGTTAAACTGGGAATATCACCATTGGCAGAACATTGTTGGTGACAGGACACTGAAATAAATTCTGTCTGAAGGATTAACCAACCAACCAAACAAACAAATAACAATAGTGCCCTCTTTAGCATTTAAACAACAAAGCAATAAACAAGTGACAGCTATAGAGGGTGCTCCATCGCTTTCCCAAGGATCAAGGTGAGGCTGACCAGCCTGTGGTTCTTGGAATCTTCCTTCCTTTTTTCTGTAGGTAGAAGTTTCCTCCAGTCCTGAAGTGTCTCTCCCAATCACCGTGATCATTCCAAGATTATTCAAATTGGCCTTAACAGTGATATCTGCCAGCTCCCTCAGAGCACACCGATGCATCACACAAGGATCCATGGACTTAAACTTGCCTAAGTGTTCTTAAGACGAATCACCTTCAGCCATGTTTGTTCTTTGCTCCAGACTTTTCACCTGGTCTCTGGAGCATGAAATTCTTAAGAAGGCATTAGTATTTCATTTTTTTTTTCATTTCCTGTATCACTAGGTCCCATAGACTATTCAGCAGCTGACCTGCATTTTCTCCAGTCTTCCTTTGTCACTTATGCGCTTATTGAAAACCTTTCTGTACCTCCTATTCCTTGCCAGCTTCAATTCTGTTTGAGCTCCAAATTCCTTAACGTCATCCTTGCATACTTGGACAATGCCTCTGTATTCCTACCAGCTTCCTATCCTTCCTCCAGTTTTCTGTCCCACCTTCCACCTTCCAGTATGCTTCCATTTTGTGTTTGAGTTGGGGCCAGGAGTTCTTTGTCTATCCATGCAGACCGCATGACGTTTTTGCCTGACTTTCTACTCAGTGGGATGGACAATTCTTGAGCCTGGAGGAGGATCCTTCAACATTAACCAGCTTTCTTGGGTCCCCCCTTCCCCTAGGGCTTTATCCCAGGCAGACTCCGCCAAGCAAATCTTTGAAGACGCCAAAGTCTGCTGTCCTGAAGACTACTGAAGTTATCTTGTTTATAATTTTGTATATAATCTTGTATATAATTTTACCTTTGATTTAATTGAAATGTGTTTAATAATTTGAACTCAATGAAGTGTTTCTGACCAGAATAGGAACAAAGTAAAAAAAGCCAGAGCAGCACTAGTCTGAAAATGAGGGATGTGAACAAAGAGAATTTTTTATCATTCTTATTTAGCACAGCACAGAGCCTGAATATTTCCACATAGACTTACTCATCTCATTTACATCACTGACAATAGATGAATGAGTATAATGAGTGTAATAAAAGCCTTGTTTCATTTCCTCTTCACTTTTATTTTTCTCTCTTATGCTGAGAAGTGTAAGTAAGTAATTGGAACATATACTGGAAAAAATATACCAGGAATGCATTTTGGGCCCATATCATGAAATGTGATTTCTTCTGCACGCCACAGGTACTAAAGAGCAGGAATAAACAGTGCGTAATGCTGTATCAGAGCTTCAGAGCAATGTACTACTACTGGCATACTTTGTTTAACACTATGTTTACTCTGCCAAAGTTTTACCTATAGTGTATGCCATCCATACCTGCTTTGAACACCAGAAGGAGAATCTTTCGTTTTGCCTTTTTTTTTTAACAGACACTTCAATTTATTATCTGCCAAGGTTATCTTAAATCTTGCTTAAGTGATACCATCTTTGATCCGTATCAAAGGAAACCTCTTACAGGTGTAACAGCTCTGTATTTCAACCATGGTATCGTGTTTCTAATTTATGAGAAATAAGCAAAGAATGCAAATGCTATGCTGATTCTCAGAAAGTAGTAGATATCAGGAATTCTTATTACGATATCATAATCAATAAACATTGGAAATGTTTCTCAGACAGAGGTCTTTCAATCAATTATTGTCTTTTTAAATATTGAAATTAATGGAATATTTTTAATTGTTCAAAACAATGAATGAAAAGGGGAAGCTGGCAACTGACTTACTTTTCTGACTTTCATTTGTAGGAATCCTAGCCCATTTTCAGAAGCAATTGTTTAATACAGATGAATGAGACAAAAATGTTCCATATTTACCAATAGCCCTTGAAGAAGGATCTTTGAATGCATTTATTATATCTTTTTTATTCCAATTAAAAAAATAAGGAAAAGGTATTAGACCAAATTTTCTGTCTGACTAAAAGTTAAATTTTATTTTTCTGTCCCTGAGTTGGCTATTACCCTGGCCACATAAAACATAGCTTCCAGTCACTGATTTTAGAAGTTTTCAATTTGAAGATTTCATTGTAGCAAGTAAATGCCAGTAACTACAGGATTTGTTTCTTTATTTTTACTTTCTACATGAATATCTAAATAATTCACACATTAATCACTCTGTCAGGAGGAACGTAGAGAATCATATATTAAAAAAAAAAAACAAAAAAAAAAACAACAACAACACTAGCCAGATGCACAACACACTTACACACTTCGGAAAGTTAGTATGTTGTTATCAGTATCTTAATTTTTTGAGACTAAATATGTCTCAAATATATCCATGGTTTTTTTTTTTCAAATCACTTTCCAAATTTGCACATGAAATTCTCAAGTACTAAGTGTGTTATATTTAACAATAAACTATGTGTTTTCTTAGTATTGATCAGAAAAAATGCAATCCAGTGTGAATTTCCATAATTCTGCCCAGATCAACCTCATATAGATTAAAGTTGGATAAATATTTATTTTAGTATCAGATATGAACACACCATCACTTATTCTTAGTTGAACATTGTAAGTACTCCAGACTTATCTTTGCTACAGGCAACTTAACTGGTAGAAATTGAGTCTTTTATTCTATTACAGATGAATGTCTTGAGTGTTCCTTCTGATGTCTAAACAAACAATCAAACAAACAAACAAAAATAAAATGAAAAAAAAAAATTCCATTTTTTTTCTCAAAGACTTAAAAAAAAACTTTAAGGAAATTATAAATGTTGCAGTTTCTAATCATTGAAAGAATAAAAAAAAACTGAGAACAGATTATAATAAATTCTGGTTAGACTGTAAGAATTCTGGTCTGTGGAGAAGTATGTGGAGAATAATCCTTAATTTCCTTCCAAATGGGCTGTGAAGGTAGAACTTAATACCGTGAATAAGAAACAGAGAACTGCTTGGCTACTGATTCACTTGAGCATTCCAGAATGAAGTCCAGTGATGTGGTCTATCTGATTATAGCAGAGGTCAACACGTATGTTGTCTTGTTGATTTATTATGTAATTACAACGTTATTCAATGGCAAAATAAATCACTATGAGTCTTTCAGTTGATTGCAATGGAAGTAGAATAGTAACCTAAGGCATTTGCTTTTTAATGCACCTTTCCAGATTCAATGGAACATAATTTTTTAAATTATGTCTGAGGACATGGGGAGAAAAAAAACAACATAAAACAAAACAAAACCAATAAAGTACAACCTGAATAACATCTTAAGAAGTAACGTTAATTCATTGTCTGAATCATTATTTAAAGCTGTTTCTTTCTTCCTTTTTTTTTTTTTAAATTACGTTCTCACGTTTCTGCTCTTTCTACCATCTCAAATCAGTTATATTATCACAAACAAACATTTATTTCTTAGTGCACTCTTACACAGACAAAAATTCAATTGCCTTCAGTAAGATATACATGAACAAGGCAAAATATGCAGTGGATTTTACAATGGCTTTGTAAAATATATCATCTGTTGGCTCTTTTGTACAGACTGAGATATCTTCTTTTAACATCCCATTGTATGTATGTTAATAAAAAAAACCATTTACTATACAGTTTCCCCAAATGTCCTACAAGCCTGATATCTTTTACAAATTCTCTTTTACAAAAAATATATTAACATTTATGCTGGTAAATGTAAGTACATTTTAATGCTCATGGCTTAGCACAGAATGATTATTATTTAAAACTGATGTAAAATAGATCTATAATTTGGGGAAATATGTATTATTGTGATTTTCCATCTACAACAGCTGCAATTTGATGAAAATCTGTCCTAAGGTAATTATGCTTGCCTTAAATAATTTCTCTGTTAATATCTCATAAGAAGTTGTTTTCAAGGGAGGGCACTGTTATTGTGTGTTCTGGTAACAATTTGAGATATCTGACACCTGTAACTATCTACATCTACATATTACCTTAATTGGACAGTTATTCTACTTGAACATATTCAAAATTACCCTGATCTTGTTGACAGTTTTACAAGTGTAGCAAGAACAAATAAATTTTGTTTTCTTTTTTGCATTACTACTAAAAGCGAGTTACATTTTCTATATTCAAGTCAATTTGTTCAGAATAAACCTGGGCACATTTCAATGTGAACTTTGAAAAACTCTCCCTTAGTTTATCTCTGTGGAGAGTCATGTGTCTATTAGCACTAAGTTTGCTTAACATAAGCCAATTGAATGATACCAGTAAAAATATTTAAGAGATATACAATATAATTTGGGCCACGTGGGTTCATTAGATTGAACAGAGTCAGTATTAAACCCAGTTGTTGTTGCCTAACAAGATCATATTTAGAAACTGATTTTGAATTTTCTTTTATCTTCTGCTGAAACATTAAGAAAGCAACCTGAAGAGCCTTTTTATGGTCTGTGTTGCAATAAATGAGGACACTATCATTTTGTTTTTCAGTGGAAAGGAGAATTGACTCTTTTGTTTTTGTCATTGACATGTATCTTTTTTTTCTCTTGGTCCTTCTGAAAAGAGTGTTGCAGGGAATTTCACCCTACAGCTGATGCAGCAGCTGTCAATGTCTCTTAGTTTCCATCACTGCAAATGTGATAGTGTTGGCAGTAGTTGCTTATAAGCTCTTACTGTAGTTGATTTATAAATTATTCTGTCACTAATGCCTAATGTGCCTGTTCTGTTATTGTAATTTAGGACAATGATGACTTTCCTTGCCAAATCAAATAGTTTTAGGCAAGATCTGACCAGAAACCAGCAACAAAAATAAATATTACTGTAAATTTATTTGCAAGATCACAAAACACTTCCTTTTCTCTTCCCTTCCAATACTTGTTTAATTTTTGGAAAGTAGCTATGTTTGCATAGGCATATATTTCACTGTGGAAGTATTTCAGGTATCTCCAGATATGAGACTGTCTTACATCTCCTAAGGCAGTTTAATGCTTTATAAAATTTATTAGCCATCAGATAATGCTATTCATTTGGTAAACTGCTAGCACAAGAATTTGTCTCTTCGGGTAATGTCAAAGTCCATATGCAGGTTTTATCTTGAGATACCGCTATGCTAGATCATACTTTGGCTGAATTATTTTTCTTCCTGACTGTATCACTGGTATAGATGCACTTTAAGTTGAACAGCAATAGAATCTCAGAAATATTCATTCAGAATCATGATGCAACTCATCCCTTAATAACACAGAAGGGTTAAAACCTTGCTTTAGTGTTCAAGCTGCTGTAGGTACTCTTGAGATAAACAGATTAAACACTTGTGCAGGAACAACTTCTAGAGTAGTGATGGCTCAAGCAATTGTTACGAACGCTTCTGAGAGATTTTTCAATTGTGAGATGTAAACAATGTCACAAGAAGAATTTGAAATGTGGAAATTTCATGGGGTTTCCCCGCTGTATTTTTCTTTATCCTGGTACACATAAAATATGGAAACATAGTTGTTCATGCGTTCAGTTAAATTTCATCATCATTTATATTGTGTTACCATATAAAAATAAAAATAAAAATAAAAACAATAAGGCTGTTCTGATTATTTTTAAAAGTAAAATACAATGTGTTTTAGTATGTCATCAGGCTACTTACTATTGTAAAACTACATACAACTGCATTTTAACATTAGTGAAATATCCAAGTTCTGCTGCTACTTACTTACACGGTAATTTAACCCTGTCAGCATAATTTGCAGTAAAAAATATTTTTAGAGGAGCCTGTAAAAGCTTTATGAACATAATGTTTCTTTTTTTTTTTCTCCTTTTTCTTGTGGAAGTGTGTAGTGATCATATTAAAAGAATGATTATATGAATTTTACACAGAGTCACTTTTGCATCATGACTTCTGAAAGCAGGTTGTGGAATTTGAGAGTGCTGAAGTGAGAAAACTGTGCACGTAGATGTGAGCACATGAACCTTGTTTTATTTTTTCAGGAGAGATTATTTTGGTTTACTTTTCTGTACATGGATTTAAGGTCATGATTAATCAATATAGTTTAATCAGTTTCAGCAAAGTTATATTATTACACAGCATTAAGACCTGTTAAAACTGTTAAGAAGACAAACACACAATGAATAACAAAAACAAGTCATCTGTGCTGCTACCAAAATCAATTTCAATAGCAATCACTTACATTAGAGTGATCTGCTCATAATACAGTGAAAAGGTCAGTACAATTTCTTGTCTAGTTAGCAATGTAACTTTCAAGCTTTCATGGGTAGGAGTTGTGATCACAGTGTCTGGCAAAATCATTTTTTCCACAGACCTTGTATTTGTGATATTATTCTTCAGAGCCCAACAGTTTCTCTGTGATATTCTTGTCTTCACAACCTGCTTTCTCTTCTTTTATATCTTTTAGCAAAATTGTCAACAACTGCATACTTCTTGTTGTTAAGAGACAACACTGAAAGGCATCAGTAGTAATGCCTGATTTTCATGTTAGTCCTCTCAAACTTTTCATCCTTACATTGTCTGCAGCTTTGTTACTGCAATTGAAGGATGCTATTATTGTATGTTTGCACCATTGCAGCAAAATATAATGTGATCTGAACAGTCAGATCGTAGACTATAATTAGGTAATATACTAACTGATACCAACTTACCTCTTGGTTGTGCTATAGTGTAGAAGTGAAATAAATCAGTTGAGGTCCAAATAATCTCTTTCTCAACAAGTCCAAAGGATTGTCATTGTGATGAAGAATACTCGCTAGTGCAAGTATATTTTTCTTTTTTTTTTTTTTTTGCCATGACATAAGTTAATAATAGAAGCCTTTAACCTAATACAAAATCATTTTATTTTCTTGTTTTTATATAGGCTAACTTCTGAATGTTCTTCTGATTTAATGTTTGTTATTTATACAGATGTTCACTCAATTTCTACAGCTACCAGTTAAGTGCTGAAACAGTGTCTCATTCCTGAGAGATTTTTGGTGCCCATTAAAGTCATACTTCCTATCAATGTCAAAGTAAACAGATAAGGTCATTAATTTACTAACATAAAAGCTAGAGGTAGAGTTGCTGAAACGGAATTTAATTTGAAAAAACAGTGCATTTTGATAATGAAATTTCAAATTTTTTATGAAGACCTTTCAGAAATAAAGGCTGAGAATGTTGATCTACTTTGTCTACTAAACTTATGGCTCATTCTGATTTTAGAGTGGTAGTTTTATATTCAGCTTTACTAAGTTGTTTAAAATTATGTGCCATGCATTGCATATAAAACCTGTACTCTTTTCAGAGGGTGCACCCTCTATCCATTAGGCACTTTAGCGAGTGTTTCTGTAAGAATGTGGCACAAAGTTATGTCAAAATCACCACTATACCAGTGCTGATAGAGTATTTTTTTTATCCCCCAAAAGTATAAAACCTCTAAGAAGAGCTCCTCACATTCTTTCTTCTCCCTAAATGTGTTGAAATCAAATCTACAAAGAAAAACTAAGAGAAAGTCTCCAAAATAAGACTAGTAGAAGGAAAAAAAAGTAGGATGAAAATAAATGTGAAGAAAGCATGTGGGAAAAGAAACATTTCTTGTATAAAAAATGTATCACATGCTTGGGTACTAGAAATATTAGAATTTTCAACATTCTTAACCCATTTTGTATCACTATATGCAGCAGAAATTGTAGTCCCAAATGAGTTATGAACTTCAAAAAATTTCACCTATTTCGTATTTTTTCTTCATGTTTTAGTTACATAAAAGGATATTGCAAAATGAAAAAAACATTTGTGAAATAAATATAATTTCCGTACTTTGTTTCTGGAAAATTGATCTGTGATTTTTGTCTCACTGGTCTATGATTTGCAATTACAAGTTATGTCACTGCATCCAGTACTTTTTATTACACCCCTATTTCTCTTATTTTTCTTCCTTTCCTGTAATCTTTTACCATCTCCTGTTGTTTTGGAGAGTAAACTGTCAGTTCTCCTGCCTATTTGCCTTTAAATTACATCCATTTGATTGGGTTATTTTCCCTTGAATTGCTTTTGCCACTTGGGGTCTTAGGAGAAGAAAACTGTCTCCAAGAGGATATTTCAAAAACAATTTAGCCAGCCTTCATGTATTGTTTTCTGAAGTAACAGTAGAATCATTAAATGATACAGTATCATCATTGGCTTCTCAGAAGTGACGTGTCCCATGCCAACAACAATTTTTAATCAAAACCATGCAGACATCCTTAAAAATTTCACTCTACTTGTGGTCCTTTCTGTTGCTTTGCAACCTGCAAAAATGTGGTATTTTTCATTTTTTTCCAAAGCAAATTTATTCTACATTGTTCAGTTCCTGTCTATAGTCACAAAATTATTGTACAGTGAGGCCCCCATCCAAGCAAATAATTCTACAGCTGTTACAATGTTCAAAACAGACAACACAACATTGGTTATAGACAAACTAAGTTGCCCTAAGATTTATTAATTCTTGGTAACAGTTTACTTTGGTATTTTCTCTAGAAATTATTCTCTATTTTCTGTAAACATTTGACATTTACAGAAGTAAATAAAAAAAAAAGCAAAATAACAGCAACAAAGAAAGAAAAACAAAACACAGAAAAACAAGCGGGAAAAACTCCAACTAAATCCTTGATCTCTGGGGAAAAACAAACAAACAAACAAACAGGCTAACATGTGCCATGAGCTCAGGCCATTGAGCTGGGTTAGCCAAAAAGGTGCCCTAAGAGTCCTTCTAATAGATTCAGAAGGAAAAAGTTCCTGTAGACTTTCAGGCGTCGCGAGCCATGACCCCGAAGGATGCTAGGGTTAGTTTTTTAGCTCCATCTAGTGGAGTTTTGAAAGGTCTTATATGCAAGTTTAGGTCATCTCGGGGACTTTTGCAGGTTGAACTACTGGGAAATTTGTTTAGCACTGATCATTCTTCGACCACTTGTAATATTTGTGGTGCCAAGACACCTCTCTCTCTGTCTCTCTGAGACAGAGGCCTATCAGTCTCCCACACTGAGGGCTCAGTAATTTCATTGTCAAAGTTGACTAATGTTCAAAACAATATGTTTGTATTGTTTTGAAAGTTTAGAGTTCATAGACTCAGTAGTATAAATCTAGGTAAAAGAGTCCTGTAATACAAGAATCTGGGAAGAGAAAAATAAGCAGCTCTGTCATGGGCCAAAAAAATCTTCCTCAAACAATAGGCTAAATCTGTCTGAGATCATATCCCCACTATGCAAAAAAGCGCAATTTAAAATGATAGCCTTCAAACAGGTAGACTTTCTTGCTGTGTGTGCATATAATCTTCCAGATTAGGAGGATTACAATGTGCGTGGATAGACTGAATTGCAGAGAAATTATTTTTAACTGTCAAATTTTCTAATATTTGTAAATAAATGTTAGGTACCTTCTGGAGTTATGCAGTTTACATTTTACTTTATCTGTGAAGAGTGCAGATCAAAGCTGGCCTTCTTCAGTAATTCAAGTGATGCATTCTTCCTACCAGAACAGATTTCTTTCTACAGATAAGTGTGAAGAATGCAGCAGGTCAAGGGAAATTGAAAGTTATATGAGCACTTTGGAAAAGGGGTTTTCTTTCTGATGCTAATTTGTTAGGGCTTTGAAATCTCTCTGTGTACCTTGGAAGTCCTGTACTTTTGTGTAAGAAGCAAATGGATATACTCAGAGTATGCAGGGAGCAAAAAAATTAGTGCAAAGGAAGTCACACTTCTCAGATCTATGGTTTCAGACTGCCTTCATGTTTCTGGGATGATTTAATTGAGCTGAAAATGTTGATAAGATCTCCACTGTAGTAACATATATATATATATATACACAAATGTATTTTATTGAAATTTTATATATTTCATGCCTAAGATTAAATATCCAAAGCAGGTCATTTGACACAGCATTTTGGAAATAGAACCAGTGATTCCTATTATAAGCATGTTCTTTTATCCTGATGTGTTCAAGTTAGAGGTAAAAATGCTTAGGAGTCAAACTGCAAACAGAATCTTTACCTAGGTATGGCTGTATCTCAACTTCAGCCTAGCTAATACTGTTAACTATGTAAAGAACTATCAGTTCCTACAAATAAATAAATAAATAAATAAATAAATAAATAAATAAATAAATAAATAAGATCTCAGTTCTATAAAAAGCAAATCAAACAAAGTTCCCCAAATAAATTAACTGCAAATTAAAAATACCAGTCCTTAGTCAACACAGACTTACAGTTTCTGGGTGGTATCTTGGTGTGTGACACAAAGATTCAGTTCATTAAAATTCAAATTTATGAAAATAAAGTCAAAATGATTACAGTCAAATCTGAGAAATACTACTGCCTTATTTTGTCCTTACCAGGAAATGCCTCTGATACAGTAAACTATACACATGTATTTTCTGTCTTTGAACTCTAGTGAAAGTGCAGCTACTTAGAATTGCCTGATAGTCAAACACTTAGGATAAACATATACCATGCAAATCTACTAAGGCTTGCAGAAATCAGAGCCAGTATACCTGCATAACCACTGCAGTCTGGAGAGGAAAAATGTATTTTTTTGATGCACAGTTGCATGAGTAAAGCTGGCTTAAAGTCTGTCTTGTATCTTGCTCTTTCAAGCCCACTGTACACTCTAGAAATTTGTATTGCCTCATTAGTGAATGTAAAGGTCCCACAGATATCTCTTTCATTTTCTCCACATGTATATAAAAACTCTTTCCTAACAAAGTAATTTTGTATCTTAATTCTGCTTATCCTTAGAGATTACAACTTTTCTTTCACCTAAACACAATGTAGTGGAAAAGCGCAAGGTACCACTTACTAAACTTGATCTGAACTAAAGAACGATATCATTTTGTCCCTTAAAATCATTATGAATACACTATGCAGAAATGCCTCTATGTATTCTATATGTTATATATGTCAACTTCCTGAAGAGAATCAATATGATAAGACTGAGTTGATCAAATTCAGTTCTATTTATTTAGATTTTATAAAACTACTAAAATGCAATGTTGAATTTCCCACAATGGTGAAGTCTGACTTAAGTCATCAGAAGACCAGGGAAGAGTGCTAACAGTAATTAAGTAATATATTCTGTAGCTACCACTGGATAGAATCTTCTCTTTGTGAGACTGTAAGGTTAATAAATTAAAAGTAAAAAAAATATTCCTGTTAGTATCTTGGACTTTAAGAATTAAAAAATCAAGGTGTAGAAGTGCGGGATTAAATGGGATGGGTGGTGCCTCCGAGCACCTGGGGAGGATCTGGGGGGGTCACGGGTATATGGGGCAGTCATGTGTACGGGTATAAGTAGCCTTGTTGCGCAGCATTCGGCGCTACATACCGTGTATGTGTCCCGTATGCCCCTGCACGTGGAGGTGCGGACGGAAGGGAAGCCTTAGTACGTTGTCGCAGCCGACATAGAAGTAGGGCTTTTCTTGCTTTATACTGTGAGCACACTAGCAAGGGCCTGCTATACAACCACTCTGAAGTCTGCGTAACTATAGAAACTGTTGACATAGATTATGAATAATCAAGAATGGAATTTAATGCATGTTCATGTTTCAGATTGACTATGTTCATAACATTTATGAACATTTAATGTAAATTAATGTAAATTCACTACTCTATAATTGAGTATTTTTCCTTAAGCTTACTGATGAGTTATTGCAATACACAGAATAAACTAATATTTAGCTTTTAAACCTTTCCTAATACAGTATATATTAGAACTTGTTTTGCAAAACAATGGAAGCACTTATATGTAACATTTATCTATACACTTTGGCTTTAACAACAGAGTGATATGAAAACATTAGGAAACAGAGTATAAAAATAACCTGATTCAAATTCAAAGTTCAAGTGCAAAGTTAAGGCATCTGATGAATTGGTAATAGTTAAGGGAATGTTGAAATGACAGAGCAAACCACAAGACTATCCGGGAAGATTTGGCTGAGGAAAAGGCATCTGAATACTTACTACAGCCTTCTTTAGTTAGTAGATGTTTGCTTTATTTGGTTACTGCTTGCTGTGGAAAAAAAATCTTGTATTACAATCCCTAGGGCTAGTGACAGCATTTTCAGAGCCTTTTGATGTATTAATTCTAAAGTTTGGCTGAGACACTCACCTTCAGGCAGTTCCTTCAGCAGGGACTGTTCAAGGAGTTTGTGCTTCTCAAGCCTCTGCAGAGGGACTGACAGTAGATCTGTTTTCCTTCCTACCTCTGGCCAAATCCTGTAAAGCACAGTGCATACGTTCAAGGAAACAACTGATGTCCCCACTGCCTCTGCAGACTGTGCTAGTTGACAGATTCATTATCTGTGTCTGTATGTTCTGCATATCTCCAACTACTCTTTCTTATTTGTTTTCAAGAGTAGATTCAAATGGGTAGCTCAGCCTTGTCACATCTCTGGCTCATCCTTGGCTGAAGGATGCTTGAGAGCTCAGTCACTTCAGAGAGGTATTACTATTAGCAGTGCATGTTTATATCAATTTTTGCAGTTAAAGGCAAGGGAGTAAAGGTCATGATAATCTGTGATGCCTCTAATCTATTTGTTAGCCTTCTGTGGTTCAAAAAGCTTTGTCATCTTATACACTGAATTTCCATTAGGTGATTGGTATTTCTTTCTGTCATGGATATTCCCAACTGTAACCTATTCATAGTTACTCATTGAGTTTTAAACTGAGTAGTTAAAATGTTCACATATATTGTTTTTACATGGTCTGTACAGTTCTCCATGGAATTAATTACCACACTGAAAGCAGGGAAGCATGTGGGTTAATAGAAATTTCTAGAGATTCTAATTAATCTTGTATGAAATTTAAGAGAAATAATACAACCTGCACTTTACTGCTTCTTTACCAACTAATCCAAACAAACAAACAAAAACCAATCATTACATTGTACATTTCATTTTCAGCAGTAATTCAGTTGTAAGAACTTACAACTTGAATTGAGTTCACAAGACTCCATTCCTGTAAGTGAAGTTCTATAGGATCCATTGTTTAGCATCTCTTACACATCAGCATTTTCAAAATAGCCACTTGGTTGCAGCCTAACCTCATGGGCTCTAAAATCTTCCAGATACCTAAAATCCTCACTGCTATCTTTCATAAAGTTATGTAAATTGAGGTGGTTCCTGGAGCAAAAAGGCTACTATTCGTTCAAATCGAAGACCAGGGAATCCATGAATTTATCAAGTCTAAATCGCAGAAAATCCCTGTTCAATTGGGATAATCAGTGTTTGATTAACCTATCTTAACCATCAGTCTCAGCATCAGAAAAACTGAAGGTGGCTACTAAGCAGTAGATATCCTACATATGCATAATAATGATGGAGGAGGGGCAAGAAGAGGGAATAAAACACAAAACACAAGGAAACAAACAAAAACCCGCAAAGGACAGAAGGGAACTAAGTTATCTATCAGGTGTAGAAAGTAGGAACAATATAATAATATGATATAATAATATAATATAATATAATTTAATATAATTTGTCCTACAAAATTATGGTCTGGTTGTCCAGCTTAGACTCTTAAATCCACAAGAGAGTTCATAGCTTTCATAGCTGAGGAACAGGGAGTTACCAAGTCAAGAAAACAGGAAATGAACAGAGGAGACTGCAAGATTTTTCATGTAGGAAAGATTTATTTCCAGTCTCTTTTACTCCTTTTATCTGTCATATAAGGATGCTTAACCTTTTCTCCAAGTCCTCTCTCTTCTTCTATTTGTACCTTGTCCTGTCCTTGGTATCATCATGTCAGGAGCTAAGCTCTTCCTCTCTACATGTTCACCCAACTGTTTCTGAGATTACTAAAAATCAGATGCTGATTTTATGTCCAAATTTGCTCTAATTTTATTTCAAGTAATAAGCTGAAGTTCAAACAATAATGGCCTAAAATGAGTTTTCCCTTTAATTCTGTCCCACAGAAAAATAAAGTATTTTGAACCTTGCCTTTTCTTGACATTGGAATCACAGCAAAACCTTTAAACATCTCAGAAGAGATCACAGTGCACTCTATCGTCGTTTCAAAATCTGAGACATCTTTATTGTGCCAAACATAATGTAAATCAAAAGAACTGCAAAATAAATTGCAGCAAAAGGTTTTGATGATACTGGAGTAAAATATTTAGATTTTTCTTTCATATGAACTATGTATCATGTGATTTTTCTTCCATGTTGTCAAAATTTGGCATATGCCTGCAAAAAAAGGAAGCTCTATGAAAAACAGCTTTTCTTTATGAACAGCTGCTTCCTCAAAAAGACTCTTTTACCTGTAGAAGTAGTGCACTTACATAATCTCAGAACTAGGAATAAATATTTATTATTGTTAAATATGAGATCAGAGCAAATATCTGTTTCAAAAATAGAAGTAAATCATTGTGGCAAAATATCAAACATTACTGTTACTTGTTCTTTATCCCATTGGGTATGTGTTAAGCATTACCCCATGTTATGTTAAGCATAAATACTTTCCTGCAATCTCTGTTTCTTTAAATATGATATGTAGCACTGAAAAAAAATCGACTTTTTATAAACTTCCTTAAATTGTGTCATTGTAGATATATACTGGAACAAAGAATCCAAGAAAGTGTAATTTATCAACATTAACATCTTTTGTAAGATAGAACATACTGTGGGGCACTGCTTGCGTTTTGCTCCATTTTATCCCAGCTCAGTAAGAATAGCAAATATGAGCACATGATATTTTGATTTTCTTAATTAAAAAAAAAAAAGGTTCCTCTTCTAATTTCATTACTGATAGCTACAATATCTATAATGGCAGAACTCAGAGTAACTTCAATATTGGCACGCCTAGAATGTAAACCAATGAGATTTTTTTTTTATTCTGTTATTTTAGAAGATTTTAATTGATTTATCTCCTGATCAACACAGAAGAACTCCCAGAGAAAAGAAACCTTTGATGAAGGAATTCCCTAAGAGAAAAAAACATCTTAGGAAAGAACCCCCGGGGCCTGCTTGCTGGGAAGCTTCCTGGCTTTCTCCCACCCCCTGCAGTGATTGGATGAGTTCCTGAGATCAACAGAGACAATATGAACAACACTGGATCCACGATGGTGACTATTCTCTCTCTTGCTTTCTACAAGGACTCCTTGCTTTTATTTCCTATCACTTTTCTATCGCCCACCTTCCCTTCCCCATCTCCCTGAGCAATTAGGATTTGTAATAAACTGATCGGGCTAACATTTGACCCGTTCTGTCTTAATCTTGCCGTCAAGTACACATAGATTAAAAGAATCTCCTCTCCCTCCTATAAATTGGAGCGAGACAGGCTTATGTTCTAATTTTATTTGTTTAGTGATTGATTCATAAGTGAGAAGATGGGAAGTGTACGTTTCCCATTCATTCCATTTCTATTATGACAGTGTCATTGTTTAAGCATTAGTATTTTGCCAGTCCAAGTATTCTCAAATCAAGATATAAAAATATATTGTATTGATCACTCCAAAAGTAATGCCTCCTTTTTATTTCCATGGAAATCACAATGCTGTACGGTAGAGCAAATTCTCAGCTACAAAACATAATTTTTCAACATAGCCATCACCATTAGCAGATTTGCACAGATGTGGTGATCAAGACACATTGTTTCATAGTGTGACAGCTGTGCATGGCCCTCCAAAATGTGTCTTGTCTTTCATGTCGCTGTCACCACTGTTGAAATGCACCACCCACCACCTCACTGCACTCACATCTTCTATTTGGTCTCCATAAACATCCAGCAAGTATTGATAAATGTCAATAGGTGCTATTTTTTCTGCATGAAGGAAATCACTTCCACACCTTTGCATCATACACACTCCATGTCAGGGGCTAATTTGTCAGACTGCCCCTCTGCTGCCATCTGTTTCATGCCAGCAAAATTTAACAGAATGTCGGTGGGAAAGTTCAAACTCTACTACCATACCCTCAATATCTGCCTCTGATGTCATAGGCCAACCTAATAAAAGAGGAGGCATTACTTTCAAAGCAGCCCTTGTATTTTTAAAACTCGTAGAGACACAGTTTAGAAGATGAAGGATAACTTGCATCAGAATTTTTCCTTGAGCTTGTATAAGCAGAAGAAAAATATGGCACATGAATTTAATTTCTACTGCCATAAGTGGGAAAAAAATATTCACTGTAACTGAAACCATTGCTTTAGTGCAATGGCATGAAATCAAATCAAGAGACATCAAGTTCATTTTTCTGCTTTGACAACAAATATTTACATAACATCTCTTTTACTCAGTAAAAGAGTAAAAGATCAGTAAAAGATCAGTCTGCTCCTGCAGATTTTTCTTTCTTTCCATTCATGTTTGACGGATGTTAGAAGTTTGATCTTGGTGGTGAAATGTTTTCCAGTTTCCATTTTAAGTTTTGATTATGCATATTTATCTCATGAAGTTATTATTCCTTGCTTTCTTCTTCCTGGAACACTCCAAAAGAATCGAACTATATTCAACCTTTACCTTCTTTTGCTGAACTACACAAACCAATTCCTTTTTGTTTCCATAAAAATTAAAAAATAATAATACAAAAGACTGTGTTCCTGATCATCTTAGTAGCTATCCTTTTTATCTGCTGCAGTTCAAATTATTGGTAGGGAAGAATGAGCACACATTCTTACCTGCTTCATTTACAGTGGCCAGAAACACTAGAAAGCTGAAGCATAATGAAAATGAGAAGAATTAATATAAAATTCAGAGGCAAGTATCCATACTGAGCTCACAGGGGCTGAAAAAATTCACCTGTTTTTGTTGCTAACTAAATTAAGATTGTGGGCAACAGACATGCTCACAAGCCAGCCCCCCAAAATTTAAATTTCACCAGCAACTAAAAACTAAATGTCGTAAGTATCAGAAACTGTGTGGAGTAATTAACAAATTCTCCAGCAGCACTCTACCCCCCTATTCCTGAAAATAACCTAATGCATAGTTTATGATGAAAAACTACATTTAAACATTTGTTTTCTTTAGGCATTTATATATAAATCTGTTTTTATATAAAATATATTATACATATTATATTTATATTTATATTTTTATATGATATATGGTATATATATAAATATATATAAATACAGATTTATATATAAATAATTTATATTTATATTTATATATAATTTATATAATATAATTATATATATAATATTATATATATATATAATTTATATATTTATATAATATATAATATTAATAATAATAATAATATATTATATATTATTATTATATTATATAATATATTATTATTATTATTATTATATTATATATATATAATATATATATTTATATATATTTATATATTATATAAATATATAAATTATATATATATAATATAATATTATATATAATAATAATAATATATAATATATATTATATTATATTATATATATATATATATAATTTATATATTTATATATAAATCTGTATTTTTGATCCTGACAAAAAACTTCCTATTAATGTGCAAATGATAAATATTGCTGTGTTAAACTTGAAATTCCTCTGTGCAACATCAGCTCTGCTCAGTAATGTAATTGCAGTAATTGACAATAATGTAATAAAGTAATATAATAATATAGTAATAAGATAATTAGCATGGATGTTCCGAATTACTAAGTTGATTCTCCTATCTATAATAATTATTAACATTAATTTTCCCTGTACTCAAGGAATATGAAGTGCACTGAAATATCAAGATATGAAGAATGGAAATACAGACTAGTTTGTAACTGATAAAAATATTATACACACATACATGTATAGGTACTTGAAAATGTAAGCATATATTTCACTACTGGCATATCATTTTAATGTAGGCATACACACATGTACAATAATGTATTTCTTCCCAAATGAAATGTTCCCATAGGTGTCCCTTTTATCATTGTAATAGTCTGTTGTTGGAAATATTTTAGAGAAACCGCTCTTTCCATGTTGTCTTAAAATAAACAGTAAAACTTGTGAGGATAATTTACAATAAACTGCTGTGAAGCATTTACACAGGAATTCATTTCCTTAATATTGTTAGTGTTGTAATTGTGAGATACAGTTCAAAGAAATACCAACACTATCATAAAAACACATTCATCAGACTTTCTCACCGGATAGAAATGACTACTGAGGAAATATCCATTCAAGAAATTCGCTTACAATGAATAATATGAATACTTTGATATTTTCAGTGAGGGAGGGGACGGTGTCTTTTTACACAAGAAAGCAGAATCAATTTGCATCCCATGTTTCTCTAGGTACATTAGAAAGCCATGCTACATTACCACAGAGAGGCGCAAAGAAAGCAGTGGGTAGGAAGGTATAGACTTCTTACAGAACAGCATTTTGGATTCTGGGATTTTCTGATTGTGTAAAGAAACTTTCCACTAGAAACTCTAGATGTGAAAACTGTGAAAAGGTTATATCTGTGGAAAAATGGATTTTTTTTTGTCTTGATTGGGGATGGTATTCTTGCAGTTTTTAATCACTCACAAATGATATTCTCAAGTGTGTCTACTGCTTAGTCATTAAAATAATACAGGCAAGTCAGGTAACCTTGGTGCCTCTGACCAAATGGCTTTCACACTAGGCTGCCAAAAAATTATGTCATGTCTTAGTGAATACGTTTTACTTCACCCTATCATGACTCAAATGAACTGATCCTCTGCCAGTCCTTAGAAGGTTATTTTGGCGAGATTTTGCAGGTGTTTCTGATATCCATAGACACCTGCACTAGTAAAAAGTCCTTTCTCAAATTTTCTTAAATTGTCTTGTTTTTCTGTCTCAAACTTTCTAAATTTATGCCTACCAAATTTGATCCAAGGCTCAGTTTATCATATCAGTATTATCTCTCATTCTCATGGAATAATGTAAGATGTCAGATTCAACTTGACTCCCTGTCTAAGAACAAGACTTATATTTAAAGGTAAGTTTCTAACTTCCTGTTAATATTAGCAACATGTATCTGAGTAGAAGTTACCCATTTTCTACAAAATGAAAAAAGAATATTAGTAAAATTTGCCCTCTGAAGATGCTTATTTGTTTAGAGAGCCTGGTAGCTAAACTAATAGCTTGTCTTGTAGCTTAAAACTTTCTTACAGCTGTAAGAATCCTACCCTAGCACTTTAAGTTTGGAGGCATGTATTTTCTCAGCAGAAAATCTAGTATACAGTCAGAAAAATGAGAGAAAGAAAAACAGAAAGGGTCCAAGGGAACTTCCAGTGAATGCTTCCTTGAATGAGAATGAATATAGAAAATCAGGCAGTGATATACTCAAAACAGGAG
Organism: Numida meleagris; assembly: GCF_002078875.1. Classification (NCBI taxonomy): domain Eukaryota; kingdom Metazoa; phylum Chordata; class Aves; order Galliformes; family Numididae; genus Numida; species Numida meleagris. Next base: position 132,685,445 of record NC_034410.1, read on the forward strand.
TGAGTGCAGCATGAGCAAGAGGTTGAATCTGCTTTTGAAAAAGTGAAAAGAAAATAAGGAGTACATTAAAAACTGTCTGAAAGGAAAACAGTCATACTCTTGTATAATAAAATGAATGGGAGATAGAAGTTAATAGAAATTGCTTGTACAGAAATGGGTTTTCCAGAGATGGAGTATGAAAGAAATTGATACTATCCCATTTAACTGATAGAAAATTCATTTTTTTCTGATTCTCTGCTACTAATACTCAGTCTGACACACAGTACCACAGGATGAGATTCATCTCATCCAACCTCATCCATCTAAAATTAGACATCTAGTTTAAGCAAGTGCTGTTTATTTTAGTGGCATCAGAAACTCCAAAGAGCTATCTGTCATATTTTAGTTCAGCTGGTCTTAGGAAAGATGAATTCCATTTCCTATGGAGAGATTTCAGACATACATCTTGCTTCTTGGAGTACATGTGATGAACAAAAATTAATTATCTCCTATTGTTATATAATATGTAGGTTTGTGATTTCCCCTCTAATGCTGATAGGATGTAGTTCAGTTGTAACTAATATAGAAAAAAAAAACTCTTAGGGAAGAAAAAAATGTTTTATGAAGTTCTTTTGTATAAGCACATACTCAGTAAGAAATCTTTTCAAGCAAAAATATGTTGATGAAATTTCACACCTAGAAAATTCACTCCATCTTATTTACAAACTTCTGTCCTCATGTCTTTTTTACTCTGACTGAATTCTCACAGTCATAACAGACCAGCTACAGTGCAGATTAGATCCAAAGACATTTATATAGTAAAGACCAATTTGCATAAATCGCAGTGCAAACAATTTACAATGAGAACAGAAAAGAGACAGACATACAAGATTTAAAATAGTTATGTGCTCTCACTGTTACTGTTAAGGAAGAGTGGAGATGAGTCTACATCTTGCAATAGAGTATTCTGTCAGTGACAAGTTGCATAAAAGTTAGCTGCAAATTAGCTGATATATCCCAAAAGGATGCTATTTTAACTTAAATGGGGAGCATGGGAGAAATAAGAAGAAAGATCGGTAGTGGTGTGTATGCCACTGTAACAGTGATACAAAGATGTTAGCTAAGATAACTATGCAGCACAACACTGTTTCAGGTAATTAGTGATGTGCCCCATAATAGCTATGTCACTTTTGATTTTCAAGTTAGCTTAATTATGTCTTGATATTACTTAGTGCAGGTATGTCCAACCTGCGGCCCGCAGGCAGCATGTGGCCCAGCACAGCTTGCAATGCAGTACACGCACACATTGCTCAGCAACAAACCATCAGTGTGCTGTTAACACTGTGTTGGCTGAAACCAGGGCTTGGGGAGGGCAATGCTGCACAGTGCTGATTCAAGTGGTGGCAAATAATTGTGTGCATTTTGGTACACTGGCTAAATAAATTGCTCTGAACTGCAAAGAATAGGCAGCCATGCTTTCTGGTTTGATAAAGGATTTTGAGAATATGTTTCAAGGTTGCAAAAAAAATCATCAATTTATGTTTATGATACCATTTTCAGTTGATATAAATACATTACCTGCAAATTTTCAAATGGACTGTATAGAGTTGCAATCAGATATTCAACTCAAAAATCTGATAATATCTGATTACCAGGCTTTCATAAAACCTCGCTTCCCAGAGAAAAATATCCTTCACTTTACAATCACATCTTATTCATGTCATTGCTTTTTTTGCAGTACTCACATTTGTGAGCAATTGTCAAGGATTAAGTACAAGAAGAGTAAAAAATTATTAAAAATCTCTGATGAACACTTTGAGAGCTCAATAGGAATTGCAAGCATTGCCATTGAACAAGACTGATGCATTAGTTTTGCAAAAACAAGGTCAAATATTCCATTAGTTTTATGTTTTTGTTTCTCTCTTTTTAAATATTTTAAGGAAAATATTAAAAAATGGAATTTTTTGTTACTTCTACATTACAATATTGTATATTTTACAAGAGCAGCTCCAATAGTAATGCCTCTTATTTTCTTATACTGGTCCACAATATCAGAGGGGGATGTTGCTAGTATGGGAGTAAAGGTTGAATCTGTCCACCAATATTCTATTGCATTTTGTTGCTGTGCAACAGATGGCAGCAGAGGGGCAGCCTAACAAAGTGGCGTCTGACAAGAAAGTGAGTATGAAGCAAAGGTGCCACTGAATTCCTCTATGAGGAAAAAATGGCACCCATTGATGCTTGCTGAATGTTTAAGCAGACTAAACAATGGATGTAAGCACAATGAGGCAGTGGGTGGTGTGTTTCAGTAGTGGCGACAGCGGGTCACCTTCGCTGGTGCAAATTTTTATGAGTGCACCATGCAGGCTCTTGTTCATCACTGGCAAAAATGTATAGTTAATGATGGTGACTGTATTGAAAAATAGTGTTTTGTAGCTGAGTCCTACCAAAGAGTGTTGTTATGCTTTTTGTATCTGTTGTAGTTTCCATAGAAATAAATTGGAGGCATTAGTGTTGGAGTAAATCATGCAAACTAAGGCAATTCCTCTTTACTCAATGCGACTCAGGCAAACCAAAAGGTTGGACACCCATGGCTTGGTACATGTGTCCTCTAAGTGTCTCATTCAAGATCGTGTCAGAATACTGTGACAAAGATTATGGCTGATCCCATTTATGCAACTCTGTGCGATTCCGCAGTCACAAGACCTTTGTGATCTCTCAGAGATGTTGGCATATTAAAATGCTATTCAAATTCAAGGATGTCATTTCTTTTTTAATGAGTACAGAAAAGATATAATCTAATTTTAACACAGAAAATTTTCTAAGTTCTCATGTTGTTTACTCTCAAGATAAGAATTATTTAAAGATATTTATGCAAACACAAATTCAGGAATGGCTACTTAGATTAAGCTTTTTCCAAATGACTGTCTGTAAAAATTCAGAAACTTTGAGAGGTTTCTGAATTTCTTTTTTGATATCAGCCACTTTGGTTTCCAGCAGACATCCTTATCAATGTGAAGTTCAGAGGTTAAATTCACATTTTTTACTTTATAGGTACTCTTAAAACAAAAACAAGCAAACAAAAAATCATAAACATCAAATTCTCTGCTCTTCATCTTCTTTCTTAATGTGTATCTTCTTTCTTATTTTTTTTAAATCTGTTTAATACTGGAAGGCATCAAGTACGACTTTCAAATAGAGAAGTTTGGTTTTTTTGCATATAATTGATGTGTTGCCTATTGTTAATTTACTGCCATAAATCTTTTTCTACAATGACATATGGATGGATCTTTAATATATATATATTTTTTGTACAGATTCACAAGTTTCTATGATAAATGTCAGGCTATACCTGAGAACTCTCCATTTTCTCTCCTCTCTCTTATTTGTTCCTTCTTTCTCAAACACTGCTTTCAACAAAATAAAACTTGGCCATGGAAATGTAAATCAGCTATATTGAATTTCTTAATCTTATTAAAGCCATGATATGGTAAATAATTTTCTGAAAGATAACACTGGCTAAGTCAAGTCTTCATTTGGCAGACTCTCAAATTGCTCATCTGAGAACCGTCTATCAACTCTGAAATAGCTTAGGGAGAAAACAACTCAAGTAAATTTGAGAACAGTAGGAATGGATATTAAACACTGAGTAATACACTGCAAACATAAAATGCTAATGGAAAAGTTTTGAAATGTCTGTTTTTCTATTCACAGGTACTGATAAAACTTCTTAAATGTCTATAATCTGATTAGTAAATTGATTTTGAAATGTCTCTCATGTTATTGTTTTGATTTTTTCAGTACTAATTTGCCAACATTTATCAATTACATGATGTGGAAAACCTGAAAGTAGCTGTGAACAGGGCTCTGTAATTATGCAAGATATTTATGTATATATAGATTTACATATGTAAAACAATATGCTCCTTTCTGAAGCCATATTTCAGCTGGAACAGTTACAAATGCCAGCTTATTAAATTTAATACTATTTGATCATGTTTAAATGAGTTACTGAGCAACTTCAGCTCAGTGAAGTCAGTGTAGCATGCAAAAAAAAGAGACGGAGATTTTTGATTCTAGTTTTGTTTTTGTTTTTCTCTAACTACAGATCAAACCAATGAGACGCACAGTGGAATCATTGTATGCAGTAAGATTATTAGTGTACTACAAGAAAACTTGAAGTCGCTGATTTTCTAGTATCCTTCTCTCTTATAAGATTACAGACAGACTCTAAGAGTGGTCTATGGGGTTGACCCAGAGTGGCTACTTAGTAAACTCCAGTCAGATGGTAACATGGAAATATTGGACTAACACAGAATTGTTAGAATGACAGAAGCGTTTGAGTTGAAAGGGATCCTTTGAGGTCATCTAGTCCAACTCCACTGCAATAAACAGACACCTACAGCTAGATCAGTGTGCTCGGAGCCCCGTCCGGTCTGACCTTGAATGTCTCCAGGGACAAGGCATGCACCACATCTCTGAGCAACCTGTTCCAGTGTTTCACTTTCCTTATTCTAAAAACTTTTTTTTATATCCAGTCTAAATCTTTCCTCCTTTAGTTTGAAATCATTTCCCCTTGTCCTATCACAATAGGCCCTGATAAATTCTGTCCCCTTCTTTCTTACAGACCCCCTCTAGATACTGAACAGCACTCACAGGTCTCCCTCGAGCCTTCTCTTCTCCAGGCTGAACAGCCCCAGCTCTCTCAGCCTGTCCTCATAGGAGAGGTGTTCCATCCCCTTGATCATTTTCGTCACCCTCCTCTGGACACACTCCATCACATTTCATATGTCTCTCCAGTACTGAGGACTCCACATCCGGACAGAGTACTGCAGGTCATGTCTCACCAGTGCCGAGTAGAGGGGCAGGATCACCACCCTCAACCTGCTAGCCACACTTCTTTTGTGGCAGCTGGGATTACAGTTGGCTTTCAGGCATATGAGGGCACATTGCTGGCTCATGTCCAGCTTGTCATCCACTAGAATCCTCGTGTCCTTTTTCGCAGGGCTTTGCTCAATTCTTTTATCCTCCAGCTTGTATTGATGTTGAGGGTTGCCTTGACCCAGGTGCAAGACCTTGTACTAGGTTTTGTTGAAGCTCATGATATTGTCCTGGGCCAGCTGCATGCCATTCTTCAGGCATGATGACCACATGACACAGCTTGGTGTCATCCACAAACTTGCTGAGGATATGCTCGATCCCACTGTTGAAGTTATGGAGGATGTTAAAGAGCACTGGTCTCAGTACCGATCTCTGAGGGACACCACTCTTACATACTCTTTGTCTTCTTTGGAAGTCAAAACCTACCACCCATAATAACCCCACACGTGATCAGTTTAATTAGTTTAGCTAAGAGAAGTTTTGAGATGTATTTACTCTTTCTGGTTAGAATGGAGTTAATTTTCTTCAAAGTGGCCTGCAGGGTGCTGTGTTAAATTTGAGATCAAACCAGAGTTTTGACTACTGCAGAGTAGCACTTACACAGCATCAAGACTTTCTCTGTTCCTCCCACTATCTCCCCAACAAGTAGGCTGGGAATGAGCAAGAAAGTGGAAAGAGACACAGCTGGGACAACTGACTCAAACTTGATGAAAGAGATATGTCATACTATACAATTTCTTGGAGTTTTTTTCTAAATTTTCTTCTCTTCAGGATCTGACTGAACACTGATTTGGTGGTGTCTCACTCCAATTTATAGGAGGACAGGAGGTTCTTTTAATATATGTATATCTGATAGCAAGATTAAGACACAACGGGTCAAATTTTCGCCTGATCAGTTTATCAAAAATCCTCGTTGCTTAGGGAGATGAGGAAGGGAAGGTGGGTGATAGAAAAGGGATAGGAAATAAAAGCAAGGAGTCTTTGTAGAAAGCAAGAGAGATAGTCACCATCCTGGGTCCAGTGTTGTTTGTAGTGCAGACACTGATTTTCAGTAGTGATGGGTCGTCAGGGGTTGTTGTTCAGTTGACGACCACTTCCAACAACAGTACAAACTTATAAATAAGTCCAAAGTGGTCAACTCAGCTCTCTTTGGAGCAGCAGCTTCTGGCTTTGGGATCTCAGCAGAAACTCCTTTATTCCCATCTTCTGGGCCTTGCCAGCAGATAAGAGGGAGCAGGGAGTTGCCCACCTGCATCCTGTTTTTCACAGGATATGATGGTATCATTCCCCAATCTCTCCATACCAAGCTGGAGTTATTTGGTCACAGGCCAGATCTTTTGCCAGTAAACACTCATGAGCACTCTCTTCTGGAGGCAAACAGTTCTGAAGGAAATGCTTTCAAATGTCCTCAAGGTGGTGTTGATTGCCACATGGCGACACTCGCCACTTGCCTCCTTGGTAAGTCAGTTAGAGTCTTATCACAAAAGATACCTTAGAAAGCTTTGAGCCATGGGGAAAAAAAAAAAAAAAAAAAAAAAGGGGTTCAGACAGGTGGGAAGTGATCAACTTTGCAATTTTTTTCCCTTTCACACTGGAGAGAGGTGGTGAGCAAGAGATTTGATGGGGGCTCAGTTGCCAGCTCGGGTCAATTCACCACAGGTGACAAGGAGAAGGTGTACTTCTTCAATATTTTGATGAAACAAAATATGTTTTAAAATTAATGGAAGGTGAAGTTGGACTTTACAAGAAATAAAGAAAGAGAGGCATTCCTCCTGAGAGACACATGACTTTTGAGAAGTGAGACAATAAGGTTTGAGTTTTCCACACCAGTGGTGCTAACTAATGAAATAGTTTTGCTAGGAATATACTGGATTTCTCATCATATACATTTTCTGGATCCAGATTTAATAATTGTGTAATACAGCACTCATATCTCTAGCAGAGACATGGGACTGATGTTAGAATCACTTGTCAAAACTGTGCAGCATGTACTTAGCAGGAAATTAAAACAAATTCTTTCTTTTATTAGTAGCTACTGAGTCTAGGCTTTCTCAAGCGTATCTCAAGACTAGGTGTGAATAGTTTTGAGACATTTCAGGTCAGTCAGACAGTTATGCTCTTAATCACAATAACATATCAAATTTTTCTGCGGCTGTTCACAAAATTTCATTTATCTTTTGACAGAATTTTAGAAGAGTGATCTGAAACAAGGTAATGAATTTTTCCTCCTTTGAACTCTATAAAGGTTCTGACAAGCCTTTTCTAGTTTTTGCTTAGACCCTCATTGTGTGTGAATGACGATATTTATTTTAAAATTTCTTGTTAAATCTAAAGATTAAGCTGAAATTAATGAGACCTTATAAGAGATTTTTTTATGACACGGTTATGAAAGTATCATTTAACTTTGTTTCCTCAGCTGATAAAGAGAAGGATATTGTTTTAGTGACTCCAATGTGTCTTTTAACATTATTCAGCTGGAGAAGATCATGGCATGAAATGTTTCAGAGAACCTGTATGCAGGCACAAGTATGTTTGATACTATGGAGGTTTAAAAGAATAATGGTGTACGTAAAAATAATAAAAGTAATTATCAGATATTCAGTGGGCTAGGGACAAGGAGAAGGTAGAAGAACAGGGAATTAAGGAGTGACGTGGAGCCTGGGAAAAAAAAAGTGGCATGGAGGGTAGGTGTCAGTTTCTTTCCTTGTTTTTCAGCATCTGATTCTACTTTTAATTGGCCAAAAAAATTCCTAAGCTGAGTCTGTTTTGCTCATGATGGTAGTCAGTAAATTATCTACCTTTCTTTACCTCATGAACAAATGAACATTTTCATCTTATTTTCCTTCCTCCTCCTGTAGAAGAAGGTAATGAGAGAGTGGCTGGGTAAGGGTCTGGAAGCCAAAAAAAAAAAAAAATAACCCACCACAATGAGTGACATGGATGAGAAACTGCTAAGTCAAACTCAGAAGACATAAATACAAAAATAAATTCAAGTAAGGTGGAGGAAATATTTAGTAGTATCTTCTCCCTCAGAACAATCACCATATCATTGACAGAATATTTTTGTATAGCTTGAAAATGTAATACCACAAAGAAATAAAAATAAGGCTACCTTTAGTACTTTTTTTCTTGTACAAAATTCTAGTTTACTTTCCTGTAAGAAATACAAATAATCTCCTTTTCAGAGTAGGGATACTAAATGAATATGAATGACAGTATAGGTCATTATTTTAACTGTATTAGTAATTCCTTTGACTTCACCTTCTCATCTTCATCAGTATCTCACTGGATTACACCACAGATTCTTGATGAATTAATATTATGAAAATTTTATCTCATAACCTTTTTTAAATATCAAGTGATTCTGCAAAATCTCTTAATATTATAACTGCTCTGTTTACATCCCTTCCAGAAATGATAGTCTCAAAAATTTAGTTCAGTTAGCTTTTGGAAGGTACCATTTACTTCTTTGTCACAGTTTCACACCCAAAAGCAGTTAGAGAGAAACTTAAGCTGACTGCCTATGCTAATGACATGTAACAGCATAATATTTGGCACAGGTCAATAAGTTTCCACTAAGAACCATGTATGAACATCAAGCACATTTTGACGCAATATAAATGACAGAATAATGTTTTCCTTGTTATTATCATATTAGTCATTTTAATCTTCTGCAAGTCAATCACTTAATGCTAATCCAGTACTTTTCTCCCTCTTCCAGCTGTGATCTTATAGTGTTTTTACTAAGTATAAGCCTCCTGTACATTCTCATTAGAATTCATCTTTCTTTTTTTTTCTTTCCTACTCTGTAATTGCCAAGAAATTTAGTTGCTGGAGTATTAAAAATTCATTAACTGACCTAGAGGAATCATCAAGTATATCACTTGACATGCAGAAAACAATTGTGCTGGGAAAGAATACTACAGCAGAACTGAAGTTATCCTATAAAAAATGTAAATTTAGCTCTGAAGAGAACAAACATTATGGTTAAAAGATCTAATATAAAATTTGTGAGCAAGGAATTAATAAGATATATGACTGTATATGAGTGAGATATTTATAAGATTTATGTGAAAATAAAAGCTGCATTTAGGAAATCACGATAATTTATCTGAACTATATTTTGTGATCTTTCCTCACGTTCTTTCCTCAAGGCCAAAAAGGAGTTAGGAGTACTCTTAATGTAACAAATCAGTAAAATTGTATTCATCCTGAGTATGGGCAGCAAGTTATATGCGTGTCATATCTGCTGCTTCTTATGCATAAGTGGTTATTTTGGCTTTGACAAGTCAATGAGACAGTCTGAATTTCTCTAGAAATTTTTTTTCTATTGGTAAATAAATTTTGTTGTATTCAGTCTGGTTCTTCCATGAACTAGAATCTCTCCTCTGAGTACCCTAGTTTCTCTCTATTAAGATAAGACTATTTTCACTTCACAAGACAATTGTGCAACTACTTTAGTTCAAATTTCCTAGCATTACAGAGAATATATTTTTTGTCAACATATTCAAAGCAATATTGAATATCTATCAATCATATTAATATATTCATATAACATTAACATATGAATCTAACATATTCAGTGTCAGCGTCTGACCCGTCTTTTTGTTGCCTTCCATTTTTCTTCCCTTTCTCTTAGTTTATTCTCCACTAATAACTTCACTAGAGTAAAAACAGTGGTTTTTTTTTTTCATGAGACTGAAACAAAAGTGATCTGCACAGTACAGTACTTCTTTTTATTTAAAATTGTACTATCAAAGGAATAAACATTTAAATCATATGATTACTGTAAATCAACAAATTATTCATCAAGTCCTTGTCAAGGAAAGGAAAAAATATTGAAAGTTTCAGTAAAGATCAGATTCCCTGCAGCTTTTCTAAATATTCTGTGATTTTAGAGCTCAAGAAAATACACAATGAAACATGATTACTAAGTAAAATGAAACATATTTTTGTTGGTCCTGCCTCCATGACTAACAATCTCTAAATTGTGATTAACTCTACTTCTCATCAAATCCTTAACATGGTATAGTACTGTTTCTATCCTCTGTAACTATTTTTGAAGTTCTCAGCCTGAAGTCTGGTTTAAGTTCCTAAAATGTCCTCTTGGACACATTTAAAAAAATGTTGTTAGGAGATTACCCCTGGCAAAATGCAGGCTACTGTCGTCAGCTGTGATAATCAGACCAGTTTTTCACATCCTTTATACAATGGATGTATTAGGGAAGATAATACTAAATTTGCAGTGTGTTTCTCATGAGACAAGACACTTGAAAGAAGATATTTTTTCAAGCCTATGAGCAAATATTATAGACAATAACAGGTCTGATGTCTGGTGTTCAGCCTTATCAATTTATATAAAGAAATATAAAAATGTAAGTGTGCACTGTACATCTACTGTTTTTTTTTTTTTTACTCTTTGAGAAGTCAGAGAAAGAAAGATATATGATTATTTTAACCATCTATGCCTGCGTATTGCATGTTTCATAGAATCATAGGATCATAGAATATCCTGAGTTGGAAAGGACTCACAAGAATCACAGAGTCCAACTCCCATCTCCATACAGGACCACCCAGAATTCAAACCCCATGTCTGAGACTGTTGTCCAAATGGTCCTTAAACTCTGGCACCTTGAGGCCATTACCACTGCCCTGGAGGAGCCTATTCCAGTGCCTGATCATCTTCTTGGTGAAGAACCATTCACTAATACTCAGCTTTACCTTCCCCTGGTGTAGCTTCATGCCTTTCCCTTGGGCAACAATGGCTGTTACCAGAGAGCAGAGCTCAACTCTGCCCCTCTGCTCTCTATGAGGAGCTATAGGCCTACAGTCAGCCTCCTCTGCTCTGGTCTGAACAAACCAAGGGACTTTAGCAGCTCCTCATATAGCTTGCCCCCGGACCCTTTACCATCTTTGTAACTTACCTTAGGATGCTCTCTAATAGTTTTATGTCCTTCTTATATTGCGGCATAGAAAACTGCACACAGTACTTGAGGTGTGACTGCACCAGCACAGAGCAAGTTTGCCTGATCCTAGATGCAGAATCTGATCCTTTTCGGGTCTTTCTGAATCTTGACTTTTGGATCAATTTTTTTCCACTGTGATTTAAGATTATTACATATGTTTTGGAAAAGTTTTGAGGTGGCTTCTGTTGTACCAAACTCTTACTATGTAACTGGATAGTTAAATTGATTGATCTAGTCTTAGAAAAGAAACGTGCAGCTGTTTTTCAACAAGATCAATTCTAAGTAGGAAGTACTGAAAACCTTTTGTAAATAAATTAAAAATACTTGTCTTGGTTTGTTCAGTTTTAGGGAAACAGGGAAAAGACTACAAGCTGGGCATCACCCTAATAGATGCTTTAGAAAAGTGAAGTAAGAGGAAAAAGCTAAGATTTAGTGATTCTGTGCTTACCCAGTAATGCTACCTCTTTGAAATGAATAAGCTGTCAGAGGAAATAAAGGTACAGACAGGCTCCCTATGTCCCAGGAATGAACAGCTTTCAGAAAAAATAAGAATGAAAGAAATTGACTAAGTACATGGGAATGGTGAAAAAGGGTTGATTTGATCACAAAGAAATAATTATACTAACAAGGATAGTTAGTAGGATACAGATCAGTAGCAGAAGTCTGTAGCAAGAAATCAAGAAAGTGAGACATCTAAATACAAATAATAAAAATTTTAAAGCTAAAGTTGAGTGACTATTTATTTTAAAATTGTTAGAATTAGAAGGAAATTGCACACATCTTCTACAGGTTACCCCATCTGGCTTGTATGTAAATCAAATACTCCATGGTGCCCTATAGAGTGAGAGAAAGTCTTAAGTGCTTTGCCCTTATGTTTTGGGCTGTCTTAGAAATATTTTAAGATCTCAGCAAACTAACAGCATTTACAGCAAAAGGAGAACTTATTTCTGTTATCTACACAGAATTTTCACTAGGGGCATGAAAATCAATATTGCCTAGCTTGATTATATTTGGACTTTAATTAACCTTTTGAACTTTAAGTTACTAGATTTGGAATGAATCCTTATCACAATTTCTATATATTTATAAATTTAATACATTTATTACTGCTTATGTATAGTGCAGGAATGCTTAATACACTTAATATTAGACTTTATTTGCCTTACGATATTAAGCAATCTTCTGAAAGTAAATAAATACACTTCTTCTCTCAAAGTGTTTTCAAATTTAATAGAGATCTCAAACAGTTGTTAGGGTGACATCTGTAGGTTGATCCAAAAGTCTCCTATTTATTTCCATGGAAACTACAGCAGATACAAAGGGCACAATAACACTATTTGATACAGTAAATTCTCAGCTACAAAATACTTTTTTTTTTTATATATAGTCACCACCATCAGCTACATATTTTCACCAGTGAGGAGCCTGCATGCCTCACTCATAAAAATCAGCACCAGCAGAGGTAACCCACTGTTGCTGTTGCGACTGCTGAAACAAACCACCCCGTGCCTCACGTTGCTAACATCCATTTTGGTCTCCAAAACTGCTCAATAAGCACTGATGAATGTCAGTAAGTGCAATTTTTTTCCACATGGAGGAATTGACTTCAACACCTTTGTTTCATATGACACTTCCATGTCAGATGCCATTTTGTCACACTCCTCCCCTGCTGCCATCTGTCATTTGGCCACGCAATATAACAGAATATTGGCAGGAAGGTTCAATCTCTACTGCCATACCACCAACATCTGCCTCTGACATCATGAGCCAACATACTAAAACTGCAGGCATTACTTTTGAAGCTGCCCTCATAATATTTGTAAACTAGAATGCAGGGAATTGTAACTATGCCTCCCTATGAACCCCTGTCTTTCAAAACTGTCAGAGAGAAAAGCTGCTCTGTTCAGGTGTTTAAAATCAAATCAAGATCAAAATGATTTACAGATTGATTAATATCACAATTTATTCAAGGATCAATATCAGCATCATGACAGATGAAATGGCATACTAGAAATTTATAAAATTATTACACACCCTTCTCTATCAATTTCAAAATGCTTTAACCTTATGCCTAGCCATGTGCAGACACAGAATTATGTGCACAAATGGACAGACCACATTCATACATACATGCCAGGATTCAAGCTTGTTTATCATCTATCTGGGCAGTACAGAGGTCTTGATGCCAGTAGAGACTTTTGGCATTGCCTAAAAAAAGCTTTGATTAATGCTGATTGCCCTCCAAAGACTTTCCCTCCAAAATTTTGCAACTTCAAATGTGGAAAATTCTCATACTTCTTTTACACTCCTGTTCCAGCTGAGTTCTTGTTTCTACATCCTCTCTGGAATTCCCATGTTACTATTTGGGTAGTCTGACAATCAACATAATCTGAAATTCAGCAAGTTTTCAGTAAAGACTCTTTCTACATTAGTTTTGGGTGTTCTTTTCACATCCACTGTTTACATTCACGTATATGTCACCACCCTTCACTCAAAGGGTGGTGACACACTGGAACAGGTTGCCCAAGGAGGTTGTGGATGCCCCGTCCCTGGAGGGATACAAGGCCAGGCTGGACGTGGCTCTAGGCAACCTAGTCTAGTGGTGGCTAGACAGGAAATCTGTCTCATCTCAGAGAATATGATTTTGATTAAGCAATGAACTGAGTTGAGAAAAAAAGTATGACAAGAAGATCCATACAATCTTTCTAACAGATTCCACAATTCTATTACCACTTCCAAATTGTCTGGACTTCTTTAGCCTTCATGATAGTTTCCAACTATGTTATAGTAACAGTCAGCTCAAATGAACTACTACTATGTAGAGAACTCTACTTTATGTAGTTCATCCTAACTCCAAAATGTCTCAAAAGTCCATATACTCAATTTAATGACCTACACTGGAAAACAGTGCTTAAAGTTTACTCAGCAGAAAGATTGTATTAAAAACTAAAACCCTTAATTCATACTTGTTCATACTTTCTGTGAATGAATACAAAGAAAACGATTAAAAGATTTTGTTTGTTCACAGATTTTATTGAAAATAATATAAGATTTTCAAGCCCATAAAAAACTGGTGGTACAGAGATCTTAAAATGAATTCTTCAGGCATGAAGATAAAATGTTTTTTCCTCCTGACATGCACCACTATTAGCAATAATTTAGGAAAGCTCAGATGTCACACAGAGAATTTGTATGTAGCTATATGAGAACCATTAATCACATAGTAATGTATTTCCAGTTTCAAGTACCCTTCACTCATTGTGAGAATATATGAATTCTATAAAATATACTAATTCTATGCCAAATCACATTGCATGTCCATTTTCAGTTTCAATGTAATAGCATCTGCCTATTTTCTTTTTTTAATGAGATGTCATTGAAAGTAGAATGGAGAATAGTAACTGAATATTGAACCTTTGCTACTGCTTACATTTCCTTGCAGATAGATAGAAATTATAGTAGGTATGTTACAATGAAGTAGCATTGTTAGAATGGAAGCAGATTTCATTTAAAGATTTAATAATCTAAGAGTGAGGTACATCAAGTGAATAAAATAAGAAATGCAGATGAATATACAAAGCTATCTGCAGGTACTGGATTTGGAAAAGACATTTGAAAAAAATATATAGAAAGTTTCATATCTGTTCCAAATTTTAGTGAAAATATTTCTCAAAATACGAAGATACAAAACACATCTGGAAGACAAATAACCTATTTTAATTTTTTTTCCCATAACTTGTCTTTCTAAATGTAGAATTCTGGAGTAATTTTTTCACAACAATACTGCCATATCTTTTTTACAAATATCTATTTCTTAGTCTTCCGTAATTCATGTCAACAAAGATTAAGTTAATTAATAAAATAAGGTTCAGTATAATGTGATCTTACATTGATATTTCAATGAAAATGTCTGTGATTGTAGCACTGTTCATTTATATCACTAGAAATCTCATTGCAATTGTCATTGTTATGCAATGAAAGATCGATGACATCCTAAAAACCAAACTGCAGTACTTACAGCAATATTGGCATTACCAGTTTCTTTCTTTCCTATCTATCTTGGTGTGTATCTTTTTTTTTTTTTTTTTAACTTTTGGTGATAAAATGGACAGTGATACAATGATCTAATGCATGCAATGTTTCTTTTCTTCAAGTAGGCCTAAGCAAATTAAAACAACTGATATGACCATATTGCACGTATGAACAGATTTGCTAGCAAGTAGAAAATTCTGAACAAGTCCTCATGATAAAACTAGTAATTTCTGCTCATCTCATTTAGAATATCATCTAAAGTTAAACTGGTCAGGAAATGCAACATATTCTAAGTGCTGTTGTCTGCAACATTTTATCACCTTGGCTGCAGACAATAAAGGATGATACAATATGCTGCCACTGACATAAGGAGTTTTCTGGATGACAGCTAGTCCAAATGTCAGTTTAAATGATACACTTTCTCTTATTCCAAACTGTGAAGCAGTTTCTGTTTCACAAGCAGTATGTTTTCGTTTTGCAGATTGTTAATGTTTCAAAAATATGCTTACAGTGGTATAGCATGATGTATTGTGGTTTCAAATGCTACATAACCTTAGTTAACCCTACATGTTCTTCTATCATGTATGGCAATAAATCAAAAGGCAGTGACTCTCTAAGCTTCCTCTCTTTCCCAAAATAATCTTATTCTTGCTATTAAATCCTCCATGGCCTTTTGTCTACTTCATTTTTCTCTCCCACTTTATTCTTCCTCCTCTTCTACCTGACAATATGCCACAGTTAATTTTAAGTTTTTATTTTTAATTCTATTCTCCTGAAGTGTGTAGCAGACAGTTAATTTTTCTAACTGTATATGGAATAACAATTAATGAACATGCCACAAAACACACTTATGTAAAATAATCTTATCAAGATTTTGTTTTACCAAAAAGTTACTTTTTATCATATCAAATTGTATGCAGTTTTATTTGTAGATATGAACCTTTTGAGCACGCTTTGAGAACTGATTCTATATCAGAAACTTTTATACTACACATCTCCAAGAAACTAATCCAAAATGTTACCTACATTTTTGAGGCAGCATGTTACACCTTGAGATGGCTCTATTTTACCAATATGCTCATTCCGATGAAAAACATATAATTGCATAAGAATCATTATACTCACAAGCTGCTGACAGAGTTGCAATAACAAGGCCTCAAAAATCCAAATTTACAAGTAACCTTCTGTCAGTGGTTTACGGACATTTGGCCTGGTTCCGTGACGAATGGGGTGGGGGACCCATGGACCCACACCCGGGAAAGGGAAAAGGGAAAAAGGGTAGGGAGATGGGCCTAAGAGCAAAAACAGCAGCAACGATCTGAGGAGAAACAAACTAATTTACTAAATAAGATATCAGAATGCAAAACAACACACTATAATACAATATAATTACAATTTAAGCTAATAAATCCAATACAATGAGAGAAAATGTCCAAAAATCAAGGTAGGCCTTAATCTAATACCGATGATAAGACAGCTGGGGAGCGAGATGCTGCCAGGACGAGCGACAGGCGGAAAGAGAGCAAGTCTCATGACATGCGAGTTTTTATCTTTCCTTCTAACCAGAAAATGGTAACAGGGGAGCAAAGTACCCTGGGGAATGTAGTAGTCCTCTTCTGAGAACCAGGTACATTCACTACATGATGTTATGATGTGGAATACCAATAACCGAAAATCACAAAACCATGACACCTTCACATGCAAGTCCAATATTTTCTTGTTCAGTCACAAGATGACATGTTGCTCTTCAGTTACCTATAAATATATCTCTATGTATGTAGAAACTTTTAAAAGAAGAAAACACTTTTTAGTCACGAAACAATAAGAATAGCCAGTATACATTCACTGAGATGAATTCTCTGAATATGAAGTGAAAGTGGATGGAGTGGCCTCTGTGAAGGACTGTCATGCTGCCATACAGAGTGACCTGAAAAGGCAAGATAAATGGGCTGTCTGGAACATCACGAAGTTCAACAAGAGTAATTGCAAAGTTCTGGACCTGGAGAGAAATAAACCCAGACATCAGATATAGAATCATAAAATCCTTAGTGAAGGAAGGAACACTTAAAAGTCAACTAGTCCAATTCTCCCGCAATGGAAAGGAACATCTGCAGCTAGATCATGTAGCTCAGGGCCTGATCCAAACACTCCTTGAAAGCCTCCAGGAACAGGACAACAACCACATCACTAGGTAACGCGTTCAAGTGCCTCACCACCCTCACTGTAAAAGACTTTTTCCTTATATCCAATCTAAATCTACCCTCTAAAGAGAGCTTGAAGACATTTCCTACCACCACAGACCCTGCTATAGAGTCTGTCCCCTCCTTTCCTGTAGTTCACCTTTAGATATTGAAAGGCCACTATCAGATCACCTCACAGACTTCTGTTCTCCAGGCTGAACAGCCCCAGCTCCCTGTCCTTGTAGGGGAAGTGTTCCATTCTGTGGATTGTTTTTGTGGCCCTACTCCGGACACTCTTCAATGGGCCTCTGTCTCTCCTGTACTGAGGACTCCACATCTGGACTCAGTACTCCAGGTGAGGCCTCACCAGTGCAGAGTAGAGGGGCAGGATCACCTCCCTTGACCTGCTGGCCATGCTTCTTTTGATGCAGCCCAGGATACAGTTGGCTTCCTGTGCTGTTAGGGCACATTGCTGGCTCATGTCCAGTTCCCCGTCCACCATGACCCCCAGGTCTCCTTCGGCAGGGCTGCTCTCAATCTTTTCATCCCCCAGCTTGTACTCGTAGTGGATGTTGCCTTGATCTAGGTGCAAGCTCTTGCATTTGGATTTGCTGAACTTTTCCAGCAGATGTCTGGATGTTTTAAGTCCCCCAGCAAGACAAGAGCATGTGATTGTGATGCCTCCTGTAGCTGCAGGTAGAAGGTGAAGATAGATATGCTGAGGGTCATGCAGCTGGAATGCAGCTTTGCAGAAGACTAGGAGTCCTGGTGGATGGGAGACAGCACTGTGCCCTTGCCCCTAAGAAGGCTGATGTTATGCTGGGCTACATTAGCTAGAGAGTCAGGAGAGGTGATCCTTCGCCTCTATTCAGCACAGTAGTACTGTGTCCAGTGCTAGACCCCATTCCATGGGCGTACTTGAGAGAGTCCAATGAAGTGAAAAGTCACCAAGATTATCAAGGGGCTGGAGAACCACTCGTACAAGAAAAGAATGAGAGAGTTGGGATTGTTTAGACTGGAGAAGAGGTGGCTCAGAAGAGATTTCATCAATTTATCTAAGTATCCGGAGGGAGAATGCAATGAAGACCAATAATTCAGTTTCTTTTAAGTGGGTCTCAGTGACAGGACAAAAGGCAGTTGGCAAAAAATGGATCACAAAGTGACATCTTAACATCAAGAAACACTTATTTGACTAAGCACTGGAATAGGTTTCCCAGGGAGGTAGTGAAGTCTCCCTCATTGGAGATCTTCAAGTCATGTGGACATGGTCCTGGGCAATCTGCTCTAGGTGTCCCTGCTTGTGCAGGGGCATTGGATAAGAAGACTTCCAGAGATCCCTTCCAACTTCAGCTATTCTGTGAGTTACAAAAAGGTTTCTGCTGAGGTCTTACCTTCCAGTGCTTATATTGCTGGCACCTCAAGAGTTAGCTTTCCCAGTTAATTTTTTGGGAGTATGTTTATACACTCTGAGCTGCTGATATTATGATATCAAAGTAGACAGAAAATTAAGATTGAGTTGGTGTAACAGAAACAAATCATAAATAGTTTAAGCTTCACAGTGGAACAGGCTTACTATTATTAATCATTCAGTTGAGAGGCATTAACTAACATTCAGGAGCTGAAGTAATAACCAATGCCAAGCACTGCATGCATGCCAGACTTGTTATCTATCCTGAAGTGTAAAAAGCATTTTGGAGCAGAACTGCTAGCAGAATCCTATGTTTTTATAGTAATTGAAAATTTTAATTTTGGGTGCCCAGCATTAAATTTGTTTATATATTTTTGTTTAATTAATTGTTATTTTTGTTTGAAAAAATAAACAAAAAAGATGTTATATGCACAGACGTACATGTTAGTGAAGGGAATTGTTTGAAATAGAGTGCATTTACTGTGAACCTTCCCACCAAAATCATACCGGAATGAAATCATGACACAAATGTTGGATAGATGGATAGGAATATGACCAAATAAGAAAGTGAGAAGTAGTTCTTTGTATCAAAGGGCAAAATATCTGAGATTTTGCAAATCAAGTCTGAATACAAGGATAACTACAAATACGTGGGAATTCTAAATCACAGACAGAACAAAGTTTATGAAGGTGTTACAGAATCAAGATTATGAAGAGAATAGAGATGCTGTTGAATGAAAGCCAGAAGCAGAATCAGATCTTAGAAAGTATCTCAGAACAGGACAATCAGAAATGTATATAAATATGCAAAAGTGGACCAGCCAAAGACAAAAAAAAAAAAAAAAAGGCAACATAGATGCAAACACACTATTAATTATTAAAAAAAATCAAATAATTAGTAAAGGATCAAGAGGAGAAAAAGCTGCCAAAGAATCAGTCATTAAAGAGTGCATACATAAGTGACGGTTAAGATCAAATCTTGGGTACAAACAATGACAGTTGCTCCAAAAGTAATGTCAGCATGATGAGGTGGTGGGTGGTGCATTTCAGCAGTGGTGACAACACCAGTGGGTAACAATCACTGGTGCTGATTTTCATGAGTGTGAATGAGGCTCTTGACCATTGCTGGTGAAAATGCATAGCTAATGGTCATGACTACGCTGCAAAAAATAGTGCTTTGTAGCTAAGAATTTGTTCTATCAAGTAATGTTACCTTGCTCTTTGTATCTGTTATGGTTTCCATGGAAATAAATAGCAGACATTACTTTCAGAGTAACCTATATACATAGCAGCAAGGTCTGCTTTTTATTACTTGATAATCATTATGTGAAAGAGAAAATAGCAACACACTACAGAAACTTAATAGGTTAAACACTGAAAGCATTTGGAGGGTGTACCAGAAAGTTAGTCCAAGTACAGAAATCTAAATACATGTATATAGATTTATGTAATCAGCATCTACTACCTTCATAACTTTACTGGTAAAAGGAGATTTTGTAATCTTTACTAGTGATGTTGCAATGCTTAACTTCAGTTCCTGGTTTAGAACTTTCCATCATAGAATCGTAGAATGGCTTGGGTTGGAAGGGACCCCAAGGATCATCAGGTTCCAACCCCTCTGCCACAGGCTGAGCCACCAACTTCCAGAAATATTATATTTTCAGACTTCCTTTTGCCCTGAAAAATGTTCTCCTTGGCATAACTTTTTGTTCCTTCTTTTTCTTTTTTTTTTCCATTTTATTTTTGTCCCTTTCATAGGCAAAGAGCTGTGATTAATATCCTTGTGCAGGCACTATTAGTTAGGGAAAACTCTCTTGCTCACTGATATTAACATTTAACTGATGGTTTCTTCTGGGAAATGAATTTCATTTTGAAAATATGAGAATGTTACAAAGCAGCCCATTGTCCCCTTTGTTTAGCCTGAATGACTGCAGCTGAAACCTCAGAATCATAGAATGCCTTGCGTTGGAAGGGACTTCAAGGATCATCAAGTTCCTATCCCCCTGCCACAGGCAAAGTTACCAACTGCTAGATCAAGTACCAGATCTGATTGCCAAGGGCCTCATCCAACCTGGCCTTAAACACCTCCAGGGACAGGGCATATACAATCTCTCTGGGCAACCTGTTCCAGCACTTCACCGCCCTCTCACTAAAAACTTCCCTCTGATATCTAATCTAAATCTTCTCTCCTTTAATTTAGTACAGAACTATCTACCCATGTAAAAAGTTGATTTCTCTCACGTTAATTACCTCCCTTTAAATACTGGAAGGCCACAATGAGGTCCCCTCACAGCCTTCTCTTTTCCAGGCTGAAGAAGCCCAGTTCCTTCAGTCTGTCTTCACAGGAGAGATGCTCCAGACCTTCACTCATCTTCATGGCTCTCCTCTGGACCCTCTTCAAAAGCTCCACATCTTTCCTGTGATGAGGGCCCCAGACTTGGATGCGGTACTCCAGCTGGGGCCTCACAAGGGCAGAACAGCGGGGAACAATCACATCCCTTGCCCTGCTTGCTGGCCACCCCTCTTCTAGAATTGTTCAGGTTGGAAAAGACCTTCAAGATCATCAAGTCCAACCACAACCTAACCATCCTACCCTAACAATCCACCACTAAATCATGTCCCTGAGCATCACATCCAAACGGTTTTTATACACATTCAGGGATGGTGACTCAACCACCTCCTTGGGGAGCCTATTAACAACCCTTTCAGTAAAGAAGTTTTTCCCGATATCCAACCTAAACCTCCCCTGGCACAGCGTGAGGCCATTTTCCCTTGTCCTGTCATCTGTCACCAGTGAGGAGAGACCAACCCCACTCTCACTGCAATCACCCTGCAGGTATTTGAAGAGAGCAATAAGGTCTCCCCTCAGCCTCCTCTTCCCCAGACTAAACAGCCCCAGTTCCTTTAGCCTCTCCTCACAGGGCCTATTCTCCAAGCCCTTCACAAGCCTTGTTGCCCTGCTTTGGACCTCCTCCAGCACCTCAGTGTCCTTTCTGTATTGAGGCACCCAAAACTGAACACAGGGTTACTTCCCTAGTCCTGCTCACCACACCATTCCTGATACAAGCCAGGATGCCGTTGGCCTTCTTGGCCACCTGGGCACACTGCTGGCTCATATTCAGCTGACTGTCCATCAGCACACCAAGGTCCCTTTCCGTCAGGCAGCTTTCCAGCCACTCCTCCCCAGGCCAGTAGGGTTGCCTAGCATTGCTGTGACCAAAATGCAGGACCTGTCACTTGGCCCTATTGAAACTCACACAGTTTACCTTGGCCCATCAATCCCATCATTCTGATGGAATCCAGGATATCATTGGCCTTCTGGGCTGCAAGCATACACTGCTGGCATATGTTAAGTTTCTCATCTGCCAGGACCCCCAGCTGACCTATTCATCAGTTTTATTCTGCTGCCATTGATGCCAAGTATTACGTTCTTGCTGCAGAGTACCTTCCTTGTCTTCTGACATTGGCATTTTTTCTGAACAGAGACTGAGTGGATTCTTGTATACATTTTAATGATAATATTTCCACGGACTTTACTGAGGTCAGGACCTTCCTCCAGACAGAGATAATGCAGTGGGAGCATTTGCAAGATAATAATATATGTCAGTCTGTTTACCATACTTAACTTCTGTGGTTTTACAGAAAAAGTAGATTAATGTTTTCCTTTTTTCTTGGTGCTGGAATGATTCTATCCGGTTCTGTTCAAAGAGTGCTCAGTGATAACTGTGATAAGACTTCTGAGTGCAGAATGATGTAATATTCACAGGTATAAACATTATATGTAATAGCTTTTGTTCCATAATGTGCCTCAACTTTATCTAAACAGACATCTGTTCTCTAGAGGTCAGCCTCAAACATTAGTGATTTGTCATGCTCGTAATCTGACTCAGTAGTTTCAATTGTTTAGCAATATAATTCCAATAGACTCTGAAAAAATTCTCATTTAAGGTCAAAAACATTTCACCAGTGACTTCACCCTTTCCTTCAAGGTAATACTACTTCTCACTTCTGGATTCTAAGAGATGCTCTTTATTTGCTTAATATGCTGAGATCTGAAGAAAAAAATGCTTCATAATAAAGAAATGGTAGTTCTGGTGGTGAAAGACACAGATCTGCCAGTTAGGACTGAAGAGAAGTGTTGAATCTCCATAGAGTCACTCCATAGAGAAAGTAGCTGTGGTAGATTCCTAGTCATCCAGGTATGAGTTCTAGGCCATATACAGTCTTCTAATTAGGACATGGACATTTGTCTTAACTAAGCATTGGTAGGTACTGACATGTGGTAGTTAGGATTTCTATTAGACTTTTGAAGCTTCAATATTCCTCTCCTGTGGACTAACATTAAATTTTGAACATAGGTGATTTTAGTTAATATATTTATATTTGAATTAGAAGGTAGGTAGAAGAAGGTAGAAGAAGAATTTACATATGTAGCCTAGAGGGAAGTGTAAAGAGCTTATCTCAGACCAAGGTCTGTCTCAGAGGGAGTCTTCACTCCAATGCCATCTTTCATCTGAGGACGCAGGAAGACCAGCAACAAACTAAAATGTCCTTCCTGCAACTATCTTCACTAGAAGTGACAAATAATGGCACTGCTACTGTCTGGAATTCCCACGTGCTCAGCCTAGAACAAGTAAAACAGTGGTATCACAGGACCACAAAAGCACTGAATGGTTTGGTTTGGAAGGGACCTCTGAAGGTCCTCTGGTCTAAGCTCCCTGCTTAAGTAGAGCCTACAGCAGCTATGTATCAGACCACATGTTCACCAGGCAGATACATGAGTGGTTGGTAGACATTTAACGCAGGATGCTCCAAAATTAATGCTGAGTAAATGAAAGTTAGCTTGGATTATAGAAAAGGGGATAGAATAGGTGAAAGTTATCTTAGTGAGTAGCTTAGGTTTGCAAAGTAAAATTTTGTGCTAAAAAGACAGACAAGGAGACAGCCTGGGGCATGTAGTCCTTGTCAAAACAGTGGTATACAGTACTAGGTGAAACAGTTAGGGGATGGCCCCCCCAAGAGGTCCCCAACTGCAGGTGCTTTTTATATGTAAGCAGTTATTCTACAGACAGCAGGTCTCCTATTTTTCCAAATAAAACTGATAGCTGCCCAATTTCTGGAATGCAAGGCAACCAGCTAGAACAGTACACCACAAGAATTAACAGAGAAGCAATGGATTGGTGGACACAGTTGCAGCCAGTAAGACAGCTAGCTAGAGCAAGTCAGCGTTTTCCAACTCGATCCAGGCCAGGAGTACACAGCAAGGGATACTGCGACCTTTCATCAGAAAAAGACCACCACACAACCACTGAGGATATACCATGCATGCATAACAGGACTGGGACCCAGGGCGGGGAAGTCATTGCAATAACCCAACTTTTCCTTGGAAATCTAATGCATATGTAAGCTGCTTGTTCTTTAAACATCTGCTTTTCTTGTCATTTGGTGTACAAGTTAGGAGGAGCGATCCCCCTTGCACCCAGCGCTGAATAAACATACCTGCTTTATAACCTTACGTGGGTTATAGAGTCTGATTCCGTGCATCAATGCTTCCTATTTGTTTCCATGGACACTGCAACAGATGCAAAAATTTCAATAACACTATTTGATAGAGCAAATTATCAGCTACAAAGCATTGTTTTTCAATGTAGTAACTTACAATAGGCATGCATTTTCACCAACACTGAACAGGAGCCACGTGCAGTGCTGGTAAAAATCTGCATGGCCATGTGGAATTTGGTTTGTTTTTCACTTCACCTTTCCCACTGTTGAAACATACCACCCACTGCCTCACTGCGCTGACATCTACTGTTTGGTCTCCCAAAGTGCTCAGCAAGAATCAATGAATGTCAGTGGGTGTATTTTTTTCTGCATGAAGGAATTCAATTGCACACTTTTGCTTTATGTATGTGTTTCCATGTCAGGCGCCATTTTGTCAAACTGCCCCTCTGCTGCCATCTGTCACATGGCAACAAAATGTAATGGAATATTGATGGGAAGGTTCAGTCTCTACTGCCATGACTCCAACAGTTACCATTCATGTTGTGGGCCAACATAATGAAATAGGAGGAATTACTTTTGGAGCAGTCAATATAGTTTCTGTGTTGCAGAACAAGCTCAAAACAATGGTTCCTTGCATTGCACCTCTTTTGTCCATTTTCCTAAATACCATTGCTCTTTTGAACAAATTCATACTTATAATACTGGATATGCCCATGAAACAAATAAATTTTAATTTCAGGTTTGCGCAAGTTCAGTCTGATCTTCTGTTTAAGTTCCCATATCTTTCACATTAATATACTTTACAAATTGATTTATATATTTGACACTCACAACACTCTAAATATGTGAAGCATGTGTCCTATGAAGAAATGCTCCCTTTAAAATTTCTTCCTGCAAATTTCACTGGATGTGTGCTGGTTCTTCCATTTTAAGAAATATTATTTCTATTTCAAATTTTCTGTAACCTGATTTTGCAGACCAGAATCACACCTCTGTTTATGCTTATCTTTTTTTTTTTTTTTTAGGCTACACTATTTAATCTTTACTTCATCGTTACTTATTCTATACATCCAGTAATCTGCTTTGCTCTTCTCTTTGGCTTTTGCACTTGCATTATCTCTCTATCCTTGGGTGACCTTGGGACATAGGTCCATGGTACCCCTGGGAGATGAGGCAGCCAGAATTACATTTGATATTCAAGATGTTGATGCATTATAGGCTTATATACAAGGAAATAATGTTTTTATTTTAATTTTTTCTTCAATGTACATAGAGAGATGCATAATGGGAGCCAATTTTCTTCTCACAAGGTCATCAATTTATGTCAGAATAAAGGAGGAGAATATATGGTAATTTTAAAGGCAAGTTCTCATTTCCTATCAGATCTTGGAGTTTTAAAAGTAGAATTTCTTGTGAAATAGAAGTGAGAGAAGGAAGTCAATGAGAAACGTTAACAATAGTCTCATCATTTTATTCTCAAGAAAAATCTATCACAAACAAAATAACAGTCACTAACCTGAATGCATCCAATTTTTTAAAAAAGCAACCATCTGAGAAGATTCCCCATGAGGTCCATTGGTGAAAGAGAACAAGAACATATAGACCAGCAGAGCTTCTTAGCTAAGGAGATATAAAAAAAGAGATTAAAATACATCTGAGGAACAGAACTGACTTTTAGTTACTGCAAATCCAATATGAGCCAATCTCTAGGAACTGCTTAACAAGTCCATATCTTTCATAAAATGTTTTTATTTTCTCCAGAAGTGCATATATGAATATGTAATATTCATAAATATTAATAATATACATGTATACCAGAAATATGTGATATTTTTATACGTAGCTTATTGCTCTATAATTATTATATAATTTTTACTTAATATTTATTCTATATTTGCACAAAGAGTGTATATTTGTTCATATATATATGCAATATATTCTTGGGCATTCTTAACTAGAATTACAGATTCTCATGTAATGCTTTACTCAGAATTTATGCGAAACATAGCAGTAAAAGTTCTCTAATTATCAGTAAACTGTTTTTACCCAATGTTGACTACATGGTGGCAGCTCCAATGCTTTTCAGATGGTAAAAATCCCAGCTGGCAACATCTTTCCTGACTCAGCAAGTACTTTCTCTTTGGTATGTGGCGCCAGCTTGGTACTGACTTTTGAGCTGTCTGTTCTTAGTGCAAGAGAAAAATGAGACTAAGGAAGATTTTGCAGAATGTTACAATATTATGGTAGTGATTTCTCTGTTCCCAAGGAAAAAAAGTAACCTCAGCAATCGCGGATAAGTAAAAGGAAACTAGCTTGTCTCAAAGATCTAAGGATGAATTTTGTAAGGCCATAACAGCATGTTTTCATTATTTTTGTTTATGTTTATTTGGCTTCTATTCAGAATTTGATTTATATTGATTTGAGAAAGTCAAATTACATCTTTGCAGAATTTGCATCCAGAACAGAAGAGGAAAGAAGGAAAAGGAAACAAAAGACAGAAAGAATCATAGAATCATGGAATGGTTTGGACTGAAATACATCTTAAGTTCCAACCCTCCTGCCATAGACAGGGACACCTCCTGCTAGACCAGGCTGCTCAAAATGAAGGAAAATTCAGTAGCTTACTGGAGCTGATATTTGTGAGCAAAGCTCATTTACAGGGAAAACAACTGTTGAACATGCTACATGGCATAAAACCATGCTAAACATTATGTTCTACTTAAGTTTCATTTCTGACGTAATTTATCATCAAGCTGTCATTACAATAGATAATAAAATTCCCAAACAGAACTGATAATATTGGTTAGGTGGTTGGCAGTTTTATTTCAAAGCAAATTCTGGGGTGTTCATCTTGTTACTGGAACATCAGAAAACAAAACTTTCCATTGTTTTTGAAAATATTTATTGTACATTTGCTTTGCTAAATGAATATCATTAACATAGTAATTTATTTTGGTAAAAATATTTTTTTCCAATGTTTTCCTCCCCCTCTTACTCTGCCCTGTCCTAATCAAATCTCCATGAAGATCTAGAGTTATCATAAATGATCTAAAAATCAATGGAACATATGGGATTGTGATGGAATATTCAGAAAAATGTTAAAATGTAATTTCTTTTATATTTTTACTTTCCTTATTCTCCTTACTTACTTTACCTTACTATCCTCCTGTTTCCCCTCAGATACGGAATTACAGTCTACTGACATTCTAGCTTCAAGTTCAGGAGAGCAATAGCAATGTATCAGTGACAGGTTGAGAATATGAAGTCTTGTAATATGCAGTTGTGACCTTCATGTTCTGGAAAAGGGGGAGCTACCACTTTCCAGCGAGACTCAGCACTGTCACTATGAAAGCTATCCTCTCCGAATCCTCCATCACCACAGGAAGAGGATATAATGGGGGTACAGAGTGGGGCAGGGAATTATTATTTGGCTCAAGGTAGCAGGGAAATAAATTTTCCAGGAGAAAGATAGAAAAATACATAGAGGCATAGCAAGCGATACTCTACAACAGCTTAAATAGGTCCCCCACACACCACACCACTACATCCTTGAAAAATATGTGGTAATTGTGACTACATGAGAGCTACGCATTTGGTAGAGTCGGTGGCAGATGTTTTCAGATGACCTGAATAACTCACTTAAGAGTTTTGATCTGTGAAACAGCCAAAGTCTTCTTAAGCCCACACAGATCATTAGGCAATGAAGCTAAAAAATGCCAGGGTCTATAGCCAAGGACACAGAGGGGAATTATGTTTGCACTCCTTACCCCTACAGCTCAGCAGTCACAGGTTTGTGTTAATCTTTGTGACAAACACAGCAGGAGGCTCAAGCTCACTACTGTGGATTGATGTCCTACTCTTACAGGCTGTTTAAATAATATGGCTATATCAAAGTCAGAAGCTTTCAGTCTTACTGTCTTTAAAGTTTTTCTAGCAACTCTTTTGTGCATGTGTGTATTGTGCCTGTGGCTAGCTTGTAGCAACAGAGGGCTGAAGGGATGGCCTCTCTGAGGAGAGGCCAAGGTATGCCCTGTGCCAGTCACAAAAAGTTCCACTTGGTTCCAGTTAGCTTGAAAACAGGCACACCAGAGTACAAGACGGAGCCTGTCAGCCAAGATGATGGAAAAAAAATGTTTTCCCAAGCTCTGGGAAAATACATTTTTTAAGAAAGGGCAAAAACACTGGAGAGCAGAGTACACAAGAAGCATTAGAAATGACAAGGAAAACATGAAGGATCAGAGAAGGAGATGAAGGATGTACTTCATACAAAGGAACACATTCCCCGACCATTCATACAAGACATTGTGGTGGACCAAGTATTTCACTAAAAGTCGTGGAGAGGGCCATGTGTAGCAGTTATCCACACTGCAACAGGTAGGTCCTTCCTGACAAAACAGAGGCTGATGGAGAATGCGCTGTGCAAAAAGTTTATCCTGAGGGACTGCATCCTGTTGGAAGGACCCACACTGGAATTGGGAAAAGTGCAAAAAGAAGGAAGTAGCAGAGAGGAACTGATCACATCCACAACCTCCCATGCTGCTCATGTTCTGGGGTGGACATAGATGATCTGAGAATGAAGAAGTGAAGTAGAACATGACATAAAGTGGGAGCAGGCATAGAGTGCTGTTTTAGTATGTCTTTATTTGTAACCCTCCAGTTCTATTTTAATTGGCAATCAATTAAGTTAATTTTCCCATGGTCAAGTCTGTTTTGCACATGATGGTGAGTAACATTCCCTTCTTACTTTTTCCCCTCTTCTGTTGAGGAGTAGGAGTGAGAGAGCAGCTGGGTAGGCAGTTGGCCAAGGTTAACTCACTACAACGTGCAAACAAGACTTAAAAAAGTCTGAGAAATATGGCTTATGTGTATCAAGGAAGGCCAAATACTCATAGTAAAATTTTCAGTACTTACATCACTGTTCCACAGTTACAAAGCTCGAGGGGGAAGGAAGTATAATTTTACAAGAAATGATCAGCAGGCAGTTAAAATTCAAAGTTATTAATTATTGGCAGGAAAAGAGACAGCATGATCCTTTAATCTGCTGGGGATTCAGATTTTTATCCTGACCTTGGTATTCAGTGTCTCTAATTGTGAGTTTGATTTTTTTTCAGATTAGCGTATGAATATCTCTAACATTTCTGCCCTTAGCTTTGTGACAAATAAACTCTAGTATATGTGTCACATTACTCAAGGCCAAAAAACAAACAATGTTGAAAAAAAAAAAATACTTTCATTCTAAAACATATGTGGAACAGAACTGAGCATTTTCAGTTGGAAGAGATTTATATTTGCAGGTTGCTCTGAAAGTAAGGGCTCCTATTTATTTCCATGTAAATTACAACAGCTGCAAAGAGCACAGTAACACTACTTGATAGAGCAAATTATCAGCTACAAAGCACTATTCATCAACATAGTCACCACCACTAGCCACGCTTGTAAAAATCTGTACCAGTGGAGGTGACCCACTGTTTCATAGCAGCTATGACGGTATCATTGCTAGGAAAAGCTTTCCTATGCTTTTCAGTTTCCACTGTGCTCACATCCACTGTTTGGTCTCCGGAAACATTCATCAACAAGCACTGAAGAATGTCAGTAGGTACAATTTTTTCCACATGGCGTAATTCAATTCCACACCTTCGTTTCATACGCACTTCCACATCAGATGCCATTTTGTCAGATCACCCCTCTCCTGCCATCTGTCATGTGGCAACACAACGTAACAGAATATTGGCAGGAAGGGTCAGCCTCTACTGCCATATCAGAAGCATCTGCCTCTGACTTAGTAGGCTAAAATAATAAAGGAAACGACATTACTTTTGGAGCAGTTCTTATAGATCATTGTATGGGAACTGTTAAGTCATGGCCTGAGCCAGTGATTGAGAACCTGGTGAAGAGGTGTAACCAACCCTGGGAGCACAGATGGAAGCAATTCACCTGTGTGACTGGAAGGAGTGGACCCTGGGTCTGCACCTCCCTAACCTCATTTAAGGGCTGGCAGCCACAAGGGAAGCATCTTTACTTGGGGATTGCTTTCTTTGGTAAGCCCTGATCTTCAGAACAGGGTAAGTAATTTTTTCTTTATTTACTGAATATTGCCTATATCTTTTGTGGATGATTCTAAACCGGTTTAAAATAGTTGTATCTGCTATCACCTTTCTCTACAATTTTGAAGTCCAACTGTCAGGCTACTTTAGGGCTGGATGAAAGTTAAAATGTACCATTAGGAGTGTTACTGAAGTGTCTCTTAATTATGAACAAGCACAGGGCTTCAACGACCATTCTAAGAACCTTGTTCCTGTGTCTTAACCACTCTTTACGTGAAGAAGTTTTTCCTAATGTCAACCAGTCTGAACCTTCCCTGGCACAGTTTTTAGTTCTGACCATGCATTCTGACACTAGGTAAGTACATCTGTCTCTGCTCCCATTCCTGAGGGAGCTGTGAAGAGCAATGAGTTTACTCTCAAATTCCTTTTCCCTAAGATTAACAAATATGTTATGCTATTGTAACTGCTCCTTGAAGTATGTGCCTTCCAGCCCTTTAACCAGATTTGTTGCTATCATTCGAGTATCTTAACATTCTTTTTAAATTGTCAAACCCAGAATTGCACACAATACTCCAGGTGAGTCTGCAACAATGCTAAATATAGTCAGGGTATCACCTCTTCTGGCAGGTTGGCTATGCTATGTTTAGTGAACCACAAAATGCAGTTTATTTCTAGTGCCAGGATACACTGATCAAACTCATGTTGATCAGCATTTGTTGTTAAATTTCATGCCATTACTGATGATTCAGTGTTCCAGACTAGATCCCTTAACAGCACCTCCCAGTTTAGTGCTGCCAACAAATTTACTGATGCATACAGTGGCTGCACCTGGATTACTGACAAAAGTGTTGCGCAGAACTGGCCCTAGAAGTGAACTGTAGGGGACTACTAGTAAATGACCACAAGGCAGATATAAGCTCATTCACAGTGAGCTTTTGAACCCTATCATTCAGCAAGTTCATCACCCATATAGTGTGTATCTGTTCATTTCACAGCTGCACAGTTTCCCCAGATGGGTACTGTGAGGGATAGTAACAAAAGCCTTGTGAATCCAGAAAAAGTACATATAACACCTTCCCTTCAATCTTGCAATAGAAGAATATCAAACTAGTGAGACAGGGTTTTCCTTTCATAGACTCCTATTATCAGGGCCTGATGACTGGACTGTATGCAAGTGCCTTTCAGTGGTACCCAGAATAATTTCCATAATAATTGTAAGTACTGAAGTTAAACTAATATATTTATAATTTCCAGAGTCTTCTCTTGTGCCTAACTTTTAAATTGGTGTAGCGTTGGTGAGATTTTAGTCAACAAGGACTTCCCCAGACTCGTACTCTAGTTTGAATACTGTTGGGCCTAATGAACTTATAAACCAGTTAATACAACTCGTTCCCTACAGTTTTTTAGCTCAACAAATGGAAAGTTCCTGTTCCCTCAGTCATGCTACTCTATTTCACAGTGCTAGGAAACACAAGGTCCATCACTAATATTAAAAAATTGAGGTTAAAATGGCATTAAATGCCTCTGCTTTTTTTTTCAGCACTATTTGTAAATACTATGAGAGTGAGAATAGTAACCCAAGTATTTAAATAAATTCAAACTCAGTAACAGAAATTGCTTCTCCTGTCATTTGTGTTTATTCAAACCTTTTTATCATGTCCTTTCCTTTGGTTCTTACCAGAAAGTAATAAGAGTAGGAGTATCCCTGAGCTTGTTTAAGCACACAATTTGTAAGTGATGCCTCTATTTCTTGTCCCCAAGAGTTTTCCCCCGGGGCATAAATATGAAAGCAGAAAATGGGAACCTGATGATGATACAGAAGTACAAAAGACTTCTGTACCTGAAAAGAGAATTTGCTTTAGAAGAAATAGGTAAACATTTTGGTTTTGTATTGTGTATATATATTAAGCATGATGTAGTGATGTGGAATAATGAGTGGAATGTCATGGTTTTATGATTTTTTTGTTATTGGTATTCCACATCATAACATCATGTAGAACATCGGGAGTTAAAGAGGTAATGCTCTAGTTCCATGGACTGCTGATTTTCTGGGTACCTGGTTCTCAGAAAAGAAGAACTACATACGCTTGAGGACTTCGTTTTCATTTTCCATTCAGAGGGGAAGATAAAACTGCATGCAAGTCACGAGACTGTCTCTTTTATGCTGTTTGTCTTGGCAGTGCGTGCTCCCTGGCCATCTCGCCTTCAGCTTTAGAGTGAGGCCTTTGGTTTTGAACACTCTCTCTCTCTCTCTCTCATTTTATTTGACTCATTAGCTTCAACTCCAATTATATTTTACTGTATTTCTCCTGGAGAAACTGGCAGCCTGTGGCTTGGACAAGCACACTCTTTGCTGGGTAAGGAGCTGGCTGGAGGGCCAGGCCCAGAGAGTGGTGGTGAATGGAGTTAAATCCAGCTGGCGACCGGTCACGAGTGGTGTTCCCCAGGGGTCAGTGCTGGGGCCTGTCCTCTTCAATATCTTTATTGATGACCTAGATGAGGGCATTGAGAGCACCCTCAGTAAGTCTGCAGACGACAGCAAGCTGGCAGGAAGTGTCGATCTGCCTGGGGGTAGAGAGGCCCTACAGAGAGATCTGGACAGGCTGGATCTCTGGGCTGAAGCCAATGGGATGAGGTTCAACAAGACCAAGTGCCAGGTCCTGCACTTCGGCCGCAACAACCCCAGGCAATGCTACAGGCTTGGAGCAGGGTGGCTGGAAGGTTGTGTGGAGGAAATGGACCTGGGGGTGTTGGTCGATGCTCAGCTGAGCATGAGCCAGCAGTGTGCCTAGGTGGCCAAGAAGGCCAATGGCATCCTGGCTTGTATCAGAAATAGTGTTGCCAGTAGGAGTAGGGAGGTCATTCTCCCTCTGTACTCAGCCCTGGTGAGGCCCCACCTCGAGTACTGTGTCCAGTTTTGGGCCCCTCACTGCAAAAAAGACATTGAGGCCCTGGAGCGTGTTCAGAGGAGGGCGACGAAGCTGGTGAGGGGTCTGGAGCACAGGCCTTATGAGGAGTGGCTGAGGGAGCTGGGATTGTTCAGCCTGGAGAAGAGGAGGCTCAGGGGAGACCTTATCGCTCTCTATAACTACCTGAAGGGAGGTTGTAGTCAGCTGGGGCTCAGCCTCTTCTCTCTTGTAACTAGTGACAGGACAAGGGGGAATGGCCTCAAGTTGCGCCAGGGGAGATTTAGGCTGGACATTAGGAAATACTACTTTTCTGAAGGAGTGGTCAGGTGCTGGAATGGGCTGCCCAGGGAGGTGGTGGAGTCACCGTCCCTGGAGGTGTTCAAGAAACATTTAGATATAGCGTTGGGAGACATGGTTTAGTGGGGTTATTGGTGGTAGGTGGATGGTTGGACTGGATGATCTTGTAGGTCTCTTCCAACCTAGCTGATTCTATGATTCTATACTGTGTTATTGTCATGGTTTTATGATTTCTGGTTACTGGTATTCCACATCATAACACCATGGATTGTACGAGGAATTAAAGAGTTAATGCTCCAGTTTTGTGGATTGCGGATAGTTCTGCGTACCTGGTTCTCAGAAGAGAAGAACTACAATTGCCAGGGGACTTTGCTGCTCTCTTACCATTTTCCATTCAGAGGGAAAGATAAAACTGTTTGCAGATCATGAGACACTCTCTTCTCGTCCCAGCAGCATCTTGCTTCCCAGCAGTCTCATTGTCAGTATTAGAGTAAGGCCTACCTTAATTTTTGGACTCTCTCTCTCATTGTATTGGATTTATTAGCTGAAACTGTAATTATATTGTGTTATTTTGCATTTCGATATCTGAGAAGAAACAAACTAATTTACTAAATAAGATCATTGCTGCTGTTTTGTTCTCAAGCCCATCTCCCTACCCTTTTTCCCTTTTCCCTTTCCCGGGGTGTGGGTCCGCTGCCCCATTAGTCACAGAACCAGGCCAAACCAGCCCGTAAACCATTGACAGTTATCTTGCATTCTGATATTATATTTATTAACTTTCCTCCTCAGTTTGTTGCCACTGTTTTGTTTTTGGCCCATCTCCCTACCTGGGTCAGTGGGTCCCCCTGCCTCATTAGTCACAGAACTGGGCCAAACAGGCCCGTAATCTGTTGACACCTCTGCTCTCCCCCCTGTTGTTTTTTGGGCTGGTGGGCCTGCTGTCTGCCTGTCATGGACACAGATCTAGAGACAACTCTGTGACAGTTATCTACTCACACTACAGCCTATGGGAATCTAAGAATCTGGGTTCCTTCCACTTGATTATTTTATTCTCTGTGGTGAATAGAGTTCTGTCCTCTTCCTCCAGTTTGGCTAAATATGTACAGCATAGTGGAAGTTTACAAAAGACTGCATTGTTGTTTGTACATACTAATCTTTCTTAGTGAAATAGTTAAACTTGTATGTATGCATTTATATAATAGTCTATGTAAACGTGCAAACAGAAGTGTTCCAGACACATTAAGGAGAAGAATATCATCACGTGTCCATGTGTATTCACCAAGGGGAGGTCATACCTGACCAGTGTAATAAGCTGCTACAATGAAATCACTAGCCTGATGAATGTGGGGTGAAATTGTCTTCATGGACTTCTGTGAGGGCTGTTACATTGTCTCCCATACGAACCTCACATAGAATCTTTTGAAGTATGGTCTGGATGAGTTAGTGATGTGAATCAAAAACTGGATGAACGACTGGATCCAGAGAGTAGTGGTCAGTGGTGCAAAGTCTATTTGGAGCCAGGAATGAGTGGAGTATCTCAGGGGTCAATACTGAGTCCACTGTTGTTTAAAATCTTCATTAACAATCTAGACAAGAGGGTAGAGCAAACCCTCAGTAAGTTTGCAGAGAACAGGAAACTGGAGGGAATGGCTGATTCACCAGAGTGCCATGCAGCCATCTGTAGGGCCCTTGACAGGCTGGAGAGGTGGACTGATGAGAAGGACATGAAGTTCTAAAAGGAGAAGTGCAGGGTTCTGCACCCAGGGGAGAACAGTATCAAACGCAAGTAAATGCTGGGAGTTACCCATCCGGGAATCAGCTTTGTAGAAACGAATTAGAAGACCTGGAAGAGACCAAGCTGAACATGAGTCAGTAATGTGCCCTTGCTGCTAAGAAGGCTAATGGTATTGTTGGCTATATTATGCAAAGTATTGCTAGCAGGTCAAGAGAGGTCATCCTTTCCTTCTACTCATAACTGGTGAGGCCACACCTGGACATATAATTCCGGGGCCTCTAGAACAATAAAAAAGTGGAAATTTTGGAGCAGTTCCAGAGGAGGGCCAGAAAGGTGATCAGAAGTCTGGACTGCCTCACCTACAAAAGAAAAAATGGGTGAGATGGGCTTCTTCCTTGTGGAGAAGAGAAGGCTCTAGAAGACCTCGCCATGACCTTTCAGTAGTAAAAGAGATCTTATAAATTTTTAACTTTTTTACGCAGTCTAATAGTGATAGGACAAGGGGGAATTATTTCTTCCTAAAAGAGTGGAGATACATTAAAATATTAGATAAAATGTTAAGAGGAAATTCTTTACTCGTAGGATACTGAAGCTCTGGAACACTTTTCCCAGAGAAGCTGTAGATGGCTCATCCCTGTAGGTAGGCAGCCCTGTCCATGGCAGGGAGGTTGGATCTAGATGATCTTTAAGATCGTTTCCAATCTAAGCATCTCTGTGATTATGATTCCTGTGAGGACTGGCTGAGAGAGCTGGGATATCTCCTCCAAGAGAAGAGCAGGCTCAGAGGGAATCTTACTAATATCTATGAATACGTAGACGGAGGATGCAAAGAGGACAAAGATAGGCTCTTTCAATGATGTCCAGTGTCAGTGGGTATGAACTGGAGCTCAGGAGTTCCATTAAAACATCAGGAAGTACTGCTTTACTGTGTGTGTGGCAAACTACTGGAACAGGTTGCCTCCTCCTTGGAAATCTTCAAAAGCCTGGTCCTGGCTGACCTGTTCTATGCATCTCTGCTTGAGCAGAGGGACTGAGCAAGATGACTTCTAGAAATCCCTTCCAACTTTAATCATTCTGCGATGCTGTCCCAAACAATCAGATTTCTGTCTAGTATATACTTCAGTATGTTTTATTTTGTACTCTGAAACACACTACCCTTATCAATAATTTTGATAAAGGTTAAGTTCTATATGCATGTATTTTTTTCTAAATTATATTCTTTCTGGATATGCATCTATCCACGTAAGATTTCAGTTTTGCTTACTATTACTGTATCACTAATAGTATATTAAATTTTCTAGTATTGAAAAATGCTGGAGAATGACACACGTTTTAAACATACATTTATTGGGAATACAGTTTCTCTATTACAGGGCTTTCTGTTTTGTTTTACCTTTGTATAGATACTAAGGTCACTTGGAATATCTTTAATTGGCCCTAATTACTGTGTATTCATCACATTAATATATTGAAACCACTGTTATTAAAAAAAAGTTTTATTTCATTGGTCCTCTATACAGCAAATCTGTTTTGAATGGGAGAGAATTTTAGAATTATAACAAAGAAAACATTCTTATTCCTACGTAAACATGACATTTACAAAATTAATTTTACTTTCTGAAGTGATTGAACTAGCCTCAGTTTTCTTTTTATCCCTGCAACTGAAATATCCTTTTAAATGAATTTCAATTAGTAAAAATGAATTTATTTTTTTGTAGTACTGAAGTAAGACAATATTGCTGCAACAAAAAAAAAGCAGGAAGTGGTTCAAATATATCTCTTGTGATCAGTTTTCAAAGCATAAGGTACAAACATCTGTACAGTCTGCAAAGTGTACATTTTACTAGTTAACATAGTTCAAAGAAGTGAAAAGTTTGATATTTCCCACGTGCTTATCCCTTGGCGTAATTTAAATATAACGAGTCTTTTAGTTAAGGAATACATTTCATAGCCTGGTTTGTAACGGTAGTGGTATTTAAAAAAAAAAAAAAAAAAACAACAACAAAAAAACAGGGGATAAGAGCTTATTCAGCATGCCATCACATTTCTACGCTATACACCTCTGCAAAGTCTTATAAAATTCTATTACAGGGCTATCAAATTTAATCAACCAGTCAGTTCTGAGCCAAAGTCTTGCACTCCCTACATCTTAAACCTGTCATACTAATACAAAACAGGCACTAGCTGTTTCCATTTTTGAAATCTTATTTTGATCATATAAACAAGTAAAGGAAAAGATTGCCTGAAGCCGAAGTTGTTTTTCTTTCTTTTTATTAAAGCAACCAGTCCCCTCCAATCCTCATTTTCTTTATAGTTCTTCCATTACAGCTACATTGAGACTGAACAAAGATGTGGAATGTTGCACATGACTATAGTACTGAAATGATATAATGATATAGGCTCTTTTAGGAAGGAGAGGCTGAGAATGTTGGGAGGGGGAGTTGCTCTTCATGTGGAGCAGCTGGAATGCATGGACATCTGCCTTAGGATGGTTCAGGAATCAGCCAGGAGCATCTGGGTGGAGACTAGTGGTCAGATACACAAGAGCTCTTGTATCTGCTGTAGACTTCTTGATCAGGAAGAATTACATGTGGCCTTCCACTTGCTGGAAGAAGGCCACATGTTCACAGGCCTTAGTTTTCATAGGAGCTGTCTCTGAAAAGAGATTTTAAAAAAAAAAAAAAAAAGGAAAAAAGCAAGGAGTCTTTGTAGAAAGCAAG
Organism: Numida meleagris; assembly: GCF_002078875.1. Classification (NCBI taxonomy): domain Eukaryota; kingdom Metazoa; phylum Chordata; class Aves; order Galliformes; family Numididae; genus Numida; species Numida meleagris. The sequence goes on from NC_034410.1 coordinate 132,723,098, forward strand.
AGAGATAGTCACCACCAGGGGTCCAGTGTTGTTTGTAGTGCCGACGTTGATCTTCTCAGGTGATGGGTCATCAGGGCTTGTTGTTCGGTTGCCAACCCCTTTGGTCGACGACCCCTTTGGTCAACGACAACCTCCAACAGCAGTACGAACTTATTTATAAGTCCAAATTGGTCCAGTCAGCTCTCTTTGGAGTGACAGTTAGTGGTTGAGTCAGCTCTCTCTGGAGTGGCAGCTTCCAGCTTTGGGATCTCAGCAGAAAACCCATCTTCCGGGCCTTGCCAGCAGATAAGAGGGAGCACGGAGGTGCCCACCCGCATCCTGTTTTTCACAGGATACGATGGTAGCATTCCCCAGTCTCCCATACTAAGCTGGCGCTACTTTGTCACAGGCCAGATCTTCTGCCAGTAAACACTCCTGAGCACTCTCTTCCTGGGGCAAACAGCCCTGAAGGAAATGCTTTCGAATGTTCACACGGTGATGTTGATTGCCACACGGCAACACCCACCATTTGTCTCCTTGGTAAGTAAGTTAGAGTCTTATCACAAAACATACCTCAGAAAGCAAGCTTTGAGCCAAAAGAAAAGAAGGGTTCAGACAGGAGCTTTTAACAACCCTTACATTTTTTTTTTTTTTTACCTGGATGATACAACAGGGCTCATGCAATTTGAGAGATTTTTAAGAGTGTCTTCAGGACAACTTCCTGGAACAGGAAACTGTACAGCCAGGAAGCAGAGGTGTTCTGCTGGACCCAATACTGACAAAATAGAAAAAATTCTTCAAAGAAGTGAAGGAGAAGCTGCCTCTTTTACGGAGATCTGGAGATAATGGAGTTCAGGATCCAAAGAGGATAAAGGAGGGCAAAGCTACCACTTGGATTTCAGGGGAGAAGACTTTTATATCTTCGGAGATCTTGGAAGAATCCTTTATGGTAAGGTCCTGGAGACCTGGGGTTGAAAGAGATGTGATTGATAACCAAGGATTACCTCCTCCAAGCTCAAAAAAGGTCCATCCCAACAAGTAGGAAATCAAGAAAAAGCAGCTGGAAGCCTGCATGAATAAACAAGAACCTTCTAACTGAACTCAGACATTAAAGGCAACTCTTCAAAAGGTAAAAGCAGAGGCAGGTGAAACATGAATAGTATAGAGCTGTAGCCCAATTGTGAGGGAATGTCAATGCCCAGCTGGAATTGAATCTTGAAAGGGATGTGAAAGCTAGAAAGAAAGGACATGAACAGCAAAAGAAATACTAGGGAAATGTGGGTCCACTATGAAACGGGAAAGTGGAACTGGTGACAAATGACATGGAAAATGTAGGGGAACTCAGTTTCTTCTTTCCGTTATTATTAAGACCAACCTGCGGGAATCTTGAGTCACTGATAACACAGGTGGCAGGGCCTCAGCCCAGTGAGCGTTATTCAACTTGTGGGTGTCTAAAAGTAGCAGTTGTGGGTTTGTAAGATTCTGTAATAGAGAAAGACATCAAGGTTCAGTTCCCATGATTTTCTTTATTACAACTTGCTACAAATTACTGCTAGTAAAGCAAATATATACTCTACAAGTTGGTACAGAATTACTGCTAATAAAGCCAAGTATATACATATCATTTACGTATATGCACACATACATATATTTGTTGTGTGAGATGTTAACAGTACAACATGTATTGAACTGCTTCCCAGGAGTAGGACTACTTGAGGATGGAACTGTTCTTTTCATAGATGTTCCATGTCACAGTGTGTGGAGTCAGCCATCCTGTTTGTGCATGACACTTCATGAGGAGAAGCTCTCGCAAATAATTTGGGTTGTTTTTTTTGATAGTGAATTAATTTTTGTACCTTTTTGGTGTAGATACATAAGTGGGCATCAAACAGTTGTTGCTGACTCCAGTTTTCCTGGAACATCAGTTCATTATGACAGTTTTTTGCTCTGTGAAAAGTACCTCAGCAATGAAAGTTCCACTGAGTTCATCAGGGTTCTCTCAACTCCCAGCTAAGCAGACATATTTCCTCAGTATGTTTACTGAGGCACCTCTATGTCAGGTCAGTAAGACAGAAAATCTGGAATAACGATGACTTTCCCTAAATGGATGAGGACTAGGTTAGGGGGAATCTACCAGCTTGCACCCATGAGTGCTGAGGGAATTGACTGATGTCATTCCAATATCCAGGCCACTCTTAATTTATCTCTGAATGGCCATGATGGGTGGGAGAAGTACCTGAAGATTAAAAGAGTAAATATCATTCCTATTTTCAAGAAGGAGGACAAGGAAGATCCAGGGAATGACAGACTGGTTAGCGTCACCTCAGTTCCTGGGAAAATGATAGAGAAAATCATCCTGAAAAGTATTTCCAAACCCATGAAAGACAAGAAGGTCACTGAAAGTAGTCAGAAAGGATTCACAAAGGAGAAATCATGTTTGAACAATTGCATTCCCTTCTTCAATGAGGTGACTGGTTTGGTGGACAAAGGAAGAACAGTTTGTGTCAGTCACTTCAACATTAGCAAAGGTTTTGACACTCTCCCACCACACTGAGAAAATCTGATGAAGGATGGGTTAAATAAGTGGACAGTAACATGGACTGAAAACTGAAAAACTGTCTAAAGAGTTGTGATTGATGACGCAGACTCAAGCTCCAGACAGTCTCTGGTGGTGTACTCAAGGGGTCTTTACTGGGGCCAGTGCTGTTCAGCCTTTTCATTAATGACCTAGATGATGAGATGGAGTGCACCTTCAACAGTTTCACAGCTAATACAGAGCAGTGTACGCTGGCAGACATATCAGGGATTTGTGCTGCCCTACAGACAGGCTTGAACATGTTGGGGAAATGAGTATAGAGAAAAGGTTCAAAGTTCTTCAGTGAGAAATGCAAAGTCCTGCTAATAACTCCTGCTACTAGTAAACAGCAGGGACTGGAAAACAACCTTGCCAAGAAGGATCTGTGAGTCTTGTTGGACAACAAGCTGGCTGTGGGCCATCAATATTCCATTGTAGAAAAAAGCCAACAGTTTCCTGGCTTTAATTAGACAGACAATGCCAGCATCTTACCTCATTACTGGTGAGTCTGCATCTGGAGTACTGCATCCAGTTCTGGGTTGTCTGGTTTGAGAACAGTGTGGACCTACTGAAGTAAGTCACAGGACCACAGAGATAATTAAGGATCTGGAGTGAAAAAATGTTGAGAGAACTGGGACTGTTCAGCCTGGAGAAGAGAAAGCTCAGTACAGTGATCTTGTCACCATCTGTATTACCTGATGGGAGGGAATGAAGGCAAGGGAGTGAGACTATTCTTGGCAGTTACCAGGGACAGGACAAGAGACAATTGCCATAAATAAAAAAGTAAAAAATTCCATCTGAACTCAAGAAAACACTTTTTTTATTATGAGGCTGGCCAAATGTTGGAAGACAACTAGGGAGACTGTAGAATCTCCATCTCATCTGTGGAGAATTTCATACCCAACTGAACATGCTTCTGGACAGCTTCCTCTGACTCTGCTTGAGCTGTCTAGGAGTGGGGGTGCTTGGACTAGATGACCTGCAGTGGTCCCTTCCAACCTAAACGATTCTGTGATTCTCTTAACATCTAATTAAGATGCAAATTATTCTTATTTTTTAATGTACTGTGTTAAAGAAGGAGGGAAAATTTAGTCATTATTTAATAAGAAAAGAATAATTACCACTTCTGGTTAATCACTGCTCAGAGTATTAAAACAATGCAAAACAGATTTCAGTTACAGCAGCCAATAAGAAGCCTTTGAGTACATCATTTATTTTGGTAGCGTGCAGTTGTAACAAACAAATTTTACACAGTGCAGTCAATAGTTGTCAATGCCAAATATGCTTTTAACAAAGAAAAATGTTATGAAAATTATTAAGAACAGCATCCATTTTCACATAAATTATTTTGTATCTATTAACTATTGATCTTTGCTTGTCTGGTCCTGTATTCTGACCTGAGTAGCTGAGAACAGTCTGGCTCTGTCTATATTCCCAATAATTTCCTGAAGTCCTCTTGTACTTTTAGAATTCAACTTAAAACAAGATTAATTTACTTACACTGAGGGGGTAATGTAAGATAGGAGTGTTGTGTCCTGGTTCTCAATTCCCTGTTTGTCATTTAAAGCTAGACTGCAAAATATGAAATTTTGCTCTTGGATAAATTTGAATAACTTCTATAGGATCACTCAAGCAACAGGGCAGATTCTAACTCTGATACAGTTCCACATTTTTTTCCCTGGTTAATTTTTTAGATCAGGGTGCGCTGCTTTTATTTATTTCAGTTTTGTCTTTCCAAATAACTAGAATTACATCTAGAATCATAGAATTGTTCAGGTTGGAAAAGACCTTCAAGATCATCAAGTCTAACCACAACCTAACCATACTGCTCTAAGAACCCACCACTAAATCATGTCCCTGAGCACCACATCCAGATGGTTTTTAAACACATTCAGGGATGGCGACTCAACCACCTCCTCGGGGAACCTGTTCCAGTGCTTAACAACCCTTTCAGTAAAGAAGTTTTTCCCGATATCCAACCTAACCCTCCCCTAGCACAACTTGAGGCCATTTTCCCCTTTTTCTGTCACCAGCGAGGAGAGACCAACCCCGCTCTCACTGCAATCACCCTGCAGGTATTTGAAGAGAGTAATAAGGTCTCCCCTCAGCCTCCTCTTCCCCAGACTAAACAGCCCCAGTTCCTTTAGCCTCTCCTCACAGGGCCTATTCTCCAAGCCCTTCACAAGCCTTGTTGCCCTGCTTTGGACCTGCTCCAGCACCTCAGTGTCCTTTCTGTATTGAGGCATCCAAAACTGAACGCAGTACTCGAGGTAAAACAGTACTCTAGTACATTCAGAGGCAGTATATAATCCTTAGTTAATTATTCAAAGAATTCTATAATTTAAAAAAAAAAAAAGATATCAAAAGAGAAAAGCCTGAGCTGGAACAAAAAGATTATTAGGTGCAGTAGTTAGGCAAGAGAAACAGATACCATTTTTTTTCTTTTCAGAATTTCTAAACAATGAGCTGCTGAAGGGTGCACAGAAAGAACAAATGAGCTAAGGGGAAAAGAAGGAAGAAGTAAGAAAAAATCGTTGAATAATAAAATTGGAAAGTATGTTTTATTGTCTGCTAAGCACTGAAACCTCAGAAACCTATCAAATAAACTTAAACAACAGCTGTTCCTAATCTTAGTAATTCTGCTGTTACTCAGGCTAAATTTAAACCTGTAGGTTATCACACACTATAACATCCCCACCCAAACCTTAAAAAAAAATGCAAATCTGTAGATGATGCCTTGTATCATGCTATAATGTGTAAATGGAAGGTAGGAAAGATGAAACTGAAAGTCTTTACATTCTCAAAGTAAACCATAAATCTGACCTGAATATTATCAATAAAAAAAAGATTTGTTCTTATATCTGTTCCTTTGGCACTATTTTTCAGCCAAAAATAAATATTCCCAGAGTACCTATTTTAAAATAGGTATCTGTTTTTTTTTTTACGTAAAATGAACACTTATAAACTGTTTTGGGTATCTACGATCCTTTAAAGTCATACAGTACTAGCTACCAGAGCTCTAGGGAAAAAAAATTACTAGCTGACAACATCATATATCAGATCAGTAATGGTTCAAGAAAATGAATTTTCATAACCAAACAAGATACGGTAATCATACATTTATTCTGCTACTGTTTGATATTCCATGTCTTATTTCTACCTCTATAGATATTTCTTAAAGATATATGGGAATGAAGATCTTCTTTTGTTTTCAAAATAAAAATTATCTTTTTAAATATGTTACAGAAACACTGATTATTTAAACTGATTTTATGTCTCCTGTAGTACCGTCACCACCTAAACATACAAAGTAAAAAGCACATTTCTTCTTCATGGAGAAGCATAACAGTACCAAGGAACTAATCCAGAGTCACAGAATGGCTTGGTGTGGAAGGGACCTCAAAGATTGTCTATTTCCAACTCCCTTGCCATAGGCAGGCTTGCCAGTCACTAAATCAGGCACTAGATCAGTCTACTCGGGGTCCTATCCAACCTAGCCTTGAATGTCTCCAGGGATGGGGCATACATAGCTTCTCTGGGCAGCCTGTGCCAGTGCCTCACCACCCTCTGAGTGAAGAATTTCCACTGAACATCGTAATCTACGCTCTTTTAGTTTAAAAGCATTTTCTCTAGTTCTATACTATCTACCAGTGTAAAAAGTTTATTTCCCTCCTGCTTATAAGCTCCCTTTAGTTTTTGGAAGGCTGCAGTGAGGTCTGCCCCGAGCCTTCTCTTTTTCAGGCTGAACAAGCCAATCTCCCTCAGCCTGTCTTCACAGGAGAAGTGCTCCAGCCCTCTGAACTTCTTCCTGACTCTCCTCTGGGTCCACTCCAAAAACTCCAATTCTTTCTTGTGCTGGGGATCCCAGACCTGGATGCAATGCTCCAGCTAGTGCCTAATGAGTGCAGAGTAGAGAGGAACAATCACCTCTCATCCTGCAGGCATTTCCTCTTCTGATGCAACCCATGATGCCATTGGCCTTCTGGACTGCAAGTACACGCTGCTGGCTCATGTAAAGTTTTTCATCTACCTGGACCACTTAGTCATCAGCAGGGCTACTCTCCAAGTTCTTTTCCCACTCTGTACACATATTTGAGATTGTCCCAGCCCAAGTGCAACACCTGATTAGGTGTCAAACCTCATTAGGTTCACATAGGCCCGTCTTTTGAGCTTGGTTAGGTCCCTTTGGATGACATTCTTTCCTTCTGCCATATCAACTGCCCCAGTCAGTTTGATGTCATCCACAAACTTGCTGAGGGTGCACTCGATCCCATCCTGTATGTCATTGATAAGGATGTTAAAGTGTACAAGTCCCAGGATGGACCCCTGATGAACACCAACCATCACCAGCCTCCACCTCAACACAGAAACATGGACAACAACCCTCTGCCTGTGACCATCAAACCAATTCCTTATACACTGAATAATCACAAACAATCCAGCCTTCAAACTCATATTTCTCCAATTTAGAGATAAGGACATGGTATGGGACTGTGTAAAAGACTTGCACAAGTCCAGGTAGGCAGCACCATTTTGTCCACTCCTTTGTAGAAGGCCACCAGATTGATGAGGCCCCTGAGGGACATCACTTGTCACCAATCTCCATCCAGACATTGAGCTATTGATCACTACCTAGACCAGACCTAGAGAAGGTTTGATCTCACAATCAGTTCCATGTCCATTGAACAGATCTCTCATGAAGTCCCAGTTTGGAGAGAGGGATGTTATGAGGGACCATGTCAAAGGCCTGTGTATGACAAACATTACAGTAAATAAATTTTTCCTAAAGTCCATTCCGAAACTCCCCTGGCAGAGTTTTGTTTTGTTCCGTTGTTTCCTGTCATTGGTTACCACAAGAGACCAGCACCTGCCTCTGTGCTTCTTCTCCTCAGGAAGTTGTGGTTACCTCTCAGACTCATTTTCTCTGGGCTAGCCAACCCAAGTGTCCTCAGTCTCTCCTCATACGACAAGCTTGCCAGTCCTTTAATCACCTTTGGTGCCCTGGTCTGGACAATGTCAAGTAGTATAACATCGTTTTTGTATTGTGGAACTCAAAAACCATCTTTTTAAACAGTTTTCTCTTAGATTTAGAGCAAAGCTTCCGAATAAGTTCTTCCTGTGTTTTACGTAGGGCACTAATATCCCAGTGATAAATTGTTTCTCATTCTTGTCTTTCCAGTTGCCATTTATATTTAAGTGCATGTCACTATACTGATAAACATTCTTTGAAACCACTCTGATGGCAGGGGTAACAGCAAGAGCCTTCCTGTTAGTACCTCAGTACTTCTGTTCCCAAAGAATTTGAAATAATAATAAAAAAAAACGCACAAAACTTTGCTTCCAGTGCATTCATTAATTCCACCAGTGATACATTCTGCCAGAAAGAATATAATACTTTCTCAGCATCCCTTAGTAAGAGATGGTTTAGTGATTATTCTAAAAATATACTGGGAAAAAAATAATTAAAACCAATACTTAAAACCAGTAAGATTTCTAAAAAATTGAGATTTTCTCTGATAAAGTTTAAAGTTAAATTATCTAATATCATGCCTTTTTTTTTTCATCAGTAGAAGATCAGGACAGTCAAACTGATATCAGAGGAAAATGTAATGTGTTTCTTGAATTGCTTTCCAGAAATGAAGATGGAGAAGCAAAAAAAAAAAAAAAAAAAAAGAGCGAGGAACAGGATATTAAATGCTAACTATTCTTCCAATAGTCCAGATAGTTGACTAACTAGCAACAACTATTGTACTGCTCCAAAAGTAATGCCTACTATTTTCTTTTGTATCCATCATAATATTTTTCCTTTTTTCTCCCAGTAATATTTTTCATTTTAAATTAAAAATAAAAATAAAAAAATCCCTGCTGATGATTCATGAATTTTCTAGAAATACTTCCTTAAAGTCAGCACAGTTTAAATTATAATAATAATGCAAAATTATTATTCCACTGATCCAGCTCCAGATCATTTGGCTGAGAGTCAAATTAACAATAAGTACATAAAACAGAAGTCATTAGAAAAGAAATATGAAAGTTTGTCCATAATGCAATAAAAATAGATAAATTTGATATATGTCAAAGTAACTTAAGATACAACCTCTGGATTATATAAAACATAAACTTTATTTAAATATATATTATTATGTAATACATTTCTTATGAGATCATTAAAACATCTATCAAATTTTCTGCCTTCAGTCAGTTCTGCAAAAACAGATTTTTCCATTTTTTAATGTACTTAGAAATGATTGATGTGTATGAAACATTCAGAAAAAAAAAGTAATGCTATGTGTAAAGACTTTTAATAATACTTAAATGAATTACAGTGTTCCCTTCTCTGAACATTTCCTTCTGAGCACTTCTTAAAACATTAGTGAGGAAAGCAAAAGACGGATTTGATTTTCAAAGAATTTCACTTTGTCCATTCAAAAATGAATTGGCCTATTTTCTGTGTTTTGTAAGCAAATAGATAACTTGGAAGGGCTGATTTCCAAATAGAACTCCAAATTTTCATTTGCATTTTTGATACTGCAAGTAATTATATTTGCAAATAATAGTAGATGTTCTCAAGCACTTAGATGTCTAAATACCAAATTGGCCCCACCAAAGAAGTAATTAGACTCAAATGTAGAATAAAATGAGCCCTTGATTAATTTCAGATTTAAAAATACAAGCACTGAAGAGGAAATCGAGCTACAATACTAGAAAAAAACGAGAGCAAAAAAATATATATCCTTATATGGTAAATCGCATATTCTATTATTTCTGTCTAGCTGCAATACTTTTATTTAGATGCTCCAGTTAACAAATTCCATCCTAAATTTCTTCCAAGAAAATAATAATCCTGCATATTATAATTATAATGCTTAAAACACAAATAGTCTTGGCATTCCCATAGGACTGTGCAAGATTCTAACTTGAAATAATTTTCCCACAGATGAGCAAAGTGAGCAAGAAATTAGATTGAGAAGTTGCATGTGATGTTTTTATTGCCTTAAACCTGTAAATTGGCATTTCTGTAAAGTGATTTTGAAAATTTCCTTTCAATCTCAATAGCATTTTATTCATGTGATTAGTATACCAAAGATAAAGAGAAGAAATCAAAACACTGTACATACCTCCCATTTAGTTGTTTTCTCAGACAGAGATTATCTCTGCAGGTTAATCCTTCGATCTCCAAATGTTTCTCTTGTATGTTATCCACTTTCTTCTCTGAATTGTCTGCTATATGAGCCAACATATTAATTTCTCTGCCAGTGTTTCAGATGTTTCATCCTCTGTAATCATTTTGCAAGAAAATGTTCCAGTTTCTCATTCTGGAGATTAATTTCTCAGGCTTTTATATTACTGCATGATCACAGATCTGCCATGCAAACAGACAATATTAGCTCATTTGAATATCAAACTTCAAGGAAGTGATCATAAGTTTTTTGTTGTTTTATATCATCCTGGTTACTACATTTACTTCCTAGCAACAGAGTAATATTTCTTAGTGAAGTCATCATTGGTCGTGACAACATTCAGATGACAGAAAGCTGATCTGAAGAAAGATTTAAGACAGCAATATCAAGCAGACTAAAAAATCTGGAGAAGTTACACTGACATCTTATTGATTATTTCAGAAAAACCTCCCTTGCTTGCTATTTTCCTTACATTAAGGTCTCATTTCAATGATTTTCCTCTGATCATTTCCTGAATTTGCTGTCATGCTACCCCAGCTACTTACTCTCACAGTTTAAAAGTATAATGTGCAAGCATAAAGGAATTTTCTTTCTAATTTCTTTCATTGAGAAGCAATGAATTGTTAACTGTAACTTTTAGTGGCAATATGATAATTTTCATGAAAATGTCACTAGAATACTTCACAGTCAAATCTCAGAGCAAAGGCAGATGAGATAGGACTCATTGTTTCAGACAATGCAACCACTTAATGATCTGAGCTAACATGAATTTATTAAAGCGGGCATCGGTGTTAGCCTGCCGTGGATTTTCCAGGGATTTAAAGCCGAACGCTACACGTTGCGGGAAGCACGACAATCTCAATATGAGTACGCAGGCTTCAACTTTAATGGAGTACTTCACAACATATATAGAAACTGAGTTACACCTGGAAAACTGCCATTGGTGGGGCTACCCCAGCCCCATCCTCTGATTGGTGATTACAACTTGTTGAACAAACAAAGCCAAGCAGCAACCGCCCCCCTGTGCCCAACAGTTAACTTCCTGATACTTCTGTCCTTGGACTCCGCCCCACGCAAGGACCCCTAGGCCCTGACGACTGTCCACCCAGAACTACTCCATACACACACACTGCAGTACTTACTTGCTTGTACAGTCGCTCAAGTGATCCGTGGCCACCCTAATCCTGCAACACACACCAACCCGGCATCTGCCCCCCGTCACACCAGCCCTTGGAACAGGAGAGAAGCTGCCTGCTGCAGCGTTGCCTTCCCACTCCCTAGAAGCTGTTCTGGGGGTATGAGGGTGGTGTGAATGAAGGGAGGGGAAAAATGGAAATTGTGACTCCTGAAGGTTTTTGTTTTGTTTTACTCCATGAAAGAGCATTCCTGCTATCTCACCGGATGATATGAAAGATATACTGACAGCCAGTACTTCTAAACATTCAAATCCCAAATGTAACACCTCATGCAGTATGATACACTGAAAACATATCTCTGAACTTGTGAAACATTTGCATGCTGCCATAATCTGACACAGAACAAGGAATTACTATATCTGATTTGGGTGATGGATACAGTATTTAGAGATCCATCTACAGCCCTCCTAACTTCCTAAAACTATCCTAGCTTACCTTCTCACCCTCCGCAGTGTACTGTGGCTGGTGAATTCAAATTTCAAATGTGTTTCTATTCACTAGCTGATGGTTGCACTCAATTAGGAGATTACCCTACTGCCTGCAAGAGCAATTTGTAAGGTATACAGGCCTTGATCCAAAGACAGAAATACAAAGTACATTTTCCACTGAATTTGACAGGCTTTAGATAGAACATTCATTGCTGACTGACAGTCTGGCACAATGAGTTCAAATGGAAATGGAAAGTACAACAGGGCCTGGTTAGCAGTATGTGAATAACCTGTGGAAAATGCAAAAGGTTCCAACTAACTGTGCCAATAATCCAGATGCTTAAGTCAGAATAAATGTCGTTATAACAACTAAAAGAAGAAATTAAGGAAGAGTATTGCTATGAATCCAAAAAAGTACTTTAAAAGTTCAACAAAATTTTCTATTAAATTTGTTTTCAAAATGTTTCTATAAATAACCACTATTTTTATTTATATATTGTGAAAGTTAATTATCTTCCCTGTATTTTCATTTTACACAATACTTGAAGGCTTTGTCAATGCAAGACCAAAACTTCTCACTATGAAAACTGCACTGAAACATGAAGGCTTTTTGTTTCAAGGGCACATTGATGCAGAAGCCTAGCACAGCATGATTATGAGATAAAGGAATTTGATGAGGTCATTCACCTTGGCACAACATTATCCAGTAAACAGGGAAACATGAATAATTTACTTATGTCTGAAGTAGCTGATAACCTATAACTATAGACGTAAATAGAAATACGTCTCTGATGCCATCTGTTACTAAACACTGAATGGAATTATTATTGGAAGGTCATTCTAAAAGGAATGCTCAGTACTTTTTTGAACTGTAAGATCATACACTTCACTAAACATTTCTCTTCAGAATGAGCTAATGATAGTAACCTTCCTAAAACACTGAGTGTTTATGTGATTGCATGTGTGTTTTGTGTGTAGAACATCCATACTACGCTATAACTTAAAATTTTATAGCACTATAAATCTATGAACAATTATTTTTCCAAGAATACAATTTTCAAATCTCAGAAACACCCATAGAGAATATTGAATCTGATCTTTCCTTGGAACAGAGAACATAAAGATTTATTCAGAGTCCTTTATGTTTGTATGTATATAAATACATATGCATGTATGTATATATAGGAGTATATATGTACATGTAAAATTATTCATGTACAATCATTTATTATAAATTTAAACACAATGGAAAGCATAAGAATGTTCTGTTACAACTCACTATCATATAGAGGTACAAGCTCCACTTATCCAGGGTGATATTCTAATTTATATCAATTTTGGCTCTCTATATTTTGTTTCCACATTAACTGTAGTTCATAGCAGAACTCTGTACATCTTAGATATTGCTCCTCTAAGCTAGGGTTAGACAGATACTCACTGTGCAAATACTTTGATATGGAATCTCAAAGGAAGTCCTGAGCTGCAGGAGCAAAGATGATTTAGATTTTTGGAGGAGAGGTACTAACAGATGGAAGAAAGAGTAGGCATAACAACAGGAGTAGCAGAAGGAAGAACAAACTGTCATTACGAGTAACTTCTTTTTTTCTCTCATCTTTGATATAGCAACATTTCATTTGACTAACATCTCAGAAGACTTAAGTGTTGAAGAAAAACAGAACCAAAATAACTTCTATCAGATATATTTTCATCTTTACATGCTGAGATTTTTTAATTAAAATTAGTACTTAATTTCACCAGCATAATGTTAGCATGAGTAGCGGAAAAGTAGCATTAATGTTATTGTACACAGTTCTGCACACAGAAAGGTTGGTGCTTTTTTTGTACAAAGAATTACTAAAACTATTTAAAAAAAACAACTCACATCTTGCAGAGAACAAATTCCCTACTCTTTAGAAAACAAGCAATATATGCATAAGATAACTGGTGTCATGAAATCAGATCTTTGGAATAAGTTTTATGCTCAATTTTTACTGAATCCATAGCAATGAACGACTATTTTGTGAGTGCAGCACAAGTATTTTGTAAAGAGATTTTAAAAGGAATCGCATAATTATCTTGGATATTTTTTTCATATAATGAGAATCCTTCCGAAAAGATATGGAAATATACATAATACTGTTTCTCAAAAAATGAAGAATCAAGGACTACTCCTGTCAGAGAGGAGACAGAAACCATAGCTATGTAATGTATAAATGAGACAATGAACTGATTATGCTATTCAAAGTCTTAAGGTTAAAAATCATGAAAAACAAAAGGGATATGCTGCCTAGCCCAAGGTGCAGAAACTTTTTACCTTTTCTGTCCTATTTGCTCGATTTAAACTATGAGCTTTACTTAGACAAAGACAATTTTTCTGCACAATAGCAAAACACATTCATGGGTATAGTTTTGTCCTGGGAAAGCCTGCTTGAGTATAACATTATATTTTTAGGGACTGAAATACTCAAAGGAATTCTTAAACAGAACTAAAATTTTGTCATATGCCATTAGGCATGCCAACATCAACAATATATTTCTAGTTTACAGCAGTGCTGAGCCCAGGATTTGGGCCAAAAGTTTTAGGTGCTTTTGCTCAGTATATTTGTTCAGGGCTTTTGTTCAGACTGTTGGCTATTTTCTTCTTTATTTTGTGTAACAGTAAAAACCTGTATATACATTCACCTAGTCAGAAGAGATTAACATTCCAAAGAGAGATAAATACAGGTGGAAAAGACTAATAAAGTGAAAAACAAATTACTTCAGAGAGGCTATATGTATTTTTCACTTTTGCTGATTATTTATAAAAGCAAGCTTGCCAAGTGGAAAGTGTTAAAAGGAAAAGGAGGGGTTGCTGTCCTTGGAGAACAAAGGAATGCCTCCACAAGATGCTTTTGTCACATGAAATGTACAAGCAATAAGCAAGAAAATATCATAATGTTATAGCTTATAAAGAAGCACTCACTGCTGGCATGTTCACTGATGTTGAAAATGTCATTCAGTGCAGCTCTGATTCAAGAAGCTGGTAGTCTCAAGGTTTCTCAGGTTTCCATTACTAGCAGAGTGATGGCAATTTGACGACAGAAAGGTCCTTACAACTGTTCTCAGATGCCATTTCTCTCCAAGGTTGCCTGTAGTAATTATGTCCTTATCTCTTTGCTGTGCTTCTGCTCTCTCCTACACTGCCATCACAGTGTTGCAGTTTTTCTCCAGTTTTTGAAGATGTAGTGTGAGATGCAGAAGATCAGCTAGCTCATGAACTGTACAGGCATGGGAACTTTCAGAGCAGGAAAAATACAGCATCATTTACAGACAGGAAGCATTTCTCTCTCCACTTGAGGTCCCGTGTTTCATTTTCCATCTATTTGTGACCCCAAGAGGAAAATTTGGCCACTAATATGTGAAACAGTAAGGTTGCAAAGAGTTCCTTTCTTTAGTCCCTCTAGGATACTTCTCAAATTAGCTTTCTTGCAGAATCAGTTGTACTCCTGGGAAACCCAGAGTGCAATAGACACTAGCTTAGCTTAAATTTGGGTAGCATTGTGCAGCATTTTAGATTTACATTGGAGTTAGTGTTTATTCTTGTTTAATTTTTCTTGGAATCAGATGTGGTTTCTTCTTTATATTACTTTTTTTTTTTTATAACTCACCCTGTGTAAATTTGTAGTAGCACTATTTATTATAGTTAGATTCAGGAAGAGGAATATTCGACTATTTTCTTCAAACTAAATTTATTTCCTGTTGTACTTCATGTCATTCCATATTATGCAGAATTTTAGGTGAATGTCATAGGTAAATTGTCAGATTCATAGGGCAGGAACTGCATTTTCTGTCTTTCCCATAAAATATTTAACACAATGGAAGTCAGTGCATCTTGAGACTCTACTAGGAAACAAAAACTAGGTAATTATATGTGGCATGTTCAAAATATCTCTGTAGCCAGTGAAAACACTCATACTAACTTCAAGAACCATTGTTCACATTTTTGTTTTTCATTAAGGTAAACTAATCTTTGTATTGACTTGTATTCACTTAAAATACAGTGTACAGTGTTTCTGGCTGTTTCAATTTTTTTTTTTTTTTTACTTTCAGATTCTGTAATTGTCTACAAATCTTATTGTATGTTAATAGTGATAAAATGTTAACAAATACAACATAAACTCCTTTCACCTCCCTTTTCTCCGTTGTTTAATTTACTTTAATTTTATAGTTTTAAAAACAAACTCAAATAAATGTGATTATCCTTCAATAAATATCAAAATTTACTAAGGACTGGCTTTCTTATGACTGTTTTGAATTGTATATTGTGGAAATTGTCTACAACCTTTAATTTAAATGGCTTGCTGCAGAAGATATTCATGTTATAAAGTGTGCTTGATTTGCTTTTAATGGATGCAGCTTGTTTTGTATGATGTTAAATCAGACCACAAATAAAGATTTAACTTTCTGACATAAAATATTTTTTAAGAGAAAAAGAATATAGATGAAAACGAAAGAAGCTTTGATCCCAGCTCAGAATTTAATTTGTTGAGAGTAATAGCTAACCATGAGGTTAGTAGTGTTCCAAGTAATCCAGCAAAACACTGTATTAAAACACTTGAGATTCAAAGATCCAAAGAAAAGCACACAGTACTGTTGTGTAAATGGAGGAAAAAAAAAAAAAAGCGCACTTTGGAAGTTATGGTGACCCTCTAAATTACTGAAGATCTGGTGACTTATGAAAGTACAAAATATGATGAGCTTTCATCTCCTATATAGTCTAACTCTTTGCTAGGGAACACTTTGTCTACCTGGGAAGGAAATTTAAAGAGAAAATATAGTGTCCAGATTCCTCTGCGCTTTTACAGTGTATGTATTGCTCTTCCACAAAATAAGCTCCTCCATTTTTACTCATTAATATATAAAGAGTTCATAATCTGATAAAGTACAGATTTTTTCCTTTTCATTTGTTCCTTCCTCTCTTAATCTCTCCTTACACAGAAAATGGAAACTTATCCCCTCTGTAATCTTTTTGATTTTGCTGGAGGTGTTGGAAGGTTAGCAGAGCAGAAAGCATGCCTTAACTCCAGTTGCATCCACTTGGAAAAAGAAGCAACATTTTTGAATGTGTTGACATTTCTGTGCTTTTGGTCTGAGCAAGATTTTAGGCAAGACTATGAGGGATAAATTCTTTGTTGTGAGGGGTCTTAATCTTTCTTGAAAGCCCTCTGCTAAGCTGTTCTTCAGCATGGATGTCTAGTTTTTTGAGGAGACTATAGTATTTTCCCAAAGTAGTGCAGAGAAGTAGATTTTGGTATGTTCTCCAACTGCCTAATACGTAGAAAGTAGCTGGTTAGTTTGTCTTGCATTTAAACATAATATGGATGTTTTGCTTGAGGAAAGAATTTGTTTGGAGCCATATGAGAGAGCTGGGCAGAATTCAGCTCTGGTTCCCATCAACTTCTTATAATCTTTCGAGTCTATATCACATTGAGTCCTGAATGTACTCCTTTCCCTGGAATATAAACAAAAGCCAAAAGACATCTTTAGGCTAATTGCTGTCCTAGACAAATTAGGATAGATTTAGGTTTTGTTCAAACCAAAATATGCTCCTGTTCGTCTTTATTAAGTGACTTTCAGCCTTAGCAATTTGCAACTCACTAGTCTTCACTGCATGTCTTGCAAATCAAACTTTGCCTAATATATTATGTAACTCACATAATTTTGTACAAAAAGTCTATATAACATATAGGAAATAATACATAGGAGTATAAAAATAGGAATTCAAGTTTCCATTACCTCTGGTATACAGTGAGAAAGTTAGAACATATTGTTTCAAAAATCTTAATTTAGTGATCAGTTTGTAATGCTTGCTTATTAAGATAACATCATTTTATTTAATTTTTTCATAGAAATAGTTTCAGTAGTATGTCAATATCATAAAAGGGATGAAGTAAAATTAGCAGTCAAGGTCTACAGGCTTTTCAGAAGAGACAGTCAGAGAGGAGATAGGTGAGGGTGTTCCTCGCTATTAAGAAATGGATAGACTGTGAAGAGCTGCCCTAGAAAAAGCCACAAAGAGGTTGAGAGCTTGTGGGTAAAAATGAAGGACTGGACCAATAAAGGACATATGGTGCTTGGACTGAAAGGGTGCACATTGATGATGACTTCTTGCTTTAACTACGATCTCAGTAGGATGAAGAGAGTTTTCAACCACCCCAGTGTCTGCTGGGAAAGCAACAAGGCAGGCTGTGAGCAGTTATGAAAACTCCTCACATACATTAATGTCCAAATGTATTTTGAGTATCCCCACAGCCTTTCTGGGCAACCTGTTTCAGTGCTCTGCTATCCATGCAGTAAAGAAGTTTGTGATATTTAGATGGAGACTGAAAATTTTTGGTTCCAGTTCATGTTCCTTGCCTCTTGTCTTGGCACGGGCATCACTGAAAAGAGCCTGGCTCTTTTTTACATTCTCTATTCAGGTACTTATAAGATTCCTCCTGAGCTTCCTCTTCTCCAGGCTGAACAGGCCCAGGTCTCAGACTCTCCTCACAGGAGAGATGCTCCAGTCCCTTGAACATATTTGTGTTCCCCTGTTGAATTCTCTCCAGTACGTCAATCAACCCCATTTTCATTTTGTCTACTGATATATTGAGGATGCACTCTACCTTCTCATCTAGATTGTTAATGAATACATAAAACAAGACTGTTGTTAATGAATATGTAAAACAAGACTGGCCTGGTATTGACTCCTGGGGTACTCATTACTGGCTTCCAATTCACTATTTTATCTCCACTCCCGTCAGAGATTTGCAAGTCTATTCTATAGTGTTTTGTTCTTTGTTTCATTTTTCTCACACTCTTATCAACAGTCTGAAAACCAAGATATCATGATTTTCTAAGACTTCATCATTATTGACAAATCCATAATTTATGAAAAAGATATACACTGAGGGAGAGATTTTCATATGTTGTTTTTCTCATACATGTTGTTTGAGCAAATTGTTCAAATATTGTATGAAGAGACCTGAGACCTTCTACTCAGAACTTTTATGGAATCTTCTCAATTTTAAACTTCAAGCTTGTCTGTTGTAGGGAAAAAGGACTCATGTAGGTTTGCACAGATTTTATGTGCACAATACAATACAGTATACTCTTCATTGGACATCTTCAAGGAGAGATTTGCAATGTCTCAGTTCTGGGTTTTTTTTTTCATATTGGATTTATGTGCCTTATTTGGTAAATCCTGTGCTAGAGAAGAAAAATAAGAATTAAATGTTTATTTGCGTGTATGAATTTGAAAACAACAGACTTGGTTCTTGAAAAAATCTAGCTAGTGCTATTAAGCCTCTCCCCTTGCAGCCTGAGAAGCACTGTAGGATCAAATATTTTCCTTTCAGGACACACAGTTCAGCCAAGATAAGTTCTTCTGTTCATCATTAGCACGAAACAGAAGTGGATATGAATCACTGAATTAAATCTTATGAAATTCTAAAAGCTTTTCTTCCAATAACACTTACACAGCAATTCTTAATGCATAATCCAAAAGAAGTAGAATAATTGCATTGGTTTAGAGTGTCTGATGCTTTGAAACCATCTAAACATCAGTAATACTGTCAGAATTTTGAAATTCAAGAAGGTGTCTGGGATTCCCTTGGGATAAAATCTTAAAAACATATTAACTTCCTTTATTTTTTTTAAAGCTTTTATGATTGTGTACAGTTTCTACTTTGGTGTTTAAAACCTGATTTCAAAACAACTTTACAAATTAAAAATCACAGCAGTATATAGTAGTCCCATACCTGGTTTTATTTATTAACATTTAATTCGATTGTAGCATTTAATAAATTTTCAAAGAAGATGACAGAAAACAGTTGTTTTCAGTAGGCTGTAAACTGAACTCAAATTTGCACGGGTGTTTTGTGGTTTTTTTTGTTTGTTTTTTGTTAAGTTATAAACCACTGATAAAAATTATGTAAGCACTATATATAACATTTATTATTCACTCTTCATCTATTCATTTACTTTTCCCCACTTATACCAAACCATTTTTGGTGTCTTCTGAAGAGCTCAAGAAAATATCCAAAATACATTCATGTGATAAAATGCTAAATAATTAGGATCTACGTATCAAAGTCCAAAAAGCTGACTAGTAGCCCTCAACTTAGGTTCCTAAGAGAATCATAGAATCACAAGGTTGGAAAGGACCTACAAGATCATCTAGTCCAATCATCCTCCTATCACCATTGCTACCCACTAAGCTACTAAGAGTCTGCAGGCAATCAAAGTTATACCAGAAAACATGATAATGATTTGGCAATGTGCATTCTAAGAGGCTCTGCCATCTTGTCCTGAACCCATCACCTCAGGACCCCATCCAGCCTTAAATATCCAGAATTCACAAAATCAATGTCACTGGGCTAGTTCCCAAGGGAACAAATCTAATATGCACATTCTTTGCATGTTTAACACCCTAGGACATCTTAAATCACAGTCAAAATGATTTTAAATTGAAAACACATACCCTGGAGGGAAGGTTGCTGTCTACCTTTGCAGTTGTAGCTTAGATATTAGCAGGGAATTAGCAGGGAACGTAATAAGGCTTCCCTTCCGTCCACACTGCGTGCGGGGCATACGGGACGCACACACAGTGTATAACGCTGAAATGCCAATTTAATGCTGCGCAACAAGGCTATTTATACCCGTACATGCAACCACCCTGGATACCCGTGACCCTAGAGCCCTCCCCTGGTGCACGCAGGCACTGCCCATTTCATCCCACAACTCCCCCCTCTTTAGCAGCCCCTTTTATATGTTCCCCTTTTGGTTCCCAGTTTCCCCAACTATCCCTACAAGGCCTAAGTGCGTCTTATATACATATATACTAGGCAGGGGAGGTCCTGTCGCGTCACATCCCGCACACTTGGTCACCGCCTACTACATTCTCTCCTCCCATGCTTGGAAAAGCCTTGCCCCGTTACAGCGCGATCGCAAAACCCCTTATAACCTATCTCCCAACTAACTTATCTACTGCTCAAGCTCTAATGTTCGTTCATTATACGAGTGCGTACTTCATCATTAACTACTTAAGGCTTATCACAAGCGTTCGCGTAGCCTATGGTATTCCATGCGCCAATCAAAAGCTCGTTCCATCATTCTCTGTAAGCACTGGTGCAAACATCCCATCAAGCACAGTAAGCAAAATGCAATGCAGATAAACACTAAGAGCACTACACCGACTACTTTAAGTATCTGGGTGACCCACGGCCCAAGTCCGCCAAACACGTTCTTCAGCCAATCGCCAAACGGATCATGGTCAACCATTATCTTCTGTGTAGACTTAACCCCTGCTCGCAGGGGCCACACGCTGGCCCAGGTGAGGACTGTGGGAGGTGCAAGTGCAAGGAGTGCATGTATTCAAGGACCCTCCCATCGTGTTGGATCTGTGACAAACAATGTCTTTGCTCAGCCTGGAACGTGGTCACGCTGCGTGAAGGGCCTCTTCTATCATTGCTCCAACGGTGACAAGGACAACTGCGCTGACGACCCCTCTTTGAGGGCACGGAGCCGCCCTTTCAGGAGCTGATGTGCACGCTCCACTATTGCTTGCCCTCGGGAGATATGAGGGATCCCAAACACATGCCGGATGCCCCAAGTGCGGCACCAGGCCTCAAAACAATGGCTCTTGTAGCCCAGTCCATTGTCCGTTTTTAACTCTGTGGGAACCCCCATTATCGCGACTGCAAGGCATAATGCCTTGACACAGTCGCACCCTTTCTGTCTTGTCTGGGCGGAAGTCCATAGCATACAGTGACAGCAGATGCCTTCATTCACTGCGACAAAGCCTGTGTTATTTGTTTTCTTCTTTTATACGGCTTATGTGGATATCCACCATTTTATGAGCAAATACTCAACTATCTCTGAAAGACCAAATCACTCGTGGAGAATACACATTCATTTCAAAAGAATGAAAACACGTACCCTGTACGTGGCATCTGTGGAGAATGCCATAAAAGGCGATGAGAAATGAGACCTTTGATTCTGCAGCTTCTTGGGAATAACAGCTGTTGCTTTCGATCCACCAGTTTGTAGGCTGCTCATGACAGCATCCAGCAGAAGAGCAACTGCTGGTTTGTGCTTCCCGTGAGTGGGTGCTGCTGCCTGCCTGCTGGCCAAACTTTTCTGCTGGCTGCTGTAGGACTGGAGGGATCCTGATGCCTATTTGCTAAAACCTGGATGTCAGGCTCTATGACAACTCTTGCCCCGGCGAGGGCTAAGAGGTCACGTCCCAGCAACGAGAGCGGGATGTCAAGGACATAAGGCCGAATCGGCCCTGCCATCCGCTCCTGCCCATTGTCCTTCCACAAAAAGAGGATGGGGTAGTGACTGTGGTGGCCCGTCACAAAACCCCCCACCCCACTAACTGAGTGTGGGAGTATTTCCAGGGCCCAAGAGGAGGGCCACACAGCTGTTGAAATAGTGGTGACATCTGCTCCGGAATTGATTAGAAAGGAGATGGTTTTCTGGTTCGGATTTGGCTGTGTCAGGCCTTGAATCAAGACTTGTGCTTTAAGTATGGGTCTGTCTCCTAAGTCAAAACTAACTTGAACCGATGGTACATCAGCCTGGCTGGCAGATTGTCCCTCTTCTATGCTCGATTCCCCCACTAGGCGGAACGTAGCTGGCTCCTTCCCCGGTGCACAGTATTGGAGGGGCACCTCAAGACCCTGCTCCAGGGCCTTGGAGCCAGCAACTCAAACCGTCGCCGGTGACTTTATTCGTGTTCCTGGTCTGGTCCGGGCCACAGTGCGGCCCACGCCTGCGGATTTTGCTTGACAGTCAGGGGGACCCACTGCTGTTGTCGAGGGGTCGGTCCCCCATCCCCCCCGACCTTCCCGTTTCCCGACGGCCACTTTGTAGCTGATGCTCCGGTCTTCTTTTGTGTGCAGTCTTTTGCCCTATGCCCTTCTCTCCCGCACACCCAACACCGAATGGTACTTCCCCCTCCTGTTTGTCCCCGGCCCTGCGATCAGTTGCGAGCAAGATGCCTTCCCTTTCCACAGCGGAAGCAGACGTCTGGTGCAGTTTGGACTGCCATCGCTTGCAAAGCTGCTGTTATCCCAGCAACCTGCTCAGACAAAACCGCAGCCAGTGGCTGCACGTCTTGAGCTCGACCAAAAGCGCAACCACGCACTATGAGTTCCCCTGCTGTGGCTGTGGCAGGAAGGGCTGCAAGAGCAGCCTTGTACTCTGGAGCTGCGCTCGAACGTAAACATTCTCACAGCACTATTTCCTGAGTTTCCGGGGGCAGGTTGCTACTCGAGATAGCTGTCTGTACTTGGTCTGCAAAGGAGCCGAAATGCTCCCCAGGTTTTTGTCTAATATGAAGATAACTTGGCGACCCACCAGTGAGCGTATGCATCTGCTCAAGCGCTCGCCTACCCAAATCTGCCACTGCAACAAGTACGGTGGCTGGCAAGATCAGTTGTTCCTGAGGGGTACTCCAATTACCCTTTCCTGCGATGGCATCCACTGGGATGTTGTGTAGAGGATGAGCTGGGTCTGCCTGCGCACGAGCTCGCAAGCTGTCTACCTCCTCCTGAATGTATGCCTCAAAAATCGGTACCTGCACCGGGGTGAGGCACGCCCGTGCACACTGTCGCCAATCGAAAATCAGCGGGCCACTAAGACTAATAGCGTCCAACAGGACCTGCGCCTGTGACCCGGTAAGACCTCCCTCTTGAACCGCTTTTCTCAACTGCATTAGCATTTTGTAATCTACAGGTTGCCATTGGGGACCCTGTGGTCCGCCAACAAAAACAGGATAGCAAGAGCACGGCATGGGCTCAAGCTCACATCTGGAGAGCATGCACTCCTGAGCACGAATAACCCAGCACTCACTGGCCCTGCGAACTTGGTCCCGTGCCCGCCCCCGCCGTCTCCTTTCCCCCTCAGATGGCAGGTCTATGCAAAAGCGACCCTCCTCCTCCCCTGAGGAACTGGTCTCGTCATCCACCCCACGCCTTTGGGACCCCTCTACCCTATCTTTGGAGCTAGTAACCCGCCTCGAGGTTGAGGGGAGAGGCTGCTCCACAAGGCTAGATCCCGGCATCCTCCCTTCACCTACGCCCGGCGCAGCTGCACCACGGGGAGCTGCACCATAGGGCGGAGGCGCCACTGTAAAAGTGGGCGTCCCTGCCTGGACCAGCCAGGGGGCTGAAGGAACGGGAGCCCTCGGGAAACGTGTCAGTGTTCCCTTCGGGTTCATAGACCAAAACTGCCCATCGTCTGAGGTCTGAACCCCTGTGGTCACCTGCCCTTGCCTTGGCGCCCCTAAAGGGGCTAAAAGCGGAGCTTCTGTCCCCGTCTCTTCTCCTGACTTGTCCGTCTTGTTTTCCTCTCCCTCCGATCGTTCCCTTCCCTGCTCTCCATCAGTTTTGGCTGTCTCAGTGTCATCAGGCGTCCCCGATAACACTTGACGTGCCGTGGCATTGAGATGCCGCTCGTCTTTCACTTTCTGTATCACACTTTTCACCGTCTCCAGCACAGGGATAAGTCCCAGTGCCTCCTTATTTCCCGCACTTGCCCCTTCCCATAGCTCCTGACCCGCCTTCTCTAAAACCACTTTCTGCAGACAGTCTGTCGGGGACTCCGCACACTGCTTGCGCAGCATCCACTGAAGGAGTGCAAGGCACTCCTTCTTATGTAGTGTTATCCCTACTTCCTTGGCCAAGGATTTCAGCATACTCACCACCTCCTGCATGCCAAATCCCATCACGGCTCTGGCTTCTCGGCGCCTTGCTCACACCCAATATCACGTCGGGGTCACCAGATGTTGTCTACGACAACGTAATAAGGCTTCCCTTCCGTCCGCACCTCCGCGTGCGGGGCATACGGGACGCACACGCAGTGTATAACACCGAAATGCCAATTTAATGCTGCGCAACAAGGCTATTTATACCCGTACACGTGACCGCCCTGGATACCTGTGACCCTAGAGCCCTCCCCTGGTGCACGCAGGCACTGCCCATTTCATCCCACAGGGAAGGTCATGAGAAGAGTGGTCCAGATTCTAGGCCAACTTCAGCCTACAAGACTAAAGCATTTACTCAAGAGAACACCTCCTGCAACCATCACATTGTTTACAAACCAGGAACAGAAACACTTCCCATGTTCTTATTGAAGCTATGCCACTATTCAGTTAACTAAATAAAATTCAGTAAGTGTAAACAAAAGAAGCATAACTTTGAAGCCTAGTGGATACTGCATTTCTTTGTAAGTTTCTGTCAAAATAAAGAGCAATCATTGTGTCGGTCTCCTGTGGGATCTGGGCTTCAGTTTCATACATCTAGATTCAACTAGGTTATTGTTCCTGGGAAACACTGAGCTTTTAGGCTTCAAACTAAAAAATAAGGGATTAAAAGTAACAACTGGTCCTCATTACAAGTGTAGAACATTAAACTTGGCTAGCTGCTAGGTATTCACCAAGCTGTTTTCTCACTCCCTCTTTGCAGCAGGACAGGGAGAAAAAATAAGATTAAAATCCTACGGAGATAAGAACAGGGAGCTATCACTTTGGGAAGATTAGTTTAATTTATTACCAATTAAAAATAGAGTAGGATATTGAGAAACAAAACTAAAACTAAACTAACAGCATAAGTCCTTCAGAGGTCACAATTCTTGCCAGATAACCTACTCTGGCATGGGTTTCTTTCTGTAGGCTACGGTTCCAGTCAGAAATCTCCTGTGTGGAATTTCCCAAGAGCTGCAGTGTGGATATCTGTTCCAACATGGTCCTCCATAGGCTGCAGGGGAATCTCTGCTCTGGTGCCTAGAGAACCTCTCTCTGTCTTTCTTCCGTGACTTTGGTGTTTGCAGGGTTGCTGCTCTCATTTTTTTCCTCAGTCCTTTCTCTCACAGCTGCTGCACAGTACTTCATACACATTTCTAAACATATTCTCACAGAGGTTCCACCAGCTTCATTGATTGCCTCAGCTTTGGCCAGAAGTGGATCCATTTTGGAACCAGCTGGAACTGACTCTGTCTGACATGAGGGCAGTCCCATGTCTATTCTCATGGAGGACCTCTCCAGCTCTGCTACCAAAGCTTTTTCACATAAACCCAATATATTAAGAATGGACTTTTGAAAATTCGATTCCTTTAATAACAAGGAGTTTCCTCCTCAAAAAACTGGCAGGAAATTGCTATATAGTAACAGCAAAGGTTAAAAACTTTGTTTCACCGCTTCTTAGTGTATTTCTTGTTTAGGATAATCTGGTTTACATGCCATAAACATAAATGGAGCACCACTTATTCAGATTAATCACATAAATATTGTGGCAATGAAACCTGCATCTCTGTTTTGTGTCTTTTTTTTTTTCCAATATTTGTGCTATTCATATTGCCTGTAAGAAATCCACTAGTAAGTACTGCACTCAATTATCTGTTTCTCACTAGCAACTCTGACTAGAATTAGCCTTTATAGATAAACTCATTGCACATGACTTTGAGCCCATTAATCTAATCTATCCTAAGAGCACATACAAAAGCACACTGGTATTTTCCACTTACAAGTCTGTAATATCCAGTAGTTTCTGTGCAGTTTAGACCTCAGATTAGAAAAGGTAAGGTGTCTTTTAGACTGCTTGTAGCAAAACAATGAGATGGAATTTGTAAAATAATTATATACATATGTTTAAGTAGTTTTTCCACATGTAATCTTGGATTTGTCCTTATCTACATTATAAAATACTATATGAACACACACTATTCACTCTTTTGCTTAGGTTTTAGACTCTTACAAACTACTCTCTGTTGTTGGCAGATAATATTGTTTCAGTGATGTACGTTTTTCTCTCTCTCAATGTTTAGCAATCTTATGACATGTGCTAGTCACCTGGGACATGCATTGTCTAACAGACAAATATTCCATGTACTGCCACAAGCAGGTGGCAAACCTAATCATGAGAAAAATTCCTTCCTTCCAGCAGCTGTTGTTAACACAGGGCATCATAAACATTTTTACAATTGTTAAGACCTGATGCACACCACAGAAAACCAGACTTTTTAGGAAGCTACCTCATAGCACCTTTCTTCTGCATGTTGCCATCAGAAAGCTCTTTGACAACAAGTGAACAAAGAGTATTTATTGAAGCAGAAAATCTTAATCATCAGCATTTGATCTTGGATTATTGCCATTGCAGAGAGCAGGAAAGTAAATTGTAAGCT
Organism: Numida meleagris; assembly: GCF_002078875.1. NCBI lineage: Eukaryota > Metazoa > Chordata > Aves > Galliformes > Numididae > Numida > Numida meleagris. Next base: position 132,749,661 of record NC_034410.1, read on the forward strand.
TATCTTGGAGACTAGAGACTATGCCCCACGTCTTGTGATGTGGAAAGAAATCACAACATCCAATTTTCATGAGGAAAACAAAAGGATGAAATATGTCAACATAGAATACATACCACCCAACTGGAAGACAAATATAATCCTAGAATGATAGTTGAACTTTAGAAAAACATTTGTTTACATAAAATGAAGTTATCTAACTGGTAAAGTGTAACCAAATGGCATAAATGCTCTCCAGAGATCTACAGTTCTTCTATCTGCAAATCAAACACCAAGGCAAAAATGACTGTTAGCTCAGACATCACTCATCACTGCCATGCAAGACAACATTTACTTGTTACAGATTTGGATATTGGATAAATAAATACAATTTTCAAGCCTGAATCTAGTAGTGAATTACTGTCATGGTAATATCTAACAATCAAACAATTGCTCAGAGGTAAATAGGAAATGATGTCTATATCAGAAAGCTGTTAAAGAAAGGAAAAATATCTGAACAAATTAATATAGATTTTCTCATGTTCCTCTTAGAATCAAATGTGCTCAGCACTTTTTGAGAGTACACTTGGGTAATAATAATAATAAAGTGAAATTCATATTTAGAGTTTTAATGGCTTCATATATAAAATAAAGGAGAAAGATCCAGTGTTACACAATGATAAGGTACTATGATTTCTTTTCTTATGTATTGTCACTGTGGAATAACTTCATTATGCTTTAAATATTATGATTTGACTAGATGAATCTGACTAAATGTTGGTGACTACCATGCTGAAATCACTTGAGAGTATTCACTGCTGGTAAAATCAGTGTTGAAACTAAGGTATAATTCACCTCATTCTAAATTAAACCTCTGCACCTGGTCAGCTGACTTAAACTTCCACTGAATACATGGTGAGAAGATTCACATAAATTGAATAAATCCTTTGAGGGCTTTAAACTTTTTAGAAAGAATAGGCAAGGTAGGAGGGGAGGGGGAGTTGCCCTCTAGGTTAAAAAGTGGATAGTCTGCAAGGAGCTCCCTCTAAGATACAGTCAGAAACAGGTTGAGAGCCTGTGGGTTAAGATTGGGGATGGGACCAATAAAGGTTAGGGTCCACTACAAGCAGAAGGTCACAGCCACAGGACTGTGGTCAATGCTTCGGTGTCCAGGTGGAAGCCAGTGAGAAGCAGTCCCAAGGATCTGTCTTCGGAATGATACACTTTAACATCTTTATCAATGATATAAATGACCTGATCGAGTGCACCCTCAGCAAGTTTGCTGATGACACTAAGCTGAGTGGTGCGGTTGATAAAGCAGAAGGAAGGGATACCATGCAGAGGGATATTGAAAAACTCAAAAAGTGGGCCCATGTGAACCAAATGAGATCCAACAAAGCAAAGTACAAGGTTTTGCACTTGGGTCGGGGTAATCTCAGATATGCGTACAGACCGGGAGAAGAATTCCATGAGAGTAAGCCTGCTAAGAATGACTTAGGGTTCCTGGTAGATGAAAAACTTAACATGAGCCATCAGTGTGTGCTTGTAGTCTGGAAGGCCAACGGTATCCTGGGCTGCGTCAGAAGAGGGGTGACCATCAGGGCATGGAAAATGATTGTCCTTCTCTACTCTGCCTTCTTGAGGCCCCATGTGGAGCATTGCATCCATGCCTGGGGCACCCAACACAGGAAAGAAGTGGAGTTGTTGGAGAGGGTCCAAAGAAGGGGCACAAAGATAATCAGAGGGCTGGAGCCCAGCTCCTATGAAGACAAACTGGAGGAACTAGGATTGTTCAGTCTGAAGAGGAGAAGGCTGTGGGAAGACCTTATTGCAGCCTTCCAATGTTTAAGTGAGATTATAAACGGGAGGGAAATCAACTTCTTAATTGGGCAGATAATGAGAAGACCAGGAAGAACGGTTTTAAACTAAAGGAGGGAAGATTTAGATTAGATCAGGGGGAATTTTTTCACAGAGAAGGTGGTGAGGTAACAGAACAGGCTGCCCGGAGAGGTTGTGTATGCCCCAAACCCTGGAGGTGTTTAAGGCCAGGTTGGATGGGGCCCTGAGCAACCTGATTTAGTACTTGATCTAGTGGTTGGCAACTCCTCCTGCAGCAGGGGTGCTGGAACTTGATGATCCTCAAGATCCCTTCCACCAAAGCCATTCTATGATTTTATGATTCTATGAGTAGACTAACTAGATTTCTACTGTCTATAATGGGAAACTAGGCAAACATTTCCAAATGGAGACATCTTCTTTAATGATACCTACACTTGAAAGAAATCAATCCCACCCACAGGTGAAACTAAATTCATTTATCTTTTCCTTGTCATGAGAAATTATTTAAAATAGTTGTGTTATAGCAAGTATTCCCCCTATCTCGGCATTTATATATTTTGTGTTCTGTGCTCAATAAATGGCTGAAGGAAGATAAGATTTGGAACCAAACATAGGTAGCAAATCAAAATTCTTGATTTTCTAAAGGCTTAGTCATGCAAAATGCATGCAAATCCCATACATTTCAGGAACATTCACTGTTTTTTTTTCTAGCTTTGAAGATCGATCCATTTCTGCTTGACTGTCTTTTAACTAGGGATTTATTTACCCCTCCTAACTTCAGGCAACCAAGTGTAAAAATTTTGAACATAAATCCTTATTTAGTCATTCAAATACCGTTTTAAGCATTTATTTAGTGATTTACTTGCTGCAATAAAAAGTCTTCTTATGTGGTCAAGTCTGAAAATTGTGACTTTAATGCCAATGGAGCAGCAAAGTGAAGTCAGCTTCAAGCTTTGCTTTTTCAGAAAAAAAAAAAAAAAAAGAAACAAGCAAGCAAAAAAAGCCAGCAAAAACAGTCAAGCCACTGCTGTAGACATTTCCCCTTATTAATTCTTTTAAAACACAAATGATCTTAAGTACATGAGATTTTTGTTACAGTATTTTTAAAGATTTAATTGAAAACTGAAACACTGTGCTGCTCTTAGGATTTTGTGCTGGTTGTTTACCTTCAATTGAATAGAAATCCATTAGCTAGCAAGGGAATTGAGTACACAAAATTTAGTCGACGTGAACTGACTTTAAACATCTGTTAGGGATTGTTTTATGGTGTTCCAATGAAAATCTCCATAATGTTGAGGAAATTGCACCTTCCATTTAAACAACATTGTGATTGCATTTATAGTTGAAAGGATGAAAAGACTGCTTCTGCAGTGTGACACTGATAGATGTGCACTGGTTGAATTTGTGAGGGTCTGAGGTCTCTAAGCACCCCAGTGACAGTACTGGAGACTGTTTCCATCCCTGTCTCCTGGATGGTCTCATTTGTCCTACATTGTAGCTCCTCTTCAGCCTTGTCTCCAGCCCTATCTCCTTTCACGCACAGCTGGGCTCCTGGAGGGACCATGGACCTGATCCATGTCAGTGTCTGCCAATGCTTGCTGTTACCTGTCACCTCTATTGCTGTATATGCCCATCTCCTGTGGGACTGTGGCTTTTCAGTGAGAGGACAAGTTGCTCAGGGTCATCTTCAGCTCTTAGCTTGTCCATCTCATGAAACTGCTGTCATTCAGTTCTCCAAGACAGTCTTTTTGAATGCCTGTGATGTGGGAACTTGATCCTTCAAAACAGCCATTAGAGATCATTTGGATCAAAAAATACCATGTTTGATTTATTTTGTTACAAAAAAAATATTTGAAGCAAAATATTTACTGTTAACATTTCTGATGATTTCTGAAAAGAAAAACAATTAGGAAAATCAGTGACGGTTCATTTAATTGTGTTTTGCTACTATGATGCAATAGAATTATATCTCAGGTTTCTGCTTTTATAGATCCTTCACAGTAAGAACACAATTTGCAGTGATAAAACTGCTGCTGATTACAGTGTTTTATAGTGGTATCTTTTTGAAGTAAAATACTTATTTTTATCATTTTTAATGGTAAATTAATTCCTAGTTTTCTGCTAATAAATATGTCCACCTTTTTATTTAAAAAAAAAAAAAAACACCAAAAAAAACAAAAAACAACAGGTAAAATTATTTCTTAGGAAGCCATTAACATAGAAAGATCGTTTCTATGTATGTGAAAAATATCTGATAGTATTTCTTGGGAAATAAATAGATATATAAATATACTTGGGAAAGAGATAGAAAGGAGGAAATTATTCTGTAAATGAAGACTCATTTAAATGCAAATCTGTTATTTTGTTCACTCTACTAACCTTGTATGTAAGTATTCAAACTATCAAAATGCAGACAGCCTGTTTAGATCCATAAAAAAGCCTCTAACTGTAAATAGTACAATTTCCCTGGCTCCGAGATATAATGAGTTGCAGTAAGAATGCCACAAAAGAAATGGTAATCTGGTGCAAAGAAAGGTGTTATGAGGAATAGAGATGTCTTTCAGCACTGTGATCAACAAAAGAGAAAAAGGCCTTGTGTTAGTATTATCCATTAATTTGAAACCAATTGTTCTTAAGAAATAAAATACGAAGTGGGAAACAAATTTGATGTTACTTGTAATTAATTTTTCTTGGATGATCAGTGTGTCAAAAAGTTCTCTTGAAACTTAACTTCTTTTGATGGAGCAGCTTGGTGACATTTAAACACTACTAAAGAAAAGTAAGACCTAAAAGTAGGCTTAGGGAAGACTCAGTAAAGCAAAGGGTCCTCGTGGATATGAGGTCGGCCGTGAGCCAGCAATGTGTTGTTATGGCCAAGAAGGCCAATGTTATCCTGGGGCATACTGAAAAGAGAATGGCCAGCAGGTCAAACAAAGTCCTCTTCTCCCCCCTACTTTGCCCTGGTGAGCACACATCTGGAATACTTTGTACAGTTCTGGGCTCATCAGCACAAAAAAGGGAACTTCTAAAGAGATTCCATCAGAGGACTTCAAAGATGATTAGGAGCTTGGAGTATCTCCCTTCTGAGGAAGGCTGAGAGACTTAGGACTGTTCAGCCTGGAGAAGAGAAGATTGAGAGGTGATCTCGTCACTGTTTATAAATATCTCAAGGGAGAGAGTAAAGTGGATGGCGCCAGACTCTTTTCAGTGGTGTGCAGAGACATAACAAAGGGCAGTGGGCATAAACTGGAACACAAAAACACAGGAAGTTACAAACTAATACAAGGAAGAGCTTCTTTACTGGGAGTGTAGCGAAGCACTGGAACAGGCTGCCCAGGGAGGCTGTGGGATTCCATGCACTGGGCATATTCAAGACCCATCTGGATGCTTTCCTGTGTAACTTACTGTAGGGAACGTGCTTTAGCAGGAGGTTTTAACTTGATGATCTCCAGAGTTCCTTTCCAATCCCTATGATTCTGTGACTCTATGATTCTTTGAAGGCAGAAGTGGAAGGACCAAGAAGCAAAGGAAAAAATAACTCTTTTGCTAACCTAAGGATTTTATACTTTGACAAACAAAATCTGTATAAACCATCAAATGCATGAAATGTTGTAGGAAAACATAAGTAAAATGTGTAAAATGTGATTATAAGCCCAGTTGTGTGCTTTCAATAATTGAGTGGATTTGAGACATATTCCAACATATCTGTAAGGGATAACGGAAAATGTAAATGTTTAAGGTTTTGCTTGTTATTTAAATATACCAATTCCTTTAAGGTGGTGAAATTGTTGATTTTTTTCAGTTAAAGAATCTCTCCCACTGTAAGCAAAAAGCAAATTCAAGACCACTTGATGAGACTATAATTCACATCTGCATTTTTATTATGGAATTTTCAGCAAAGCCAAGAATTAGAAACACGAAGCTTTTCTCTTGACAATAACATCAGTCTCTTGCCTCCCTTCTGCTAGCTTCTAGACATTGATCTTCTCCTGTACTATCTATCAATTTGTTCATTTTCTGATGATCTTGTTAGCATTTTTTTGTTGTTGTTGTTCACTTGGTATTGATTTCTCCTTTAGCCCTGTTTTTGTTTGGTTTTGTTGTAGGGAGAGTGGGAGAGGGGAGATTATTGGTGTTTTCTTCACTAGGTCTCACAGTGTTTTCTTTCTGCAAAAGTTTCAGACATCTCCTAAGGCTCCAGTATCCTACGTAAAATTGTGTATTGATGTACTACTTAGTTTGTCTTAGTAGTGCATCAATAAATTAGGGAGTGGGTTGGAAGGTAAAGTCTCACAGAGAATTCTGAGATATTTTATATCGATTACTTTCCACAGAATAACTTTGTTTTTTCTTTATCTGGTGTAGGTAAAATTATATTCTCTCTGAAACCATTAGTATAATGTTGATTTCAAACATTATGGTCAAGATTCTGGTCACTCTTGAAATGGGAGACCATAAGGATGAGAAGTGTACAAGCACACTTGACTGTCTTGAGCTGATACGCTCAACTCCTACACTTCACGGGTAATCCATTGAAATCCCTCATGGACAAATAACAAATTGCATTGAAAAGTCAAAAGCTATGAGGTAAAATTATAAATTTAACTACAGACCAATCACTTTGTCTCATAAATATAGCAGACAAAGAAGGCCTAATTCAAACCCTCTTTGCTGACACAGAAAGCTTCACAGCAGTGAGATCCCCTTAGGCTGGGGAAATTACTCGTTGAGGTCGAGAGTTCCTTGACATCCTTACTAACTATATCTGGTGAGTGGAATGTTCGTATTTGAAAGTACTTGATTTATGTTAAGATTTAGCAACTTATATATGCAGTAGAGTAATCACGTTAATTCGTGTAATAATAGCCCATAAATGATATCAATGTTCTTATTATAATAAACTAATAAACATCTGTGTTTATCTTACAGATGGACGATTTGTCAAAAAGGATAGTAACAAAGTCCTTATTAAAATCTGGAAAGATTACATCCACTCTCTTCCCTTTACCAATTTATCAGGTGACCATATTGTAGGAGATCAAATTACTAAGAATGGACTTTCCACTCATGAACCCATGTTGTCTATGCCTGGTAAAAGCTTTGTTCTTTGAATATCTTTCCATAGTGACCAGGATAATCTTCTCCATAGTTTTTCCAGATACTGAATATAGACTAACTGTGTGTAATTTCCAGGCTCTTCTCTTATATCCTTCTGAGAAAGTGGAATAACATTAACTTTTTTGAGTTTCTAGTAAGCAGGGGCCTTTCCAGCCTCCCAAGACTTATGGTAAACTACTAAGAGCGCTCCAACTGTAAACTCTGCTAATTCCTTCAGTACTCGGATGTGAATCTCATCAGTTTGCAGGAATTTATGAACATCAGCTGAATGTTTCTTTACTGTTCCAGTGACTACAAATGGAAAGTCACTGCTCCTCCAGTCATGGTCTTCCAACTCCGAGGTCTGGGCAGACAAGGGTCAGTCATTATTGCTAAGAAATGAGGTAAAAAAACATGACCTTAAAGATCTTCACCTTTCCTCCTCCTTATTTTTCAGGTGACCATCTACTCTAAGTATCAGTCCACCCTAATCCTCTCTTGCTGTTGACATATTTGAAAAATAATTATTTTGTAATTTTAAACCACAGTAGCCACTGTCAAACCAAGCTGCACTTTGGCTTTTCTTCCTTTCTCCCTGCAAATGGGAACGGTACCTCTCTAGTCTCCCTATGAAGCCAGAACTTACATCCAGAGATCATATATTTTATTTTTCTCTTCTAACTCCAGGAGAGTTTCACTGTTGAGCCAGTCTGGTTTTCTGTCCTGCTTGCTTCGCATTCCTACATCTGTGGGTCCAGATGAGATACATCACAGAGTATTGAGGGAGTTGGCTGATGTAAACTCCAAGCCATTCTCAAAGATATTTGGAAAGTCATGGTGGTCAAGTGAAGTCCATGATGACTGGAAGAAAAGCAAAATAGCATCAATTTTTAAGAAGGGTAGAAAGGAAGATCCAGGGAATAACCAGCCTGTTAGCCTCGCTGTGCCAAGGAATATCATGGAGCTAATCTTCCTGGAAGCTCTTTCAAAGCATGCGAAAGACAGGGAGGTGATATGAGACAACCAGCATGGCCTTACCAAGAGCAAGTCCTGCCTGACCAGCCTAGTGATGGTGTAACTATGTTGATGGACAAGGTAAGAGCCACTCATGTAATTTATCTGGATTTCAGTAAGGCCTTTGACATGGCTGTACTCTGTACTCAGCCCTGGTGAGCCCCCACCTTGAGTACTGTGTCCAGTTTTGGGCCCCTCACTGCAAAAAAGACATTGAGGCCCTGGAGTGTGTTCAGAGGAGGGCGACAAAGCTGCTAAGGGGTCTGGAGCACAGGCCTTATGAGGAGCGGCTGAGGGAGCTGGGATTGTTCAGCCTGGAGAAGAGGAGGCTCAGGGGAGATCTTATCGCTCTCTATAACTACCTGAAGGGAGGTTGTAGTCAGCTGGGGCTCAGCCTCTTCTCTCTTGTAACTAGTGACAGGACGAAGGGGAATGGCCTCAAGTTGCGCCAGGGGAGATTTAGGCTGGACATTAGGAAACACTACTTTTCTGAAGGAGTGCTCAGGTGCTGGAATGGGCTGCCCAGGGAGGTGGTTGAGTCACTGTCCCTGGAGGTGTTCAAGAAACATTTAGATATAGCGTTGAGAGACATGGTTTAGTGGGGTTATTGGTGGTAGGTGGATGGTTGGACTGGATGATCTTGTAGGTCTTTTCCAACCTAGCTAATTCTATGATTCTATGATTCTATGGCTTCCCATAATATCTTTATCTCCAAATTGGGCAGACATGTATTTGATGGGTGGACTGTTCAGTGGACAAGGAACTGGTTACAAGAGTGTACAAAGAGAGCGGTGATCAATGGCTTTATGTCCAGATAGTGATCAGTTATGAGTGGTGTCCCTCAGGGTTGAATACTGGGCCCAATGCTTTAGAATATCTTTATCTTCTTCAGTGACATCAACAGTGGGATCAAATGCACTCTCAGCAAGTTTACTGATGACACTAAGCTGTGGGGTGCGGTTGACATGCCTGAAGGGCGGGATACCATCCAGAGAGATCTAGATAGGCTTAAGCAGTGCTCCCAGGAGGATTTCATGAGGTTCAATAAATCCAAGTACAAGGTCTTACACCCAGGCCCTGGCAACTCCCACTATCAGTACAAGCTGGGAGATATAAGGATGGAGAACAGCCATGCCAAAAAAGGATTTGGGGACAGTGATGGATGGGAAACTGGACATGAGCCAGCAATGTGTCCTCACAGCCAGTATCCTGGGCTGCATCAAAAGAAGCATGGCCAGAAGGTCAAGGGAGGTGACCCTGCCCCTCTACTCTTCACTGGTGAGGCTTCACCTGGAGTACTGCATCTAGATGTGGAGTCCTCAGTACAAGAGAGACATGGACCTGCTAGCATGTGTCCAGAGGAGGGTTTGTAACAGGAAATGATCTTCAACACGCTTTAGGAATTTCCCAGACTTGCTTGTTGCAGCGGTACGATATTCACAGTTTATGAATGGGAATTTGAAATATCCCGTAAGGGTGACAACTGCTTTGTCATCTATCCCCTTAATCCTCACTCAGAGACTTTCAGCTGTGTCATCCCTAACAGCAAGGACTGTACAACCTAATTTCTCCCTTATGTACAGTACATCACTTCCACCTCACCTGCCGTACATATCCCTCCTGAACAGCTGGTAGTTCTCCATCCCAACACTCTAGTCATGGGATTCCTGCCACTAAGTCTCTCCAGTATCAATGATATCATATTTCTCTGAAAGCACCAAAGATTGATTCTAGTTCATGCCATATTTTCCTCATACTGCATGTATTGGCATACAAGTATTTCAGATGTGCTTTTGAACCTTCAGTGCTCCCTGAAGCAACATAGATGCTTACTTTAGCCTTGCTAACCTGAATTGGTGCCATACTGTACCTTGAATTAACCTGAGTGCTCATAACCAGAATTCTCTTTTACTGTTGATCCTACTTTAAAGCGTTGTCAGGTTATCTGTCCTTAATCCACTCAAACAAGAATAAAACTTGAATCACCTAAACCTTAAGCCAGATTTCCTTTTATAGTTATGCTGGATACTCATTTCCCTTTCCTCTTAAAGGGGAAGTCTTTAGCACCTGAAGAAGGAAAGGATAGAAATCCCTTTGAACTCATTCTTCTACCCATGCAGCTCAATAGCCTGCATGGAAGAGAGGACCTACTTGCCCTGAGACCTATCATTGAATTGAACCAATTTTTCTCAAGCTTCCATCTCACTGCTTTTTCCAAACTAGCTGAGGACAAGATGTTAGATGCCGGATGCTGGAATCAGCAGCAAGACAATCCAGACCCCAGCAGTCAGTGTCAAGTCTCTGTACAGGATAACATCCTTCTCAATCCTCTCCTCTCTTTCCTTCTCATCTCCACTATAGCTGGTGCTCTATGACAGATGCAGGCAAGAGTATTAGGCCAAATGTAGGGGAAGAGACTTCCGTAGCTTAGGACAAGCAGATGGGAGTCTCTGTGACAGATGAGATTGCAGAAGCTAGGATTAGAGTTAAAGGAAGGAGCCATGATAATTTTACTGCAGTGACAATATACCTCTCTACATTAAGAAAAATGTTCCCATACAGGAGCATGCACAAAGTATGTATCCATAGTCATTCTGCAGTTCTAAAAGCAGAACTGCCATAATTCTGGCACAACTGTGAAATCTCCCACTCTCACTGACTGACTGACCACCTATTTCTCTCTTCTGTTTCTTCTACACATCAACTTCTCACTCATTAAACTGGAAGAGGGTAGATTTAGACTAGATTGTAGGAATAAATTATTTATTGTGACGGTGGTAAAACACTGGAACAGATTGCCCAGATTGGTTGTGTACGTCCCCTCTCTGGAAGCTTTCAAAGCCAGGCTGGGTGGAGCTTTGAGCAACCTGATCTAGAGGGAGGTGCCCCTGCCTATAGCAGAGTGGCTGGAACTAGATGATCTTAAAGGTCCCTTCCAACCCAAACGATAGTATGATTCATCAATCCATGTTTTCGATTGTTTCTTGGAAACCCTTCATTACCTATCATGCCACAAACTGTGACTAAAGTCTGTTTGGAATGTACTCGATATTAAAATCAGGTAATTGTGGCAGTTTGAACAAAATCCAGTCAATTTTTTTTACAGAAATTATCACTCTTCCATCCAGTTTATATGGATTGCCTTAAGAGAGGGGAGAAATACAAATATTTGGATGGCATAGATTTTTACATTCCTTGTTTGTGACATCTCAGAGTATATAGTATTACAAATACAGTTTGTGTTTGAGGTCCCAGAATATAATATCTTAAATGGGGGATACTCACAAGACTACTATTCTAACACTATATATTCTGTTAAAAGCGCTTGAAGGGGGGATGCTTTATCAGTCTAGTTCAGAAACTAGATTTAGAGATCAGGTTTGAGGACAATGGTCATGTCAGAGGCATAATTCCTGCTTGAAAAGAGGGAAAAACAGGAGGTAAGGATTTGGTGTAGTTTAGATATTACTGAAGATAATCTCTCATCTTTTCACAACCCCCTTTCTCATTTTAAAAAATTGATTGAAATCTGCACAGTTAGAATGTTACATTCAGCAAACTGATGCTTAACCTTTGTTTCCATTGTCTAGAAATGGTTAAATGATCCTTTTCATCACCATATTTAACCCTCCTCAGATTGGTACTGACCCAAAACCTACTAGCAACTTAAGTCCTTGTCAAGGCCAGGACTTTCAGGCCTAGCACACATCATAAAGCTTTCACATAGGTAGTGTTCATAGAATCACAGAATCATTAAGGTTGGAAAAGACTTCTAAGATCATCTAGTCCTACTATCCACCTGCCAACAATCCTGCCTTCTAACACATATTCCTTAGTACCACATCTACAAGTTTCTTGAACACCTCCAGGGGTGGTGATTTAAACACCTCCCAGAGCAGCCCATTCCAGTGCCTGATCATTCTTTCAGAGAAGACGTTTTCCTAATATCCAAACTGAACTCCCCTTGGCGTAACTTGAGGCCATTCCCTCTTGTCCTATCAAGATGGTAGTCTCACCAAATAGAAAAAAATGGCAGAAGGCATTTGGAGAGTGAGATACTTTCTTGACTTCAGTTTTTCTAATAAAAGGCTGATGAAGTAAGTTGTGCTTATTTTTTTAGCTATTCAGTAACTGAGCACTTGAATGTGATCTTTCCATGAATTTATGATGTTCATGACTAAAATTCCAAAAAAGCTTTTAAAAATATGTACTGTGTTTTTTTCATACAGCAAAAGTTTTACTTCAGAGCATCTCTTCTGTTAGTACTCTTTCCATAATGAAAGTGCATTTATGGAAATGCAGTTTAGCACAGTATATGAAATACAGATTTAACTAGGAGACTGATTTGATTAGGAGCTCAGCTTGATACTTTGTGTAGTATATTTATGGTTATGGTGAAGCTAAACATAGTGTTTCATTAGGGACAGAGTGATTCCAAAATTTATTCAACTATCTGTAGTTTAAGGTTCCTGATCATGAATGACTTACTCTGTGTAAGGTCAATTTCCTCAATAGTGAGGATGCCCATGGGAAAATCATAATATAGTGAGGCTATTTTTATGCTGATGCAGTAGTTTGTAATAATAATGTTTCCTCATACAGTCATTACAAAAATACTGAGGATTCTACTGAAGTAAATACTGTGAAAACTTAGGAACAGAAGCAAGGCTTAAAATCAAAGCTCAGTGACTTCCTGCATGAATCTGCCCATCTAATATTTCACAGAATTAAAGGATATATAAAAAATTCCATTGGTGGATTTGCTGAATATTTCTGATCACTTAATTTTAAATAATTCGGGATTTATGTAGTGGAAAAATGTCCAAATACTTCAGATTTTCAGCAAAGACCTCATGCAGATCAGCTTCATAGTGGAGGCTTGCATCAAGAGATCCTTCACAGAAAGGTAAAACTGTGGCAAAACACTGCGATAAGAGCTGCTGGGGAGTAGGGCAGCCCTGACTTGCAGCAGCACTGATGCAATGTGGGCGGAGCTGGGGATAACGGCATCCAAACCCTTGGTTTTCTTGGAAACTTCCTAGTCTGATTTACCCCTTTGAATATTATCCTTTACTGATTTAGTCCTGTAGGGCAAAGGGGCCCAAGAAGGCTCGTTACTCCTCAAGAAGAAAGTCCTAAAGGCACAGGAGTAAGTAGCCTGTCCCCCTGTGCCACAAGATGAGCCCTCAGGAAAGAAGACCAGCATGGATGAACAGGGAATTTTTCCTGAGGCTCCAGGAGAAAAAGAGAATCTTCCTCCTGTGGAAGAAGGGACGAGCAACTCGAGAAGAGTACAAAGAAGTTGTTAGGATGTGCAGGGAGAAAATTAGAACAGCAAAAGCCCAGCTTGAACTCAATTTGGCTGCTGGAGTAAAAGAGAACAAAACATTTTTTAACAAGTAAATTCCAAGATCCTCCTATGTTGCTTATGTCTTGTTGGGTTGCCCCTCCAATATATGTTGAGTTGGTAAAGTCTCACGTGAGGACTAGGGCTTGTGAACATGAGGCTTCTCCTATTGTCTGGATGGGGCCCCATCTTCTTGTTTTTCCTATTGTTTAAAAACAGCAAAAAACAAGTTTTGGTAAATTCAATGTTACACCTTAATACCAAAGGCTATAATATACACCAAAATTTGTCAACAAATGTTGTGAGAGAAAAGAGTATGAGGCTTTTTCAAATAATTTCAACTATTCAATATAAAATAACAAAAATTATGGAAACTGCATCAACATATGTATATGCACAACTGCAAAAAGTCTTGCATTTTAGACAACATTGCAGATAAGAGCATAGGTAAAACTTTGTGGTCACAAAAAATCATAAACCAAAATGGAACCAAAGTGTTCCTCTGCAGGAATATCTGATCCACTGTGTTCTTCAAATGTTATACTTCACATCGCCAAAGAACCTGTTTTCTCCTACCAGATTTCTCAGTAATCCATTTTAATACCTTAGAAGACTCAGCCATATAATAATTTATTTGTTCTCTCTCTATTCTTATTCAAAGAGAACAGTACAAGAATGGTTTTGTTGCTTTTTTTTCTTCATGGGGTTTTGCCCAGAAATAATTCTTCATGTTTAAGTGCCAAGCCAACAAAATCACAGTTTAATTGCACTGACATCATGACAGACCCTGGCAGCTGTTATGCTACCATTAATGTATTCCATTAATGTAATTAAGTAAATTTTAGATTAGATTAGTAGTGTTATAATTTTAAAGTCTCTTTCAGTGCCTTTGTGATATAACTTTATATGTATCCTTGAAAATCTTAGAAATCAAGGTAGGGTTGATTACTAAACAAAAAGGGAAATACGTATTCAACATTAATAAGTGGTAGATGTTATACTGTGTTTTGTGATCTCTAAAGTGTAAAAACAAAGCAAAAAAGTAGACCTGTTATTTCCATATATATAAGATTTTATGTAGTCATTCTATTTAGTCTTGTTAAATCTCCAATTTAAAGTCCTCAATTTTGATCTAGAGCAGAAAGAATCATGGAGGAAACAAAGGGAAAAAAAAAGATTCTGTCCCTCTGCCCTTCTTCTCCTAAAATTCATTACTTTTTTGACTGTTCTAAAGAAAAATAATATTTAAAAGATCCGATTGCTTATTTCTTCTATTTTCCAGAAAAAAATTTAGGCTTACAACTTGCGAAATATGTATTTTTCCAGTGCAACTGAATCTTCGAAAGTCGTAGCTTGAAATTGAAGTTATTTCAGGCTTTTGTACATAGTAGTAGAAAAATAGCAATATGTACAGTTAAGGAGTTGAGACACCTGAAATACTTGAAGTCTAAAGTGAGAGTATGGTCCATTCTCTATGATTTAAATTATATTTAGAAGTTGGTCTTATATTTTAGAGTAGTTATACAATAAGCATATTGCCCAAATTAAAACTAAAGAGATTTTTTATATGTCAGGGTCACTTAGATACTCTTCTTTAAGACTTTTATGTGATAAAAAACTCTGTTTTGTGAGACCTTTCACTTCTTTGCTCTCAGTCTTTCTTTCATCTCTCTTTAAACTGTGATTCCAGTGACAGCAACCCAGCTAATGTTATCCAAACCTTAATTTTACTCACCTGCCTCTTCTTGTTGCTATCTATGAAATGAATTTATATAAGTAAATCCAAGCAGATGAGGAAGGTATCAATTAATACGAAAGTGGCATATATACTTTCATTACATAGCTTTTTTGGATGAAAATCATTGCACTCACTAAGGGAAAACAAACACTAAAAAGCACATATTTAAACTATTTTCTCTAAATTTCTAAAAATTGTACTTTCCATTCATTGGTTTCTAGTGCAGCAGTATTTCAGTAGGCAAACTATGGGTTGGGCTATGTTCTGGCTCTATTTGCACCTCACAAAATACTCCCGAATACAGTGAACTTAAGGCAAAAGATGGCACATAAGTTGCCTTAGTCGGGATTTAAAATGGAGCTCTCACCTTGCTTAACACTGAGTACAACCAACTGTACTGAGTCCCTAATGCTTGTCTTTTTTGGTAACTCCCACAGGTGTAGAAAATAAATATTAATCAAATCTTTAGAATTTTATAAGTAAGGAAAATTATTTAAGCACCTCCTCTCTCCCAGCTCTTGAATTCCTCAACCTAAAGAAAAGCCCATGACACTTACCTCCAACTTACACAAAGGGTGACATGATACTTGGCCTAATGCAGCCCTAGCTACTCTGAAACTTCATGACAGGTTTCTGTTACTTCATCAGTTAATTATATGTCCTTCGATGTCATGCTGTTTTCTGAGCTTTGTTTTTACATTTATACAGTCTGTTGCATGTTACATTTTAGAATGTAGATAACTAAGTTGATGTTGATTCTTACAGGATCGTCACCTTGCTTTTATGTTCAAATTAATTTCCAGGTAAATTATTTTCAAATCCTTCTTTAAAATATTTCTCATGTTATATTCAGCTTTCCCTTTCCTTTTTCAACAACAACAAAAAAAAACATTACCAATTGACAATCAGAGGAGACTGATTTCTGCAAAAGGGCATAAATCATAGAAAGGCAATGAGATAACTGTAGGTAACCCATGATCTTACATTTTAGAGGAGCTGTGCACCTCTCTCAACACCATGCAATGAAGCCACATGATATGATTCCCCAGTAGCTGACTTTTCTTATGTTATTGGCAACATGGTCACGTGAAGATGAAGAAATAAAGTTTATGTAACGTACATTGTTGTTACTGATGTCTTTTAACATGAATGGATTTGAAGAATAGATAGTTTGTGACAATTTGAATGACTATATGATGAGTCCAAAGGACAGAAAATAGATTGTTAGCACTTACTTAAGGTGAGGTGAAAGCACTGCAATTGTAGGATCTCAGAATGCATGGCTATCTTTGGTTCAATCACATAGTCTTCCCCTAAACTATTCAATTACTTGTGCAAATTTAAGGGAGCATATTTCCTTGAATGGAGGGGGTATGGAATATTGCTGTCTCACTACAAGAGCTGCTGAGGAAAATAGTATTATGAGTCTCTCTCTTCTATCCTCTTTTATCAGACTGTTGCACTGAAGCTGAAAAAAAGAAAAACAAGATTTTCTCCATTTGTTTGCTTGTTCTTTAACAGATTCAAGTCGTTGACTGACATACTGACTCCAGTGAATCATTTGCAGAATTCTTACTTACTTCATTAAGATGAGACAATTTGTTTTGTGAAGTAATACTCAAGATATGTATGTTCTATCGTGAAAGACTAGAAAAATCTAAGGTGCATTACCTAGAAAGCAGAAGATAAATGTATAGGAAAGGATTAATGAAAGAAGAGATGAGGAGGGAGAAAGCTAATGATTTAGTATCTAATCTGCTCATAAAGGATCGCAGGTGTTTTAGAGATGCATAAGTTTGTGTATGAATTGGGAGGAAAAGAAAAAGTTGCTTAAAGCTTATTTACCCAGTCCAAATTTTATGGAAATGAATGCTTCTTCATATAAGCGTTTAGAATTTTGATTTTGCAATAAATTAATCATTAAATTGCAGATAACTTCAAGATAATTTGTATTCTTCCATCTATAGTCCTAGTACTAGAAATTCTCCAATAGCCCCTAGCTATATCAAGTGAAACTAATGCTGTCCTTGGCCATTTTTAAGGTGGAAAGTTTGCATCCTGATATACTTAAAGGACATGTGATTGGTGACAAGAATATGCAAAAGAAAAGAGAAGAGAGGGCAAAGAGAATAGATCTCGGGTTGCACCTGGCAGGTATTTTTGGATGCAGACTGAGACAATGCACAGTCACAGTATGTGTTGCTGCCCAAAGGCTGTTGATAGTAAATGTATGTCACAGATTAGTCTGTCCCCTGTGGACATACAAATAGACTTGAGATCAGAGAAAAGTTTGTGCTTCTTTTATACCTCCTAGGGCAGAATGGATTTAGCTAACCTTCAGAATAGCAGTTTTGGAGTAACAAAGACATTTTTATGTCAAGAAACATATGTAAGAATTCAGTAGAAAAGTGTTACTCAGGTACTCTGAAGCATTAAGCAGGCATCTGCTTGTTTAATTACAAAGACTTTCATAGTCTTCCTAATGGTGTATATCCTCAAGACTGAAGAACCAAGGCAAGTGACATATCAGGGATGAAAGACCTTATATGCTAAGACTCAGAAAATTATTCCACTGGCTGTCTTATTACAAAATTGTCATCTTGTGAAACATAAAACTTCATTCACATTCAGCCTGCCAGTGTGAACAGCTCTATGTCTTGTTTGGTCAGAGCAGTTGCTCATGCTTCAGCAGTGAGAGGGGAAGATGCCTAAATTCCTGAAAGAACCATGTCGCTTTCATGCCACACACTGAAACTTCAGTGGCATCAAGATTAGTCCAATATACAACCAAAAGGATCTTTGGAGTTCAGTAGAGATGATTGTAGCTGATTTTGTGTGTACCTGCTGAGAAAGCATTCTAAACAGGAAATGGACATGACTTCCACAGCTCAAGATGATCCAGACCTTCCATCTTCTAGCTGGCAAGAGTCTGCCTTCAGCATCATGCTTTGGGAGAAGCCCACTAGAACTTTTTTTTTTTTTAAATCCTGTCTTTGCTCTTTGCTGGGCCCATATTCTTCAAGATCATAAACTAAACCTAGGTGTGGTCACTGCACCCCAGACTGTCTCCAATGTTAACCTCTTTAATAATCTTAACATCTGCCTTGGTGAGCACCAGATCCAGCAGTGCTTCACCTCTAGTTCACCTCTAGTTGATTTGCCCAATACCTGAACCAGGAAGTTATTCTCAACATATTCCATGTTCCTGAATTGCTTGCAGCTCACTGTGTTCTTTTTCCCAGCAGATATCCAAGCTACAGATAACAGTAATTGATGGCAACTACCTCAATATTCAGCTAGTGTGATGGAAAATATGCACCCTCCTCCACACTCATCTCTGTTGTCCCAATATCTTTTATCTCTCATAACTTGCTCTTCCCTCTACATTAGTAGTTTTCTCATTCTAATTCTCCTTTCAATTCTTTATTTTTAAATAACCCTTCTGCATAAGGGAGCACTGAAGGATAAATATTTTTGCTGAACGTGTGATCGAAGGTCACTGAGATATACAAAATATTTTTGTTTTATTTTTTCACTTTTTCTATCCCCCTTTATGGTGATGTGGCTTATTTAAGGACTATGTGCCTATAAGCAAAACAGTTAAATCCTTCTTTATTTATATCTCATTATTATAAAATAATTTATTTTAGAAAATCGTTTTTTTTTTTCTGACAGTAGGATGCCACCTATTGAATTTGAATCTAATAGAAGATAGCCTCAACTGTGTAAAGTTTATATAAATACAAATTGGTACAGTGGCGGGAAGAAATATCTTGGCTCTGCTTTTTTAACTTAAGAGCAATTATGTTCTAATGTTTGTCTAAGGCTGCCTGCATAGTTCATGATTATTGTGTTGAAAAACTGATGGTAATAACAGAGATTCCATGTCAGTAAGTACAACTATGGTTTCATGGGCAAGTACATCATAAATGATGACTATTCAGTTTATATCCTATCAATTTAAAGATAGAGACTGAGCTGCAAAAAAATGCACTTAAGAAAGACAATTTTGTGTTGCTAGTACAGAACTGTGGATATTGGGTGATCTGGTACTGCTGGCCTCAGCACCTGTGCTGTTGTGCACCAGAGTTTACAGAACTGCATGAAATGAACTCTCAAGAGAAATGGATTTTTTAAAAATTACTTGAAAATATTAGTAGATTTAACACACTACTTCAAAAGGAATTAGCTCCTTGTCCTGAAAGTGGCTCTGCTGTAAGTATTAAAAAGACTATATACATTTGGCTAGGGATCAACTTTACACACAAAGAATATCGTTCACTAAATTTCTTAAAGAAATAAATCTTACGCCTGCTGATGTCTAAGAACTTTCTGTGCTCAGCTGCCGTGTGTGATATGAGGATTATGTCAGGGAGCAGTAGAGGGGAAATTTGTCAAGGACTGCATGATCTAAAAGCCATAGAAAGCAAAGAGAGTTCTATTCACTTGATCTGGCCTTGGATCAGGCCTAGAGTGATTATTGCTTCATTTTGTGGATACCAACAGAGGTTCAGAGTTGTTTAACATTCATAGCTGTCAATCCTTTTTTTTTTAGCAAAACAAAAAAAAAACAACAACAACAAAAAAAACAAGTAAAAAAACAAGCAAGCAAACAAAAAATAACTGCTAAAATGAGATATCTCCTTATGTGTATTGCACACTTTAGATGGTTCTGGTTTTATGCAGACAGTACTTGTTTGTGTTCTTACTATGTTACACTGACTAACAGTGCAAACTGGTAGGATTATAATTCACAAATATTTTGAACATTTAATAAAGAGACAAACTTTAAAACTGAGCATAAAGTATATAAGCACTTCTGACTAACTGAAAACATTTATATTTGCAAAAGGAAAGCTTCTTTATTGTAATTAGGAGTTCACTGCTTTGTGAATCTGCCTTTTAAATCATGATTGTAAATGCAAAATTACTGACAATAGTTCCTCACAAATGTATACTTAGACATTTTAATTATCACTTATATTTTATATCTTCAGTTTCAGTTCTTGGAGAAGGCTTTTTTCAACAATGACAAGAAAAACAAACATCATTTTGTTCGGTGGTTACAAGTGATTTTACAATATTTTAAAGCTGAGCTATCAGCACTTTATTGTCTCTCTTTAATTATGCCATAGTTAACAGTTTTGCACATAGTGTTAACTGCATAACTGATAATTCCCAGAAAACTCCAGGGGAATTTTTGCTGCAACCAAAGGCCGAGATTTACAAACCTGAATGTCTATAGTTATGCCTTAAAATCCATATTAAAACTCAGAGGTAAATATGACCTCATTTTCTCTCTTCAAGATCATTTCAATTTAATCATGACCAATGACTCTCTTCGAAAAATGAGTCAAATTTATATAAGAATATCAATTAGTGTTTTAAAATCTTATGTCAAATGCTTAGCTGTGGCCTAAAAGTTTGTGTTGTGTTTCCAAATTTTAAGCTGAACATCATTACAACCATCTTTAAGATACAGATCTATTTTGACTAAAATCAGTGGAACTTGTGCCATTATTCAGTTGTTTTTTTTTTTTTAAATGTATATTCCTAATAAGAGGAGAGATATTCCATTAAGCTTTCTTCCATTCTTCGGTAGGATATCAGCGTTTGAGGATCAATTTTTCATCTGTTGTCCTGTATTTGAATGCCTGGAGGCATTCAAGGCCAGACTGGATGTGGCCCTGGGCAGCCAGGTCTAGTGGTTGGTGACCCTGCATTTAGCAGAGGGGTGGTTGAGACTCGATGATCCTTGAGGTCCTTTTCAACCAAGGCCATTCTATGATTCTATGATTCTATGATTCTATGATTCTATAATTTAATTTATACTCCTTTACAATTCAATCTGACGGCTTCTCCAAATTCATAGATTGCCCCACTAGAAGATTCCAAAGCAGTGTTTGTCAAAGCTCTCTGAAACACCTGCTGCTGGCAATCTGTCGGAACCCTTCTTTTTTTTTTGGCTCAAAGCTTGCTTTCTGAGGTATCTTTTGTGATAAGACTCTAACTGACTTACCAAGGAGGCAAATGGTAGGTGTCGCCGTATGGCAATCAACGTCACCTTGTGAACATTTGAAAGCATTTCCTTCAGAGCTGTTTGCGCCAGGAAGAGGGTGCTAAGGAGTGTTTACTGGCAGAAGATCTGGCCTGTGACCAAGTAGTGCCAGCTTGGTATGGGAGACTGGGTAATGATACCATCGTATCCTTTGAAAAACAGGATACAGGTGGGCACCTCCCTGCTCCCTCTTATCTGCTGGCAAGGCCCAGAAGATGGGAACAAAGGAGTTTTCTGCTGAGATCCCAAAGCCGGAAGCTGCCACTCCAGAGAGAGCTGACTCAACCATTTTGGATTTGAACTGTCACTCCAAAGAGAGCTGACTGGACCAATTTGGACTTATAAATAAGTTCGTAC
The DNA here is from genome assembly GCF_002078875.1 of Numida meleagris. NCBI lineage: Eukaryota > Metazoa > Chordata > Aves > Galliformes > Numididae > Numida > Numida meleagris. The sequence continues at coordinate 132,771,087 of NC_034410.1, forward strand.
TGCTGTTGGAGGTGGTCGTCAACCAAAGTGGTCGTCAACCGAAGCGGATGGCAACCAAACAAGCCCTGATGACCCCTCACCCAAGAAGATCAATGTTTGCACTACAAACAATGCTGGACCCCTGGTGATGACTACCTCTCTTGCTTTCTACAAAGACTCCTTGCTTTTTATCTCTTTTCTGTTGCCCATCTTCCCTTCCCCATCTCCCTAAGCAGCTAGGATTTGTAATAAACTGGTCGGGCTAACATTTCACCCGTTGTGTCTTAATCTTGTCATCAGATATACATATATTAAAAGAACCCCTTCTCCCTCCTGTAAATTGGAGCGAGACACAAACCTATCTACTTGGTGTTAGTATTCCATTACAGAGACATATGACCTTGAAAACTGATCTAAGGCTGCAGTAGAAATGTTGAAAAGCTCAGGTAGAAGAAGGTAGCTGGTTATGATGGTGGCAGAGAATCCAGTATGAGCAGCAGAAAGTTTCCTCAGAAGAAGCTGACATTACATATGCAGTCATAATGTGACTCACAGCATGGTTAAAGAGCACTACAGTATGTGACATAATATGAGAACTATATATTTCTTATAATATGACTGTGAAAGTTGGTGTTAAGTCATTGAGATTTGGAACAAGTGCCCATAAGCACTGCTACGCCAACAGAATTATACCTGAAGAGAAAATGCTTTCAACAAGAGCAGAGTGTACTAAAATTGCATCATTTGATTTAACAGTAATTATTGCCAAGAAAACAGTAATTATCAACAATATTGTCATTAACACTTACATCTGTTTAAGTTAGAGCATCCTGCAGGTGCAAGTCAAATCAGAATGAGATCCTATATTCCATTTACATTCAGATACAGAGGAATGCTAAAAGTGTGGCCGGAATTGAATAGGTTGTCACATATAAATGCAAAAACATTTTGGATTTAAAATTTTGGTAAGTAATAATGTAATATAGGAATTTAGATGAACTTAGAATCATAGAATCATAGAATTGCTCAGGTTGGAAAAGACCTTCAAGATCATCAAGTCCAACCGCAACCTAACCATCCTATCCTAACAACCCTCCACTAAATCATGTCCCCAAGCACCACATCCAAACGGTTTTAAATACATTCAGGGATGGTGACTCAACCACCTCCCTGGGGAGCCTGTTCCAGTGCTTAACAACCCTTTCTGTAAATAAGTTCTTCCCGATATCCAACAGGGCCTGTTATCCAAGCCCTTCCCCTGCCTTGTTGCCCTTCTAAGTGCTCTGTCTGTAGTTGTATCTCACAGCTCATGCTGGCAAGCTAAATGTGGTCACATAGATTCTTGTTGCTATGATCCTCAAAAGAGATGGTTTGCAGTTTGAAATGCCTGCCTGATTCAACAAGAAGGAAAATTAATCAAGTGAGATCAAAGCAATAAAGTGAATATTTATGCAACAGAACACATGCTTAAAAAGTGAATCATCAGCTAAAATGCACACAATTGCTTGTGGGTATATTTCATAGTACAGGCATAATCAATATGACAAACCAAGTAAGACCCTGTAGTAACCATAATTCTAAAGTGTCTTTCAACATTCATTGTTAGGCTATGTGGCACACCGTTTGACTTAGGCTACTCCTGATTATATCAACGTAAAAAATGTGAGTTTTACATCTCAGCAGCAGATTTTTACTCTTCAGTAAAAGAAGTAAAATTGCCAAAAACTATTTTTCAGAGATTTTATTTATTTTTAAAATAAACTCAAAGGTAAGTACGTGTCTTCAAAGACAAAAATCTCTGGCAATCCATATCTCATTTTACGTATATGTTTGTACAGCATTTTTTCTTCTCACTCTTGCACTTTTTTTTTATCCCATGCTAGTCTCTCACAATTTTTTATACTTGAATGCACATCTGCTAAACTCCAAGAGTAAGAAAAGTAACTTTCTATGAGAAAATGTCAGTAATGTCAGAGTCTGAAATTTATTAACCAAGATATGGTAAATGTAAATGTCAGCTTGCATAACTCTGAGTACCTGGGGTTGTAATAGATTTTTCGACTGTCTGGGCAATGAAAAGTGAACTTTTATTTCACTGACAATGAAATAACACTACACCTGATATAAGAAAATTCTCTCTAGCTAGAGGGCATTTTTGAAGCATATGAGTTTATATTTCCTCATTCTCCAAAGTTTTCACATTAAAATTATTTTTTTTTCCTATTTAAACCACACAAATACATGTTTTCCATGCTTTATCACTCATAAGTTACGTATTTTAACAAATAAAGATGAAGAGATGTGTCAATACATGGCATAGCAAATATATTTTCAGGCTCAATTGTTAACTACTAAATGCTACCAAATTAGAGCTTCAGAACAACTCAGACAGAAAGGCTTAATGGACATCAGTAGGAAGAATAGAGACAGTAAAAGAGTATCTTCTGTTCCCAACCAGAACAGACAGAAAAACAAATATGAAAAGTTAATTTTATAATAAACTTCAAATGTTGTGGTTTAAAGCCTTACTTCTCCTTTAGTACAAAAGAAAAATACAGATACAGAGCACAGTGTATTGGATTTTTATATCCATTTGTAGAGAAAAGAGACTAAATCACAGCAAAACACCTCTTTTCTTGTAGTCACTTCAGTGAGCTGCAGCGTAGGTTTCAGTTACAGAAATATTAGTCTTTCCTCTGATCGAATGTGAAAGGACTGTAAAATCATGCTACACTTAAGAAGTATAACTGAGCTCACTACTTCAAAGTGAGCTGCAACTCAGTAGAGTTCATGAAGTTTTATGCAAAAAAGAACAAAAAAAATGAAGCAAACAAATAAACAATAAGAAAATATGTCACTGTTGTTTTCTGTCTCATCTCATATATTACATTTCATGAACAAAAGGTCTGGGAATCGTTCGTGTACTCTGTCCAGCTCCTTCTCTTTGTCTCTCCTGTGCATGCATGAACATTGTTTACTGTTTTGTAAATGCGTGGTAAAATTTTCCACAGAAAAGATTTTTATTTCACAATTACATATATTTGTTGAAAGCAGAATGATGATGAAACATTGTTCAAAATATAACTCATGATATTAATAAAAAACATATCTAGTTATGTGTTGTTTTCCTGATTATTGCATTGGGATTGCTGCTATGAATTTCATCATCACTGTAAAGGCAGTGATCATCTCAATATTTTTTTCTTTTACAGTTTGACCTGTCACTTCTACTACTGCCATTGTTCCAGTTCAACAAAGTATAGCCTTCAGTGAAAGATAGAACATATTTAAAAATATCTTTTCTCTGAGCGGAGCTATACAGTGCAGTTCTGGCAGTACAACCCAAAGCATTACGTAGATTAGAGAGCCGCTCACCTGTACATGCTGTGAAGCATGTACAGATGCACAAAGGAAACAACTTCTTAAGCAACCCTACAGTATATGTGATAGTATTGTTCAAAAGTTCTGTCCATCTGGCAAAAGAATTATTGTAGCTTTCAAGTGCAATTTACTGCTCAGTGAAGGAGCTTTTCTGTTGGGTAATAAATACATCTTTCCTTGCAACACTAGATCACAGAGAACAGCTCAAATTCCTCAGGGGCAATAGATGTATTTTAAGGTCGTTGAAGTCACATGTGCTTCCAAATAATCAATAGTGCATTCAGAAATAATGTATTTGTTACTAGGTAAATTCTATATCAAGTCATATGAAATTAATTTTAAAGAAAATTTATGACCTACATTTAGATGCTTCTTTAAAATAAGATCAGTGATGGCAAGTACAAGCAAACATATACTTTATGACAAATAGTATCTATAATAAAAATTTCATTTTCAAGAGGAATTCACTAAACAATTCTCAAAAATGGATGACTATTCTCATTTCACATCTTCATAAATCAAGACAATAACTCTAAGAAATGAGAATATATAAAGAAAATAGTTTTCAATGCACTTAAAGCAAAGATAAAATCTGTAGTGGTTTTAAAAATGAAGTACTGTAAAAATGAACATATGATCATAGCAGCCCAGTTGTTATTCTTCACTTCTTTCTAAACTTTCTGGTTGGTAGCAACGAAAATTCTACACAGGCATTTTCATTTAGTGTAGCCAAGCTCAACACAGTATGTGTTTTTGTGAAATTTAGAATTAAATTAGAACATACAACTTGAATGAAAGATGCTTTTTTTAGTTTGTGTTTTGTTTTGAGAATGTTTTTATATAAAGACATATCTTTTGCCTGAGTGTGAAAATTGTGTCTTATTTGTATTGTACTTATAATTTTACACCTTTATCATATTTTGCAAAGCTGAAGTAGAAAATAAAAGGGAAAAAAAGTCAGCCTGCAGCTAGTTAATTTATTGTGATTTGGTTCACTTTGCTTCCCAAAGTGGCATCATATCTGAGAACAAATGGAAGCACTTGTCTGCATTGTTCTGCTTAAGAATTGGATTCAGAACAGAGCTGTACTGAAAGCAAGGTGATAATTGAGATGCCTAAGCTGAACATTGCAACTTGAGCTATTATGTTTAAGTTAATTGGTTGTGCATGTATCACAAGTAGGGACAACTGTTTATTCGCTCTGCTGAAGTTTTCTCACAGCACAAGAGAGAAAGAATCCAAATATTTTTAGAGAATTCATATTTTGTTCTCTAAAACGGAGGACGTGATTCTTCACCGAAGTGGCTCTGCACTTAGGCAGAATTGAAAGCTTCTGGGCTCTAGCCCTTCGGAATTGCTTCTGTAGAGGATATATTCAGGTCTGCGTCAGGAATCAGAATATCCAGAGTTATGCATTCTAAGAAACACTTCCATCAATATAAATGGTTTGATCAATTTTACGCCATTTGATTTCCTTACTGCAAAGTTTCATTAGGAGTTGAGAATTCCATATGCTTGAAAATACCTGGTGAGTAGGTCAGTCTTGCAGAAGAATTAATCTCCACTACTTTTCATAGGGCTTATTCAACTGATTTTAAAACTTGCTTTCGATACAAGATAATTATTTAAAAGGAGGATGGTAGTGCCAGCACCATATTGCTAAAAAAGTCTGGCATTCCATTTGGAGCATGTCAAGGTAATGATGTGACAAGAGCAACTCAGCCCCCACAGTGAAGTTAAGCAAAGTACATGTAATTCCTTTACCTTGAGTAGGCTAAGGTGCAGGCTGCCAAGCTTTTAAGATAGCAACTTTAAATATAGGCAACTCAATTCCACCTACATTCTATTTTAGGAAGACCTCTGTAGGATCAAGCTCTAAGTTTCTGGTGGAACTGAGATTATATTCACTGCAAAACTTTTAATCTTAATTAGTGCTCTTGCCTGAAGAAAGATAGAATCTGCCTGTATTAAAATTTTAAGCTTCAAAAAATCTCATGAATGTCTAGTTTCAAGAAAGAAGGAAAGAAAGAAGGAAAGAAGGAAGGAAGGAAGGAAGGAAGGAAGGAAGGAAGGAAGGAAGGAAGGAA